>NC_080745.1:93754950-94065575 GCF_020826845.1 Diceros bicornis minor | reverse complement strand
CTACTGGTCTGGGTAGCTGGTGGGAGTCGGGGGCAGGGGTGCAGTATAAGGTCCTGAACGACCTTATGTCCTTATAAGGTCCTTATGATCTCCAAGGGCACAGGAGTGGGAAAGGAGTGCCCTGAGGGCACTGGGACCCCGTTTCCACACAGGCCAGTCAGGACAGGCGCTGGCTGGTGCTTCCCCCGTGCTGCTGGCTCTGCCCTGAGAAGATGACCAGGGGCCACTGTGTGGCGAGGGGCCAGGCTACACGTCACAGCAGTTGGGGCACTGGCTGCCCTTGCTCCTGGCTCCCTCCTACCTCACATCCCTTCTACCTCCTGACTGACGAGAATGCGTTGTGCTCACGTGAGGGGCGAGGGGCGTGGCCTGTCTCTCCCCACCATCCCGTGGAACCCTGAACAGCGGGTCCTCTGAGTTTTCCTCTCTCCTTCCCTCCCCTAAATCCACACGAAACAGCAGCAATGGCGGCCACTGCCCAACAGCGATGCGGCGGCCTCCTCGGTGCCACTGCAGACAAAGGGCATCCAGTGGGATGGATTGGGTGGAAACCAACTTTGGCATTTTTGTATTATTTTCATTATCAGCTGCAGCAGCAGCCAGAAGTGCCGACTGGCACATAGTGCTGTGCAAACTTGATCATCAAAGGCTGTTCGTCCATTATACGTTGCCTGGCACTGAGACAAGCTTTACAAGGGATGGAAAGAAGTCTGTCCTGTCTGGTCTGCAGTCCATTTGAAAAAACACACAGGGCCACACCTGAAATGTAAATGAGCACAGAGGACAGGTGCCAAATGAGCAACAAGACTAAGTGTCACGGGGTCCAGAGGAGAGAGCGAGCCTGGGGACAGTGCCCAGGGACAGTGCCTGGGATGAGGCTTAGCAGGACGTGGGGATTGTGGCTCAGAGATGGGAGAGCCAGGCAGGGTCAGTAGAGATCAAATATTGCCCTTGCTACTGGCAATGGCTAGTTGAGGGGGTAGTTCAAAAGTTAAGCAGGTCAGCTAACAAACCCCAGGAGGAGGCCACTGCCCAGCCTGCTGCAGCCCATACCAACGGAGGCTGCCCGGCTGCTGCCACCGCCCGCACACCTGGCACAGCTGTCCCAGGGCGCAGAGCCATTATGCTGGGGATGGCAGGCGGAGCAGGGATGCCTGTGCAGGATCACGTCTTCTTCCGGAAGTTAGCAATCGGGCGAGTCCCTCCGCTTGCCAACTGCATCCCAGCCCCCAGCAAAAGGGAGGAAGGCCAGAAATTACGAGAGTGGACTCCCTCCTCAGGGAAGAAACGTCAGAAGTGGGAACGTGTTTCCTCCACCATCAGTTTCTGCGTCCCTCCTCTCACTGCTGGCAGTGCTTCATGGATGCTGCGCTTGGGACAAGACAGGGTCCACTATAGGGAGTCCGTGATCCTGATGCAGCACAGAGTTGGGGCCACAGGGTCTCAGCGTGCTTCCCAGTACGCAGTGCACCAACAGGAGGCTGCCGGATGGGGACTGTGGTTTGCCAGGCAGGGGGCCTTGGCGGAGGGGAGAGGGCCTGGAACTCTCCATGTGTGGCTGGCATGAAGGCTATGGTCTGGGAGGGAGGGCCTGTCATCTGGGAAACATGCAGTGTGTACAGCACATGGATCCTGGGACCAGGGAAGGCTGTCCACGTGCAAGTGACACAGGCAATTGGTCCCCTGTCATTACATGCTTGGTGGAAGCACTCAGAGTGTGTCACAAACACCATGGCTTCCCTCCAGGGTCGCTGAGCTTGTAGGTTTGAAACACAAAGGAGGCTGCAAAGGTCGGACCTGCTGTTTACTAAAGGCCTTATCAGATGCCTTATCAGACATTGAAGGCCATAACTGATACCAGCTCAAGACAAGGTTGACATAAGGGAAGCCATATTGTAGAAAAGAAAAACTGTATTGTAACTTTGAATGACCTCTGACACACTAGCCCAGCTGGATCTGCACCCTCCAGGAGATCTACCTGCTCTGTAGATTTTACGCCCCCTGCTTGTGCACATACCTCCCAGCTGCGATGAGATGATAACTTTGCTTTTTTGAGTTCCTTAGGAATGTGATGACCCCCGAACAGGGAGTCTATGCTGATAGCCATCATCAGTGAAAACTGAAAGATCTGGTGTGGCACCCCCAGTCTGTGACACCAGAAGATCAACATTCCTGACCCCTCCCCTATAACCCAATGGCCTATATATCTGCTGTAAGATTTTGTGCCCCCTTAAGATGGTTCTTTTGTGAGTCAGCCATCTTCCCTCTTGCTAGCAAGCTGTAATAAAATGTCCTTTTCTCCTACCACCTTGCCTCTTGACTATTGGCATGTCTTGTGGAGAGCAGAAGGCCCCAGGTTGGGAGGTAACATAACCATGAGGAAGAAGGCAGCCTGAGGAGCAGTCTGTGGGAGCTCAGAAGCCGGGCGCTTTGTACGCGAGGCCACACAGCGAAGGTGGGCTTATCGGCTCTTATCTTTTTAAAACAGTCTGTGCCCAGAGGCCTTTGGAGCCAGGCTCTCATGACCGAGATAGGAGTCGGCATGGCGTCATTGTCCTCGGTGTCCTCATTGTCAGCAGCATCGTTGCCGTTTACTGTTCCCAGCAGGTGACGTGTGCTACTGCCTCGACTCCTCATCAGAACTCCGTGAAGTGGGTGTTGTTACCATCATCTCCATTTTGCACGTGGGAAACAGTGGCGGCCCTAGAGGTGCCCTTCTCCCTCCCTGTCTCTGGATTTCCTCTTCCCTTATCTCATTCAGGCAGGTGTCCAGCCCTCTGAGCTGTGCCTCATGGGAGGGATATAGCTGGAGGGAGGGGCCCCCAAACAAGTGTGCACCTCGGGAAAAGCAGTGAGTGGCCACCAGCAGAGTGTGCCCTTGGGGCAAAACTGTCAGCACAGCTTCTCCTGGAGGCAGCCCAGGGAGCGGCCAGCCCCCAGGGCAAATGGCTCCATGGTGCCTCTGGGCAGAGTGGCCTGCAAAGGTTGACTCCATTCCCTGTGGTGCACAACAGCAGAGTCTGGGGAACCCGAAGGGCCCCCTGGATGGGGACAAAGGATATCTGCCAGCCAGCTCCCTAGACCAATGGCCAGCTCCCTCCCCAAGGAAGAGCACAGACTGGCACAGCCAGGAGGATTCTCAGGGAGGACCAAGGTCACCCTTCCTCCCAGCAGCTGATGCAAAGGGGGCTCCGGCAGAGATCAAGTTTTTATAGACCAAGAGTGATGTTTCTACGAGTGATGGGCTGAGCCTATGGCAGGGCAGGACCATGGGGTGATTAGTGTAGTGGAGGAAGGCATATCCTCCACCCACTCTGGGTCCTTCTGGCTGGGCTATGAATTAAAATTACATGAGACAGAATAACAGAAGAAAATCAAGCAAAGCTTTGAAACATGTATACATGGGAGAGACCCAGGAAAAACTGGGTAACTTGCCAAAATGGCAGAGGCTTGCATCTTAAATAGCATCTTCAGGTAGACAAAGGAGGATGTTGGGGGTGGGGGGGTTTACTAGGGGAGATTACCAGAAAAGCACAGTAAACAAGAGTAAGGTTATTATGCAGATTTAAGTCCTCGTCTTCCACACTGATAAGAGTTTCTAGAGATGAGGTCATCGCCCCTTCTTCCTGGTACAGAGAGGGAGATACCTTTACAAATGGAGGTTTCTTTTACAAATGTAGATGTCTCTTACAAACGGTAGCTTCTACTTTTACTTAGTTTTCAGAGCTTTGATAAGAATGGGCTTAGCAAGGACCCTCCTAGTCTATCCACACCCAGACTTATCTATGGTGAATTCTTTTAGGCAGTTAGTGGGGGGGAGGTCAATGTTTCTTTCAGAGTCTTTTGTTCTTACAAATAATCAAGATAAAGACACATATTTTGAGGTGGCCAATTCTTCTTTTTTTGAGGAAGAATTGCCCTGTGCTAACATCTGTTGCCAATCTTCCTCTTTTTTCTCCCCAAAGCCCCAGTACATAGTTGTGTATCATAGTTGTATAGTTATAGCCTCAGCATGGCTTGATGGGCGGTGGGTAGGTCTGTGCCCAGTATCTGAACCTGTAAACCCGGGGCCACCAAAGCGGAATGTGCGAACTTAACCACTGGACCAGCCCGAGGTGGCCAATTCTGATCCCCCACATTAGGCAGGAATGTGAGGGCTTGGGAAGGGAGGGTGACAGCAGGGGTGGGCCATCAGGAGAGGTGTTCGCTGTGAAGCAGGGACAGAAATTGCTGAGTAGCTCCTCTGTGCTGGGCAGGAACCTCCTGTGGCTGCCTTCCCTCTCTTTCTCTTGAGGTAGTCATGTGAATGAGTGAATATGGCGCTAGAGGTGGCAAGAAGGCACCCACAGAGCACCCCGGCTCCAGCTGGGCCGGGCGGGGCAGGGGTGGTGAACAGGGTGGGAACAGTGCAGGCTGAGATGCAGGGCAGCTGGGACAATAAGGCTTCAGTCCTGGGTGCTGGGAGCTGACAGGGCCTGGAGCTGCCTCCTAGAAGGATGCCTCTGGCAGTGGGTTTGAGATGGTTGGGGGCATAAAGGGAATGTCAAAGAAGAAAAACTAAAAATCTTTTGTGTGTGTGTGTGTGAAGATTAGTCCTGAGGTAACATCTGTTGCCAATCCTCCTCTTTTTTTGCTGAGGAAGATTGGCCCTGAGCTAAGATTGGTGCCCATCTTCCTCTACTTTATATGTGGGATGCCTGCCACAGCATGGCTTTGTGGGAGATCAAGATTTGGCCACCCTGAAAAATGTCTCTTTACCTTGATTGTTTTCTCTGAGGCACATTTGACCTCCCCCACTAACTGCCTAAAGAATTTGACATGGTGGCTCCTTCCTGGAACAGATCTTCTATCATGATGGCGGTAAAGATAATGTAGGATAGAGGTTACAATAGGAAAGGCACCAAGCCCCTTTTATCAAAAACTCTGTCTCTCCGTGACCACATTATCTATAGATGACCCTGAAAAGAATTGTCTTCCTGGCCTCTGAAGTCCCAGACCACTACCCACCCCCAACGCGTCCCTCGCCTTTAGCTGTAATACTTAAGCAAGCAGCTTAGACAGAGGGACGAGTTGCTCATTTCTGAGTTTCTCCCATGTATACATGTTATTAAACTTGGTATTATTTTCTCATGCTAACTTGTCTTGTTAATTATTTGGCCAGCCATAAGAACCTTAAGGGAAAGGGCAGAGGGAGAGTCTTCCTCTTCCCCCGACAGTTTTGGCGTAGTCGCCAGGAGCCACACTGGCTGGCTAGTTGCCTTCTCTGGCTGGAAGACCTGCCTTCTCCCTGGACTACTGCAGATGATGAGATACGGGAACGCCTGACGAAAGCCGGCAAAAGGTGAGACTTCTTACCATGTCAGCCTCCCGGAATCTCTATCTGCGGGTTCCGGCGGAAGGAAGTGGTGACAATTTTTTCTCTTTCTAAATTTAGATTGGCAGGAGAAAATATTTGGGAAACTAGTTTCTTGTGCTTTTAGTGACTCTTGGTTTAAATTTGGTAGAGTACTCTTGGTTTTGATCTTGATCCCTTTTCCTCCCAGAGTAGTCTCTGTCTTGTTCTGTGTCCTGAAAACTTGGCTTTGTGACCAGTGAGAATCTTCTCCTTGGTCTCCACCATACAGAAGGTGCATTTACCGGAGTGCCCCTTGGTGGCCAGTCGAGTAGACTGGGGTTCTGAACTGTCTCTTTGTCCGGCTGTGCCAAGCTCTCAGGGGAGTTTGTCATAAAGGGCCCAGTGCATAAAGGCTTTTGTCGTCTTAATCTTTGTTGCCTGTTAGTGCTAGAAAAATCCCATTCCAGTATCGCCTGCCCGATGTCACAGATTAGCGGGTCTGTGACTGGAGGCGTCCCACACTATTGTGGGAGAGCGGAAACACCGTTTTCACTATACCATCCTTACCGCCTGTGCAACAAAGGTCTTTATTTTCTCTAAATATCTTTGGGAGTGAATTCTGTGGATCATGGGGGCTACATCATCTGCGCCCTCACCAGGGACACCCCTTGCATCCATGGTAAAGATTTATTCTAAGCGTGGAAAGTTACCTCTGCGTCTTTCCTTAAAAAGGCTTATTGGATCGAGTCACTATTGGAATAAATACACAAATGAAGATCCTACTCGTCAATGGCCAGACGATGGATCCTTTGAATTGGGAAAACTTCTAAATTGGGGGGAAAAAAATGTTTTGAGAGTTCTCACATTACTATTTATTTGGTACCTAAAAAGAGGCCAGAAAAAGGAAGGGAAAAATTTGAATAGCCTTAAGACCTTGACTCAGGTTACAATTGAATTGAGAACATGTAAAAGTGTAAGTGTTGATAAGATTATAAAGGTTAGAATGTTTGAGCTAATTTTACATAAAGAGGTTACATCAACTTTGCCTGAGTATGTTTTAAAATGTCTGACTGGGAATGCTTCCCTTGTCCAAAATTAGAAGACCAAGACCTATTGATAAAAATCTTAATGAAAACTATGTCTAAAGGTATAAGAGGTGATGAAATTTACAGGAAATTTTGTAGAAAAACTGATGTTATTTCTATTACAGAACTGGTTAACAAAAATAGTAATTTAAATGATGGCTAATTTTATCTGATGTCTTACGAAGTCTTATAGGCAATCTAAATAATTATTGGGAACAAGTAAATAGTTGTGAAAAAGATGAATGTTGGATGAACTTTAAACAATAATTATGTGTTATGGTGGTTACAGCTTCCAAACTCTTTTTGGTAACTTAAAACTCTAGAGTTTTGCTAAATTTTATGATAAAAATTCAATTGAGTATCTAGATAGTTTCCAAATAACATAAGATATTAGACATTGATTGCTAAATGTACGTTTGTCTACTTCTGGCTTTTCATTACAGGAAAACTAAAGGGTGTTTTGGGTCTATTGGTAAACATGTATTTTATTAAAGGATTGTACTATAAAGTAACATATTTCTAGAAGTTATGAAGTGTTTATAAATTTTCCAAGCCACAAGACACTAATGTAAAAGAAAGTTTATAATTGTTTACTTAGTTTTTACTTACAAATTGGGGTTTCTAAGAGTTAAAATTTCTAATTAGTATGTGTGATTGAAGCTACTAAATATTAAGAAAAATATGTCTGTGTACAAGAAAAGTAAGATGTATAAAAAAGATACAAAGAAGGAAAATATTTTGTTTGGTTGATTAAAAAAGATAAATTTGTCCTCAAGTACTAGGAGGGAAAAAAAAAGACATGGGACAAATTCTGAATGTAAAAAGAAAGTTATAGGTTTGTGGAAGAGGAATTCTGGAAAAGGAGTTTTATGTATGGTCAAGTTGGCTAAGATTAAAATGAATTTAATTAAGTAAATGAGTTTTAATAGCAGAAGTAAGCTGGTGCAAAATTAAAATTTGGTCTTCTGTCTCTTAAAAGGATAATTTGCTTAAACTTGATAAAGAGGTTATAAAAGCTTTTTCTTTACCTTTGGGTAAGTCTACCTAAAAGACAGAAAAAAAACAAAAAACAAAACTGTTAAAATAATTTCCTGTGTTCAAAAGACTGAGGTCTCTCTATTAAGGCTTTTTGGACTGTTAATGCTCTGTTTGCTTTGACTTTTTATATTTTTGACAAGCTCCCCAAAATTCATATCTTAAATAAAGTGTTTTTTTTACTTTTTTTTCTTTGGGAATTTTTAAAGGGCCCTGGAACTTCTCAAAGAAATTTGCTCTCTTCCTATAAGGAGAAAGATACTTAACTTATTACGCTTATTCAGTATGTTAAATTACATAGAAAGCATTGTCAGACAAGTGATGATAAGCCTGCTTAGGTGGTATTATTATGTGGGCGAATGTTATTGACATAGGTGTTTTAAAATTGTATAACATTACTGAAATTTGGATCTGTCCTGGTTATCAGTCATAATTCTGGTTATTATTATTTTAAAGTGTTGTATGTCACAAAATTAACCAAATTTCTCTGTCAATTGCCATTTTGAGGTCTTGTTGTTTACAGACTTATTTCTTTGCTCTAATGCTTTTGCAAAATGTTTCAACTTCAAAAGAATTCATAGAAAGGACTCTGACATTTACACTGGAACACAGGTTTCTGACAAACTTTCTGATCATAAAACTGAACTTGGTAAAAAAATTACAGAAATCTGATGGAGAGACTGATAACTTCATGAAGCTGCTAACAGAAAGATTGGGATCAAGAATGGATTACACAGGACTGAATAAACTGTTAAGGATGATTATAATCTTTATGATTTTTCATTTGAAGTATTGCTAAATTTTTAATGTTTTGTTTTTTTCAGATTTAAGGAAAACTTTTTCTCTTTTCTCCTGAGCTAGCTATGATTTATATCAATTTAGTAAATGATACTTTTGTAAGCAAAATTGAAATATTTCTCTTTTTCTCTCTACCTGATCCCTCCAGAATTTAAAAACTCTTAGTGAGTGAGTATTGTTGTTTTCATGGCAATATAGTTATTTGCATAAGTTCAATAAGAATCTGTTCTCCTTATAACAGGACACAATTGGAAACACTGGGTCTATTACCAAGGTTGTGACTGGAACATCATATTTGCGATATAACCATACAGCTTTTGAGGAATGAAGATTAGACTTTATGGAATAAAGCCACGTGGAAATATTGGCCTGGTACCTTATGTTCCAAGCAGCACTTACCCAGGATAAGTAAAGAATGTCACTTATCTGGCAGGTACAAGCAACCTCGAAATATTTTGGGGGAACCTCGAAAGAGAGGAATTCACCCAAATCTGTAGGTATTACAGGCGAAGTCTGATGGCAAAATCCTTGGCTTGGCTTTCCTGGCCTTGAGAGGCCTTTGAAGTTCAATGTGAGATTCCTTATAAAAAGTTCCAGCAAAGCAGATTTAAAAGAGCCTATGTGATCAATTGCTATTCTTGTTGTACTTATGTAAATAATTGGGCCAACTCTATTGGAACTAGACTTATTTTGCAAACTAGTTAGTTTTAATTTGGCTATCTTAAAGAAAATGAGGGTGATTTTAGAGAGAAAAACTATATTTCAGTAAAAACTATAGTATACATTTGCGGATTTTGGATCCTAGTTTTGTTAATTGTCTTTTGAGGTTTTAGTTTTATATCTGTTGACTGGACTGGATTCTGATTTCTTCTAGTCTTCCAAAATATCTGGCTACAGATGTCCAAACTAACGTTTTGATTTTTTTTTCCATCATTTTCATTTGGAATCACTGAGAACTGAACCTGCCCTTTTTTCTGAAGCCTTACAAACTGAAGTTGATGGACTTGATATAAACTTAAGAGATTACCCAATGACATCATCAGAGACATTTTAAACTGCAGAAGATGCTTTGACGCTGACATCTAAAAATCTTCTTCACTGGCTGTCCTCTAAACTCAGAAACTGCTTTACAACTTGCTCCAACCATTAACCTTGTTTTTCTTTCGTTTACATAGAAATGCTTCTTATTAAATACTTGATTGCTTGCTTCCACAATATGAGCGTAACCTTGAAAGCCCACCTGCATCACCACCTTCCAAAAGGAACTTAATTGAACTGATCTATTATCAGGACTAAGAAATGTGTTCAGTGAGATGAAACAATCTACTAACTCAGCTTCTGGACTATGAAACTACTTTAATTTTCAAAAGGACTGTGAAACTTTTAGTTTCAAAGGCGGGACTGTGGGAGATCAAGATTTGGCCATCCTGAAATATATCTCTTTACCTTGATTGTTTTCTCTGAGGGACATTTGACATCCCCCACTAACTGCCTAAAGAATTTGACGTGGTGGCTCCTTCCTGGAACAGATCTTCTATCATGATGGCGGTAAAGATAATGTAGGATAGAGGTTACAATAGGAAAGGCACCAAGCCCCTTTTATCAAAAACTCTGTCTCTCCGTGACCACATTATCTATAGATGACCCTGAAAAGAATTGTCCTTCTGCCCTCTGAAGTCCCAGGCCACTACCCACCCCCAACACGTTCCTCGCCTTTAGCTGCAATACTTAAGCAAGCAGCTTAGACAGAGGGACGAGTTGCTCATTTCTGAGTTTCTCCCATGTATACATGTTATTAAACTTGGTATTATTTTCTCCTGCTAACCTGTCTTGTTGATTATTTGGCCAGCCATAAGAACCTTAAGGGAAAGGGCAGAGGGAGATTCTCCCTCTTCCCCCGACAGCTTGATGAGCAGTGCGCAGGTCCATGCCTGGGATCTGAACCTGTGAACTCCAGGCCTCTGAAGCAGAGTGCACGAACTTACCCACTACACCACCGGGCTGGCCCCTAAAACTAAAAATCTTATTTGGGGAGGAGGACGTGGAAATGGGAGAGGAGGAGGAGGGAGAAAGAGCTGATACAGACACGCATGCATGGATCAATCAGCCAGTCACGGGTGCTGGGACGGGGCCTCTAGGGCCGGAGAGCCAGGAGGAGAGCAGGCAACAGAGGCTAAGCCAGGCGGGCATGCGGGCAAATGGCATGTTCAGGAATGAAACAGAAGAGCAAGCGGACCGTGGGGAGCTGGACAAGCTCTGCCACGTCTCCAGGCCAGCGCTCCTTTGTGGCTGGGATGAAGCCGTCTGTCCGCAGTGCTTGTGGCCCCGCCAGCCCTTGGCTCCCGTGCCCTCCTCTGCTGGGGGCACCTGCTCCTGGGGGCATGTCGACAAAAAATAACCAACAACTGTACTATAGACGTTGACGCAAAATAACTGTGACCATCCTATAGATAAGAGAAATAAGGTTTCTTATTTCTTGAGTTTACTTGAGCCAGAGTGAGGATTATAACCCAGGAAGACCTTACAAAGCGTCTGGAGAAGCATGATTTTCAGTACAATCTTACATCTTTTTAGAACAAAGAACATACATTAAACACACCCGGGATACACTTTCATCTAGGTTTCCAAGAGGTATTCAGTTGCAAATTAGCGAGTCAACAGGACCCTGCTGTTGAGAAAGGGACTAATCCAGGGCATTACCAATAGGATGTAGGAGGGGCAGTATGCATTCTTATCTTAAGAGTGCATTCTTTACTATAATGGTTAAAGTAGATATACAATGTATGCCTGATAGGCCATAGATCAGGCTTTTTAGTTCAAGATGAACCAGTTTTGAACATAAATAGTTACCCCATGTACCTCAACATGTGAGAATCTCTTGTCAGGCATAAAGGGTCTTTTCTGACCAGTCCACCTACTCCATTTCTAGGAAAGAATCTGGACGTAGATGCAAACCACTGGTGGCTAATTATTATCCTTTTAGGGGAACATGCACTTGAATGCGTGCCCTGCCTTGAGCAACAGAATGTGGCCCTTGCCGAATTCTGGGCCCAGCTGTGGGGATGGCCGGGGGACCCTGGCCCTGCCACTGCTGCCTGTGTATGCAGCCAAGCTCTGCCCTGGGCCCTGGGGCTCAGATCTTCAACACCCTAACCTGGCCAGTCTCTCATTCACACCACCACTGTCACTCACATGCACTCTGGGCAAACCTGCAACAGTAGCCTTTCCCAGTGGTCATCCTGGACCAGCCTGCTGTATCCTAGTGGATCCCAAGTCTGTGTCCAGCCTGCACTTGGATGTGGACTCCACCGCCACCTTGAACACCAGGAGCCCCAAGCGATCCCTCCCTCCCCCCTCCTCCCCCCTCCCTCACTCCCTCAGTCAGCTTCTTTTCTACATCCCACACTTGGCAAATAGCATGTCCCCCACCTCTGGTCACCTGAGCCAGCCCTGTTCGTGGCAACTTTGGCCGTTCGTTCCCTCTTCTGTTGAGTGACATCATCATGGCCTTCCCTGCAAAGGCCGACCTGGTCCCCTCCAGTGTATCCTAGAAAGAGCCTCACCGTTCTCCAGGGATGCAGGGACGCAGCTGGGCTAAGCCGAGCAAGGTCTGGGGGTGAGGTCTCCGTGGCTGAGTCAGAGCTCTGCCACGCTGTGTGTGGCCAGGGCTTCCAGGGAGGTGCGAAGCCGCTGTTCCACCGACGGCGTGTTGCTGAGCGGTGGGCTCATTCTGCTCGCCGTGATCAGAGCCAATTAATCACAATGAGTTAGGGATCAAGAAACCAAGTTTTAATTCGATTAGCCAGCATAACTGGAAAGATGGCAGACTAATGTCTCAAAAAACCGTCTTCAAAAATTACAGAATCTGGGGCCGGCCTGGTGGCACAAGCAGTTAAGTGCGCATGCTCTGCTTCGGCGGCCCGGGGTTCGCAGGTTTGGATCCCGGGCGGGCACCAATGCACTGCTTTTCACGCCATGCTGTGGCAGCGTCCCATATAAAGTAGAGGAAGATGGGCACAGATCTTAGCTCAGGGCCAATCTTCCTCAGCAAAAAAAGTGGAAGATTGGCATTGGATGTTAGCTCAGGGCTGATCTTCCTCACACACACACACAAAAATTACAGAATCTTGAGGCAGTTATACAGGGAAAATGGGCAGTGAGGAGAGAGGGTCCAGGGATGTTGGGCTTCAGGCATGACAGGCTCCAGGCATCACATTGTTCATTCTTCTGTCAGCTGTGATGGATACCTTGTAGGTGTGTTTCCTGCTTGTGGTCAGCCTGCTCCTGAAGAGAAACTCATAGAACAAAGTTTTAATTTATCAAGCTATTAGGGAGTACATATGTAAGCGGAAGCCATAAAGTAGAGCATGTGAGTTTTTTAGAGTACGGGCAGAGCAGCGAGTAGTCACGCAGAGGAGGGGCTGGGGCCATTTAGCAACAAGATGGCCTCACTTATGCTCACTTACAATTCCCTCCCCCTTGGTAGTAACCCATAATCTTACAGTCAAGGGGGAGACAGGGTGTCGTAATTCCCCTAGCTACTTCCTGCTGAATCAGGGTGTCACAGGGGGACCATAGCACGGAGCTGTGAGAAGAAGGGTTAGATAGAAGAAATCCAAGTTTTCTTTTAAAGACATATTTTAGCTCTCCAAGGGGTTCTCGCACCCACTTTCCCCTCGATACAGGTGGGATACTTTCCTGTAATTTTGGGTCTTGATCTGGGAGTGATGTATCCAGGATTTCATGCCTCCAAGTTTTTTACGGATGAGTGAGTGGTGAGAAGAAGCTTAAAGGGGCCCGTCCATTTGAGTGACAACTGGTTTTCGGGTCCCTGGTCTTTCCAAGTTTTCAGCAAAATATGATCCCCAGGTCAGAAGGCGTGTGGAGGGACGTCAGATGGATATGCAAACCGATGAGAAGCAAACTCATGGACAGAAGTTAATACAGAGCTTAGTGATTTAATATAATTAGCAATTATAACATTCCTTAAAACGTGCAGAGATTCAGTCCCGGGGAAGATGCCTGAAAGGGTCTCTCATACAGAATTTTGAAAGGCCTCAATTTAAGTCCACTTCAGGGAGCTACTCTAACCTGTAGCAGGGCAAGGGGCAGTGCCTTATCCCAAGTTAGTTGTGTTTCCTGACAGATTTTGGCAATGGTTTTTTTAATAAGGTGTGGTTCATTTTTTCCTCATCTTTCCAGTTGATTGAGGTTTCCAAGCTGAATGTAGTATTTACCATATGTCTAAGCTTCTGGACACTTGTTGAGTTATTTGGGAGAAAAAAGTTGGTTTGTTATCATTCAGTAAGGTATTAAGCAGATCATACCTAGAGAGGATTTTTACTTCTGATGCCTTCTCAGTGCAAGTGGGAAAGGCTTCTACCCACCTGGTGAAGGTGTCCACAAACACTAACAAAAACCTATAATTCCCAGTTGCCCGGAGCATCTGGGTAAAGTCTATTTGCCAGTCTTCAGTAGGCCAATTTTCTCTGCGTTGGGTGCCCAGATGTGGGAGAGTGGAAGCGGTCTTGGGGTTGTTCTTTGCACAGGTTATGTAATTTTTAGTCACCTATTGTACAGTCTTTTGTAGGTGAGGCCCTAGGATGCACTTCTGGACCCACTGAATTCTCCCTCTGGGGGCCGGGGCAGTGCATGAAGGCTCCCGGGCGAGCTCATTAACAGCACCAAGCAGCTTTAAGATTTTAGGGCCATGTCTGATTTCGTTTTTTCTGCTAAGTCCCCTCGCCCTTTTTTTTCCTGATTGCTCCGTGAGCATGAACTACAGGAAAGGCATGACGGGAATCTGTGTATATGTTTACTCTTTTTCCTTGAGCTAGATGTAGAGCCTGAGTGAGGGCGATGATTTTTGCCTTTTGAGCTGATGTCCCTGGCGGTAGGGCTTTAGCCTCTAAAGTCTCTTGTAAAATTATGATGGCATACTCCATGTGTCTTTTACCTTGATCCATGAAGCTGTTGTTATCTGTGCAGAGTTCCAAGTCTGGTTCTTCCAGCAGACCGTCCAACAAATCAGGTCGGCTAGAATACACCATCTCAACGACTTGTAAGCAGTCATGTTCTAAGGCTTCTGATGTCTGATTAGGGAGCAAGGTGGCTGGGTTAAGGGGTGGTACTTGCATCTGTACATTTGGATTGTCCAAAAGGATGGCCTGGTATTTGCCCACCCTTCCTGAAGTGCCAGTGTCCCCTTTCTGTTCTAATAACATGAGTAATTGATGTGACACATATACCATGGTGGGTTATCCCAGGGTGAATTTTTTAGTTTCCTGCAGGATGTCACAGGTAGCAGCTACTGCCCTGAGGCAGGGGGCCAGCCTTTGACAGCCTCATCCAATTGCTTGGAAAGATAAGCCACTGGCCAGGGGGTCATGCCCAGTTTTGAGTTAAAACCCCCAAGCTTATTCCCTGCCTTTATAGGCTGAAGGGCTCGTCCAAGTTAGGAAGTCCCAAGGCTGGGGCAGAAATTAACTTTGTCTTGATGGTATCAAAGGCCATTTGACATTCCTTTGTCCACTTTAGTGGCTCCCAGTCTAGCCCTTTCAGAGCCTCATAGAGGCACTTTACTATGAGACCATAGTTAGGAATCCAGATCCGACAGAAACCAGCCAGGCCCAAGAATCCTCGTAGCTGTCAACGGGGGGTGGGAGGGCCCAGGCATGCTATAGCCCCTTTTTTTCAATCTGGCAGCAGTTCCCTCTGGCCTTTTGATAAGGTAGATCCTAAGTATGTAACTTTTTGTTTGCAGATCTGTGCTCTCTTTTGTGAGATCTGTACCCACATTTAGCCAAATGATTTAAGGTCTTTATTGTGTTGGCCAGACACTGCTCATAAGAGAGGCTCACTATCAGTAAGTCATCCACGTACTGTACCGGCAGTCCTTGTAATTGTAAGTGGCTCAAGTTTTTAGATAGGGCCTCCCCGAATAGTGTAGGGGAGCTTTTGAAGCCCTGGGGAGCACTGTCCAACAAGATTGTTGAGTGGCCTGAGTGTCTGGGTCACGCCGTTTAAAGGCAAAGAGTTGTGATTATTTGGTGAGTTGTGTACAGAAGAATGCATCCTTTAAGTCCAAAACTGAAAACCAGCCATATTCACCCAGAATGTTGGTTAGCAAGGCGTAAGGGCTGGGCCACAGGGTGCATGTCCTGAACCACCGCATTCATGGCACAAAGATTCTGAACGAACTGATATTCCTCTGAATTGGGTGTTTTGTTTTGTTTCGTATTTTTTGAGCGGGAGAATAGGAGTATTATATGGCGACTGGCAAAGTCTGATTAATTCTGCCACCAGGAATTTCTGCAGAACTGGCTGAACACTCTTCTGAGCCTCCTGTTTTAGCAGATATTGTTTCAGGCTACGCCTTATCTTTTAAGTTTTCAAGGGTATATGTATTGGCTGGACATTCCTTGCTTTCCCAGGCTTCCCATCTACCCACACGTCCGGTCTTACCTCCTTGAAGATCTCTGGAGGCAGCGGGTCCAGCGGTGGTATTTGAACGTCTAGCAGGGCCATCTGGAACCATAAAAATTGTTCCAGCAGCGCTTACACCTCTGGCTGGCCTGGAGCAAAAGTCACTTGAGCATTCAGTTTACACAGAAGGTTTGGTCCCAGGAGGAGAACAGGGCGTTCAGGCATATAAAATTTTTCCAATTAAAAAGATCCGAGGTAGAGAAAGGATAGTAGAACCAAATGAAGCCAGCCAGTTTCCCTTGTCTGTATATGCCTGTGGGATATTGTCACAGTGGAAATTGCCCCACTCCGGGAATGGCCCCCTGACAGAATTGTGTCCCTTGCCAGGTTCGAAAAGGAAAGAGTCCCTCTCTTAGATGTGCCAATCCCTCAGGCATTTTCCCTCGGGCAAGCGGTGGGCCTGGAAAAGGGGGAGGGGGAGGGGGAGGAGGAGGAGCCGGGGGTGGGGGGGGCTCCTCAGTCCAATGTTTTCCCTTCCCTCCTCTAGATATAGCAGCATAAAGGCTTAAACATAGGGAATTTTATTTTCCTTTCTTTCCTTCTTGCGGAACAATTTTAGCTGCAAGATTATATCTTAATTGAGTGACCTGTTTAGGGGGCCACTGTTCTTGTGAGCCCAGTGTATACTGGGGCCAGGCTACATTACAGTAAAAGATCATCCTTTTCTTTGTCATGGGCTCATAACTGAAATCAGCCCACTTGGCCAGCATGCACCCTAGTGGGCCCTTTTTTTGGAACGGAGAGAGTGGTGCCCACGGCAATCAAGTTTGTGTCTGACAATTAATGGACCCAGAGAAGGGTGCAGGGCTTGACTCTGGGCATCCAGACAACTATGGGACTTATCCAAATCCCACTCCGCCCAAGTATACAGTTCTCATACCAGTGCTAAACAAGCCAAAGAGACAAGAGGTAAGATCTAACTTCCCATCACCGGTGTAGGAGGTCAGGTGCCTGGCAGGAAGTTTCTATTTTGCAGGAAGTCCAAGTTCAGCTTACTTTAAGCCCAAACCTAACTTCCACACAATGACAGCAAAGAAGGTGCCAGACAAGACAGACAAAGAGGTGGAAAGGATGGTCGGGCTGTGCTCTCATGGCTTCCACCCAAGGGTTAAAACACAAACAGCAGTGCCCGCGTTGAGGCATATGATCCAGCTTGACACTTGACAGAAAAAGTCACAAACTTCATGTCCCCACAGATGATGTCACAAGCACTGGAAGGATGCTGTGGATTCTGACACAGAGAAAAACTGGCGCACGGACTAGTGGAACAACACACACACTCAGGAGAAGAGACCATACAGGCTTCGTACCACAGGAAAACCAGAGACTAGTCTTCCAGATAATAAATTGGGAGTCTGTACTTTCCTTTATCCCTAAACAGGGGCGCCTAAACCAGATGGACCTTGGCCTGCCCAAGGCCCTCAGACAAGGGAAAAGGAACATAGTACCTGGGAGGTGCACTCAGGACGACTCACCCAGCTGCAGACGCAAGCTCATCAGCTTATGACCCAGTCCTTCGTTTCCCGATCACTGAAGCGTTAGAGGCAGTCGGCAAGTGAGGAATCCACAAGGGGATTTCCCTTGGTGGGAAAAGCCACCTGGCAGCTGCAGGGAAAATCCCAAAACAGCTTCCTCCAAGTCGACCAGCCATGGGCAGAGGCTGGTCTCATCTGGGTCACCAGCATTTGTTACCAAGCAATGGGCTCGCTCTGCTCGCCGTGATCAGAGCCAATTAATCATGACGACTTAGGGAGCGAGAAACAAAGTTTTAATTCGATTAGCCAGCATAACCGGGAAGATGGTAGACTCAAAGAACATCTTCAGAGATTACAGAATCTTGAGGAAGTTACATGGGAAAAATGGGCATTGAGGAGGGGGTCCAGGAATGTTGGGCTCCAGGTGAGACGGGCTTCAGGCATCACATTGTTCCATTCTTCTGTCAGCTGTGATGGATACCTTGTAGGTGTATTTCCTGCCTGTGGTCAGCCTGCTCCTGGAAAGAAACTTATAGCACATAGTTTTAATTTATCAAACTATTGGGGAGTACATATGTAAGCAGAGGCCATAAATCAGGAGAGCATGTGAGTTTTTTAGAGTACGTGAGTACGTGCAGAGCAGCGAGTAGTCACGCAGAGGAAGGGCTGGGGCCATTTAGTAACAAGATGGCCTCACTTATGCTCACTTACATGTGGAGCTATCACAGCTCCAGGACGAGTCCAGCTCTGGCCCTTCGGCCTCTGGTCTAACTGACGCAGCCTCCACTTTCCCAGCCAGCGGCCCTCAGGCTTTTCAGACTGGCCCTGTCGGGGTCACCTTAGCTGGACCACTGCCTCTAGCCCCCTGTGCCTGGGCCTCATCACTGACCCTGTCTTTCTAGTGATATGACATGAGGTGAGACCAGGCCCAGGGGCCGGGGAGGCCTGTTTTCAAATACCAGCTCGTCACTGGACCTCTCTGGACCTCAGTCTCCTCCTTGCAAAATGAGGACACCTCATGGGGGAGCCTTTGCCCTCCCACCACCGCCTAAGAGCATGGCCCACTGCAGCCTGCCCTTCAGTATAGAACCACACATGCATTGCCTGTTCACAGGAGGGCCTGCCCTGCCTGTGCTGCTCACGGCACAGCTGCAGAGCTCAGCCAAGGGAGGCCACGGTGGTGAGCCCGCGGGAGATGTTCAGGGCATTCGAGAGCCAGCTCAGCCCCTTACAGGGCCACCCCAGCCCCTGTAGCCTCTTTCCCAAGGGCCCTCAATGTGCCGCGGGCACGAGAACTGAGCTCCTGGACCTGACTCCATTGTCTGAGCCGCTGAGCAGCTCCTCTCCCTGCCGGCCAGCCTTCCCCGGCCCCACATGACGGGGCTGCGTGACAGTGTTTGCTCTGCGCGTGGGTCCCATGCCACTTGCTTGTTAGTACACACAGTGTGTTCTGCAGTCTCGCAGAGAGCAGCTGAGCCACGTATCCAATGGCGAATAAACAGCACCGCCCAGCACTCGGGTGCCAGCCCTGGGGACACCTGTCCGGCCCTTGGCAGGAATGTGCCTCTGCCCAAGGAGCTCCTTCCTGTTTTGAACATTTTCAGGCAAGCGCGGGCCAGGCTCTTATCAAAGAACACACTTCCCTTTGGTAAGGATCCTGTTCCTTAACCACCGGGGATGTGAACAAGTACCACTGGAGACCCACAGTGAGGGCATGTTGTTTACAATTCTAAATATTTCACCACACCAACTCCTAAAAATAGCCCCTGGCATAGTACAGACGTCATCAGGAACTCGTGAAAAAGTTCATGTTTTCCTGGAAGAGGAGGGACACAGAACAGCGCGCCCGGTCCAGCGGCTCCTTTCGCAGGATGGCGTTTCCTCGAGGACTCACAAGTCCTGGAAAGGTGGAAGAGACTCTCCCCCTGCAGCCGCTGCGTTCTCTGCATCTTGGTCAGAGTGGTGCACCTGTTGGAGGAGAACTAGAGACACTGAGTTCCTCTGAATAACCTCTCTGCCCTCTCCTACAGCCTGGCAGGTCCAGGGAAACAAAGGACTTGTACGCATTATTCCTTTCCCCAGGGCAACTCCTCCCCCCACCAACCCCGGGGGGGAAAAACCACACGGAGACTTTTCTAGTCACTTCTAGATCACACAAACTTCCCTCCTTTTGCCTTCGGGTGTTGGTGCAGCAATTACTGTCCCATGGCCAGGGTAACCACCAGCTCCTCCAGCTCGGGCGCGACCCCCAGCAAAGCTGCGTATGGACCGGGAGAAGGCTGGCTGCCTCTCCCCCCTGCACGCCTCCCGCTGACTCCCCACCGCCCCAGAGTTAGCACCCAGGGAAGCAGGAGCCTGCGAAGGTCTTAGATCCTGTGCACCGCCTCGGTGGGGAGGTGGTCAAAACTGACCACCCCCTCGAGCTGCTTCTTCCCTGGGGTCTTTGGAGGCTGTGATAGATGCTGGGCCTCTCGCCCCCGCAGGCCCTGACTGTGGCTGCTTGCTGCTCATTCAGATCCTAGACAACCCAGACCACTCCCCACCCTCCAGAGCCCCTCCAGGCCATGGGCAACATGCACCTTTGGCCTGCTGGTGACGGGAGTACGCCTCCTGCTGGAGCTCAGCCCTCTTCATGGAGAGCAGGGTAGGTGGCATCGCCCCAATTCTTTCCTGTGTGCCAGGATGTGAAAGAGAGCTTGGGCACATAGGGCTAGGGAGCGGAAGAGTGCTCCCAGGCACCAGGTGCCCACTTGAAGCGAGTGGTCATGAGCTTAAAATAAGACCAGCCAGCACAGTTGCGTCTTCTCCCTTCCACTTCTGGCTGCTTGGGTTCGGCTGTGGTGCCCGGCGGGGGTCGGACGGGTGGGTACCATGCAGGGAGAGGGGACGAGGGCACTGAGGACACATGCAGGGATGACCAGGTGACCAAAGCAAGGAGATGAAGGCAGTGAGGGGCAGTGAGGGTAGAGATGAGTGGTCTGAGAATAGGATGCTGAAACTGAGACTAGAGTGTCCGCCGGGGGTGAGCAATAGTCACAGCCATTGTTGGTGACAGATGATGGTGGGAAACGGTCTTCATTGTTTCAACTTGAATTGCCGTGACTGTGAGGCCGAGCATCTTTTCATATGTTCATCGGCCATTTGAGTTTTGTCTTTTGTGAGGTCAGTTCTTTGTCCACTGATCACGGGTTGTTTGTATGTTTATCAAGTTTTATCGGACCATTTACGTATTCTGTGTGCTGATCATTTTCTCTCCTGTGGATTGCATACCTTCTTCCAGGCTGAGTCAGTTTATGTACACAAATGCGCTCCACTTCAGTAAAAGGTGTCCCTGCCGCTGTACAAAGAGAACAGGAGAGCCGCATCTTTGCGAGGGTTACGTGGGGTCATAAAGGTCAGCGCTCAGGATTTTGTGGGGCCCACAGTGAGGTCGTGGAGGTCTTAGCTCTCCTGAGGCTGGTCATTATTATCAATCTTTTCCTTTAAGGACGTGCTATGTCTTTCAATCATTAGTAACGTCTTTTCACGTCTTCCTGCAACATTTAAAATTTTCTTTTTGTCTTGAACATTTCTCATTAAGTTTATTCTTAGACATTTTTGTTGTTGCTTTTATGAATGAGGTGTTTTTCATGTTCAAACTGATCACTGCTAGTATTTAAGAGAGTGATTGATTTTCATATGTTTACCTTATAACACACATTTTATTGAATTCTTATTTGTTCAAAGACATTCTCCATTGATTGTCTTGAGTTTTCTTGGTAAATGACTTTATTATTCTTTGTTAATTTGTTGATTTAACTAACAAATATTAACTGAATACCTACCAAATGCCAGGCCTGGTTCTAGGTGTTCGACAACCCCCAGTGAACCTAAAGACAAGTCCTGCCTGCATGGAACTTACACAGGGTGGGGAGGGGGATGGGTCAGTAGGGACAGTTTTGCCTCGTCTTTTTTGGTATTTTATTTTATTTATTTATTTTTATTATTTACTTTTATGTATTTATTTTAGGTGAGGCAGATAGTCCCTGAGCTAACATCTGTGCCCATCTTCCTCTATTTTGTATGTGGGACGCCCCCTCAGCATGGCTTGATGAGCGGCGTACAGATCCGCGCCTGAGACCCGAACCACCAATGCCGGGCTGTCAAAGCAGAGTGAGTGAACTTAACCACTACGCCACTGGCTGCCCCTTGGTATTTTAAAAATTCCATTTCTCTCTCCTGTCTCACTGCATTGCCTCAGACCTCTGGACAGTGCTGATGACAGGCACCCTGCCTTGCTTCTACCTTCTGGGGGGACGCACCAGTGTTTCACAGTTCAGCGTGATGTTTACTGTAGGGTTCAGGTGAACACCCTTTACGGAGAAGGCTTCTTAGTCACAGGTAATAGAAACCAGCTCTGGCTGATGTCAGCGGAAAATGGATTTAAGGAAGGAATATTGGAGGGCTCACAGAATTGCTGGAAAGGCCCAAGTACTCGCCTTCAGAAATGGCAGGAACCAAGGGCCGCTACACAGCCGTAAGCGCTGAAGTCAGACTGCACAGCTGGCCCAGTGAGTCAATCTCTCCATGAAATGGAAACACCTGTACCACTGCCGCGCCGGGTGCTGGAGCCCGCTGCCACCACGGCTGCTCCAGGAAGCGGCAGGCTGCTCCTCAGGAATGAGAGAGCCATACGTTAAGTTTCTACAGACTGAAAAGTAGGGAGTTCAGGTTCTGAGCAGGGCTTCCGGTGTTGAGCAGCCAACAACAATTGATAAATGTCTTCTACGTACTGATTAATAAACCGAGAACTTCTCCTCCCTTTCCAGCTTACTAAGTTTGTTTTTGGTGTGTACGCATTTTATGTCATGAATGTGTATTGAACAATTTTTACTTCTAAACTGATGATTATTCTTAATCTTTGATCTGTCGGGTATTTCTGATTGTTGGCATGTTCAAAATAGTTTTTCCTCTTTAACCTTTTAAAAACTATATTTATTAAACCATCCTTATGTTCCCGGGAGAGACCTTCCTTGGTTGTGATGTATTAATCTTCTTTAGAATTCCATTTGATAGCATTTCATTCAGTATCCTTGCACGTGTATTCCTAAGTGAAAGTGGTCCTGTGCTACTTCTTCCTATTACTTCCTACGGGAGTATCAGGACTGTAACAACCTCATAGCATGAACAGGTCAAGTCTCACTGCCCGCCCACACCCTGGAAATAACACAGACGCCATCCACACTCTGAAGGTTTGTCAGGACTCGTCTATAAAACTGTCTGAATCTGACATCTTCGGGGAGAGTAGATCTGTAATGACCTTTCCAGTTTTCTCTATTCCTTCAGAAGTTCTACCTCCTTGTGAGTCAGCTTTGCTAATTTATATTTTCCTGGAAATCATTTTATTTAGTTTTTGTTAGTATAAATGTGTACGTGATGTTCGCATCATGTTTTAAATTTCCTCTGAATTTGTAGTAATGTCCCCATTTATTGTCCAAAACGTCATTTATCACTGAAATAAAATTCGAGTTTATTGAAGACAAATCTGTTTTCTAACTCATTCATTTTGTTTTAATTTGTATTACTTTTATAAAAATGTTATAAATTTATTAATTTCTTTTATTTAAGGTTTTTCCTAGCTTTTTCATTTAAGTACTTAGTTCATTTACACCTTATCTTAAAACGCATTCAATACTACACATTTTCATGAGTAGCATCTAGTATATTATTTTTGAAAAACTTTATTTTCTAGAACTATTTTAGATCTACAGAAAAATTATGAAGACAGTACAGAGCATTCCCATATACCCTACATCCAGTTTCCCTTATTATTAACATCTTAACATTAGTATGGTATCTTTCTTATAATTAATGAAACGATATTGATGTATCATTAACTAAAGTCCATGTTTTATTCAGATTTCCTTAGTATTTACCTGATGTCCTCTTTCTGTCCCAGGATCTGATCCAGGACACCACGTGACATTTAGTCTCACGTCTCCTTAGGCTGCTCTTGGCTGTGACTGTCCTTTCTTTTTGATGACCTTGACAGTTTGAGGTCTAGGACTGGTATTTTGTAGAATGTCCCTCAATTGGGATTTGTTTGAGGTTTTTTTCATGGTTAAACTGGGGTTATATATAGATATATGATAGGGTGATCAATAAAAGACTTTCAAAAATAAAAAGATATCACCTTTTGATAAATTTATAAGGAGAAAGTAAAACCGACATGCAGATTCAAGAAGAAAAATGAAAGATGCAAAATTTCCTGTTAAAGAGGACAATTATTAATGTATTTTCTAACTGGATGATGCGAATATCAAATTACTTTGGTACTTAGCAGCCACTGTACACATTTCAGTGTTATGAAAAGTTTGATTAAAATGATAATAGTTACAGTGAAACTGGGGGCCAAAGAGCTTTAACTACACTCAGTTATTTGTCTGCTTGCAAAGGAGTTAGATAATGCATTGCTAAAGCCCACTCTATAGATAACATCTCTGACACTTGGGGCACTGTGGTAACAGGTTGCTTTTCAGGAACTAAGAGTGGACTCCTTGTCCAGTTCAGGCTGGTTAAGACCACCAGCTCATCAACTGGGCCCACTCGAATGCCCGATAGGTGACCCTTTGGTGTCAGAGGGCCGAAAACTCCACCCTCAGATCATGTTAACACCATCATTTTGTGAAGAGGTGTCCTATGAAGAGCCATGAAGCTTGACTACCGCTTGTGCAGATCGTCAGTTACCTCCCTGCTCCTCACCTCCAATCCTCTATCTCCACACTTCAGACTGCCCTGCCCCTTCATCTCATCAATATCCCTAATCCCCGTTTTCGGGTAGGCAGATTTGAGACTAGTTCTCCCGTCTCCTTGCTCTGCTGCCTTGTGAACAAACCCCTTCCCCACTGCAAACTCGTCAATTCAGTGATTGGCCTACTGTGTGGTGTGCAGAATGAACCTGGTTCCGGAACAACAACATGCCAGAAATGACATCCTTTGCAACTGTTCACGTTTACAAATTTACATTTACATTTACTGTTTACAATGCAAAACTTAGATGTCTACTTGAAACGTGGAAGGAGAATTTTTCTAAATTCTCGCAGGGGCTACAGGAGCAAGAAGTGTGCTGACCACCACCCTAAGACCAGCACTGCTTTTTCAGGGCAGGGCAGGTGAGCGTGCGGTAGGCCAAGTGGGGCAGATCTTCAAGTCATGGAGTTTTCCCTTCCGCTTGCCATCTCCAGCTCTGACCTGGGGCTCCTCCGGCTTCCCCAGGGAAGACTGCCTCCACCTCCGCTATAACCTTCACAGAGGCGCTTTACAGCGATGCCGTGGGAAGGTCGGGCCTCAAGCCTTTCCCTCGCATGGGGTCCTCTGAGTGATGGAAGTTGCTGGGAGTTGTAGAGGGTTCCACGTGGAGAGGGAAAACCAGGCTGCAATGAGAAACGTTTGCATTTAAACATTTCCAGGTAATTGCTCATAGAGACTTCAGAGGGCTTATAAAAATTATGAGTTTTGGTGAGCTTAGCAGGTTGCAGGATGTGACAACACACAAAAATCAACTGTATTTTTATACACTAGCAATAACCAATCAAACGAAATTTAACAATAGCAATCACAATGATATTAAAAATATGAATATTTAGGGATACATCTGACAAAAGATGTGCAAGTGCTGTACACTGAAAACTACAGAACACTGCTGAGAGAAATCAGAGAACACCTAAATAGTGGAAAAATAAGCCGTTTCATGGGGTGGAAGCCTCAATATCAGCAGCTTCTTCAGGGAAGGCAGCTTTCCCGGTGAGGGACCCGAGCCGCAGGGAGAGGCACCGGAGAGGAGAGGCGTGGGTGGGAACATGCTACCGGGGCTTTGCGATTTGTGTGCCCGTGGAGAAGCTGTTTCTGTTTGTTCCCTCCTGTACGCATCTAGCACACGGCTGCTACAGGGACGGTGTGGAGTAAACTCTTGTTGAATAAATGAGAATGGGAACTGATGATCAAACTGAAAGACCAGGCCCTCTATACCCAGAAGGAGAGCTAAGGAGATTAATGGTCCTCTCAAGAGCATCCTTATCTAGAATGGAATCCAAGACTCGCCCCCCCAGTGAGAAGAGTAGAGGCTGCTACTCAGAGCGCACTGTAGCAGGAGTCCCCCTGTCACTTGGGTTTGGCAGAGACCCAAAGGCAGGCGGAGGAGTGGAGACTTCAGAGTGGAAAGGGGGACTCAGGGGCGCCCCGTAGAGGCCCGGGGAGGTGGGGATCTAGAAGTGAGGTGTCCTCGTTCGGCTTTCTCTGGTTGGTCCCGAGCTGGAAGCAAGGACAGAACTTGGGGAAACCGTCAGTCATTGATCATGTTCTATCCATTTGGGGCTGATCGTTACAGGGTCGGTTGTGTGGCCTCCCGGACCAGCTGCTGGAGATGCTGGTCTGACTTCCTGCAAGGCGGACTTGTGGCGGGCTGGCTTCCCGGCCGGTCACTACAGGTGAGGGGCTGGCCTCCTGAGCTGGTGGCCACAGGGCGTGGGTCACAGGTCCATCTCTACAGGCGGCCCGGCCCTGGTGCGTTTCCACCTGCAGTCTCACTAGCAAGCCCCTGGGGCCGTCGGCGGGCCCGCTTTCGCATTTCCTTTACTGTTTGAGGGAGAAGAGTCAACTCTCAGGCAACATTAAAAGGACAGAGATCGACCCCGCCGAGCCCGGCCTGCCCCGCGGGCCTCAGTTTCCCCGCCGTACCCGCATGTTCCGCGCGCACTGCACTCCTCGCACGCGCACCCTCAGGACGCGCCCCGTGCCTCAGTTTCCCCACCCGCGAGGAGAGGTGGGACGCACCCAGCACGTCCCCCGCGCAGCACCCCGGACCCCGCCCAGCACCCCGGACCCCGCCCTCGCTGGGCCCGCGCAAGCGCACCCAGCACCTCACGTCTCACTCCGCGCAGGCGCGCCCGGCTCAGGCGACACCTCCGCTCGCCCCGCGCACGCGCCGCACGCGCCGCACGCGCCCCCGCGCAGGCCCCGCCCCGCGGCCAATGGGCGCCGCCGCCGCTTATTTGGCGTGCGTCGGCGGCGCCTCCGTCAGTCGCGGCTCTGGGCTGACGGCGCCCGAGCCGGTGGCTGGCGTCCCCGCTCCGCCCGCCGTCCTCGGAGCGCCCGTCTGGCCGACCCCGAGCCGCCGCCGCCGCCGCCGCAGCAGCCCTCTCCCGGTCCGCCATGTCGCGGAGCGGGACCCCCGGGCTGCAGGAGGAGAACCTGCAGGGTGAGGCGCGCGGGGCGGGGGAGGCCGGGGCCCGGGGGCGGGCCGCGCGGGGAGAGCCCGCGCCCGGCTCGGTCGTGCGGGCGGCGGGGCGGGCTCGGGCCCCGGGTCTCTGCGCGGCGCCTCCCCCCCCGCCCTCCGCCCTCCGCGGGCGGCGGGGCCGGGCCCTGGGCCCGGGGGCGGGCGCCGGCGGGCTGCCACCGTCGAGCGCGGCGCGGCGCGGGGGGCGGGGGGGTGCGCCCCGGAGTCCCGCCTCCGGGCCCGAGCGGCTGTTGGCGGGCGTGCGGACCCGTGTCCTGTGCTTCAGGCCAGCGTGGTTTCCGAGCACAGGCCGGAGGCCGTGCGGGTCCGGCGGCGCGGCCGACTTGCCCGCTCCTGGTCGTGTCCCGGCGGCGGGAGGACTGCCCAGGGGGGCGCGGGGGGGAGCGCCGTGGCGGGGGACCGTCTCCCTGGGAGATGGGCGCTCGGACGTGTGGCGCAGCCCCGCGACCAGGCTGTTTTCAGGTGCCGGCTCGGTAGAACTCGAGGGTCGCTGCAGAGCACGCTCAGAAGTGACGTGAGCGGAGGGCCCCGCGGGAGGCCGGTTCCGGCCGGGCGCTGAGGCGGCGCTGGGCACACGCTCTGCCTGCGGCCGGGCGCCAGCCCCTTCTGCGTCTCAGACCCGGGGGCGGCGCTGCGTCCTCGCCGCGAAGGCGCTGCGGCCGGGACGCCCGCCCCTGCGTCTGGCGTCGGAGGGCCGCCGGCCCCTTCCGGCTCCTTGGGTGACCCCCGGGGCCCGGGAGTTGGGGGAGGAGCCCGGGGCCGTCGACCTGTGTGTTCTCCGAAGCAGGGGGTCGCTGAGCGACGTGAACGTGTAAATCAGCTTTGCACAGGGCTGCTTCAACCCGTGAGAGTGGATTGTTAAGCTTCACTGAGATTTTTTAAACCCTTATGTTATTCAGATAAATTTAGTGAGCTGCTAATTATTTTTCTTACTCCTTAACATAAGATTTTACTAGGCAAGAGTTAGTCTAATGCATTGTATAATACGTATTTAAAAACTGACAACCAAATTTGAAAAATCCTGTCATCGCTCCTTAAATTTCGACATTGACTAATTCTTTGAAATAGATTAAGGGATGAAATCTTTTCTGTCTTTTCTCATAAAAGATCCAGGGTGTTTCATAAGCTCTTTGCCTTAAAATCATTTTTCTAGTTATCCAAGTATTTAATTGCTAACACTGTATCTTTCTTACTGGTTCAGCTTTAGTCTCTGGGGAGCTCTGAGAGCTCCGGAGGGGCTCAGCTCTCTGTTCCTTGACTGACAACAGACTGCTGAGTCACTCGCAATGCAAAATCGCCAGCTCAGAAGATAACAGATTTGTTTTTGTTTTGCTTATTCTATAAAAAGATGTTTACGCACTGAGTGGAAACTCCTGTTAAGCGTTCTTTAGGGCATTCTCTTGAGTGCACGACGTGCTGCGGGGCACGTGCTCAACTAGCCAGCCTGCCGTGGGAGGAGTCACTTGAGTCAGTGGGGCCTGGTAGCTACCCTAAGAAATGTGAATCCCGGCAGGGATTCCTGGCCTGTCTGCTCTGTGGTGATTTGATTACCTCCCAATCGAGCGCTGAGAAAGCCTCGGTAGGCCAGCTCACAGACATCAGCAATCATCTCCCCCTGGGCTTGTGTCCTCTGGGACCACGTGTTCCCTGGGAGTTAACAGCAGAATTGATTGGCGGTTCCCTCCTTATCCCCCTCCATTCTAGTTAAAGCTGTTGACTAGCTAGGTGTTGTATATGCTTCCTTTTTTTCCTTAGATATACAACTGCTAAAGTGCAGGAGAGAGAGAGAATTTGGTGATGATACTGTGTGAGTCTCATGGGGGAGTGCGTGACTGACTTCCCAGAAGGACCCCTCTTCTGAGCAGAGCTTCCCCTGAGTGCGGCAGTTCAGTGAGGCACTCACCCGCGTGCTCCGAGACAGCCACCTCTTCACTTACTGCTTCTGTGTCTGCAGCCGGGCAGCTGTCATAAGCAGCCCACCATGGACAGAGGTGTATGGAGAGAAAAAGAATGCATTTCTTTTGGGGGGAACTGGAGTATCGTGCATTCTGAGAGCAAAGGGGTTCAGACATCTCCTTCCTAGCCCAGCCCCTACATTTCACAGACGGTCACAATGAGGCCCAGAGGCTAAGAAAAATAAGGCAGGCGACAGCAGGTGAGGAGGAAACCGGGGCCCTCCATGAGGTGCCCGTGGGACACTTGGAGCCTGAATGACCGAATGCATGAGACAGGCCGCCTCCTGTGGGAGGCCTGCATGAGGAAGGCTGAGGTTCACCAGCTCCTGTTAGGAACCGGGACTGAATTCTCTACCCAGGTGACTTCACGTTCAGAATCACTTGTTGGTCAAGTCTCTTTTGTTCCTGCCCCACCTAACTTGAGAAGCTTTTGAAAGCAGCAGTTTCTTAAAGCCGCCTCTCCCAGGGGAGAAGCCCCCTGTGATTAGGGCGGTAGTTCCCTCCAGGCTTAGTGGCTGCTCTGCCTCAGGCGTTCCCTCTGGGATGACACCTTCTCCGACCATCCCTCTGCACCCACTGCCTGGTAGGTTGTTTGTTCAGAGGCCTGTCATTCCCCTAACCAGTCAGTTTCAATCCTGACTGCCCAACATCACCATTACAGCTTTTTCGAAATACACGTGCCAGGTTCCACCCCAGCATTCCAAATCAGAACCTGCAGAGTGCGGTGGGCTAGGCTTCCCAAGGAAGGGAGACAGCACCACAGGTGATTCTCCACGGCCAGTGTTGAGACCTGCGACCCCAGCTAAGCTGTGGGGGCCTTGTGGGGCTCCATCGTCTGCAGCTGGAGAGACATGTTTGTCCTGGGTTACGTGGAGGGCAGTGGGGCTATGGGTTCCCTGGCCTCTCACGGTAGAGGGTAGAGGTAGGAACTGCGGGGGTCACTCAGTTCATCGCATCCTGCTTGTTCAGAGATGTAAGGTGGACTTGTGCGTCCTGTTGGCAGTGGAGATGGTGTGTAGGTGGGGAAGGAGCGAGGAGAGGGACGTGAAGCTGGGAACGAGGGCTCGGCTGGGGCAGCAGCATCACCACCTGTTTTCTTGAGGCCTAATTATACCAGGTCATTTGATAGCTTATTTGTGATTCTGAGGGTTTTCTAACTTGCTTTGTGAAGCAACCTTAATCCCCATTTTTCTTGCTTAAAAAGATGAGCGACCTTAATTGCACGATGTAAGTAGATAAATAGCATACGTTTTCTTATTTTCCAGGAAGTATGCTTTCCTGACCCAGTTGTTGCAGGTTCATAATAAAACTCTTGTGCTTTAGTAGATAATTCCTTGGAATACAGCTTTTGGACCCAAAGCTTTTGCTGTAGACAGTCCAGAACGGGATTTTTTTCTTTCTCTAGGATGCTTAGGACTTTTTATGAGATGATTTAAAAAAGGTATATTTGTCTCCATGGAGTCTTGAGGTGGTCCTTGTATAATTAAAAAATACACACCTGAAACTAATAGACTGTTATTTGTCAATTATATCAGTTAAGAAAAAAAATACATACACATTTGGTCTTTGTCCCTGGTTCCTGGCACAGAGCTTCAAAATCCCTTGGAATTTCTGGAGTGACATTAGCATCCTTTGTTATTCATAAAGAGCCCCTTTTGTAGGGAGCCCCTTTGGAACACACTTGTGACTCACTGGGGCTCTAGATAGCCTCATTAGCAGACTCATTAACACAGATAGGATGGGGGTGGGAAAGACCAACCCTGTGATTAGAGGGTGGAAACTCAGCACCCACCCCTCTAGGGAGCTGAGGGGGCTGGAGATTGGGTTATGAGAACTGAGCTGCAAGGTAAGGTTCAGCAGAGTGTGCTGGGGTGCATTGGGGGAGGGCATGGAAGCTCTGCCCCCTCCCCCATGCCCTTGCCCTCTGTGTCTCTTCCAGCTGGCTCTTCCTGAGCTGTATCCTTTCTAATAAGTGGGTAAATGTAATAAGTCAAGTGTTTTCCCGAGTTCTGAGAGTTGTTTTGGAGGGCGGGGTTGTAGGAACCTCTCAATTTGTAGCCTGCCAGGCAGAAGTGTGGGTAGCCTGGATGTCCCATTTGCAGCTGGTGTCTAAGGTAGGGGCAGTCTCGTGGGACTGAGCCCTTTATCTTGTGGGACCTGACACTCGAGGTAGTGTCAAAATTGAACTGAATTGTTGGATGGCCAGTTGGTGTTGGAGAATTGGTTGTTGGTGTGGAAACTCCCTCACATTTCATGTCAGAAAACAGCACCCCAGACTCCACTTACATCAGACACTGCAGGTGATCTGGGCAGCGTTCTGGCTTGGTTGAGGAAATTGAGCCAGGCCTGGAATCTGAACAACACAGATTGAGCCTAGAGAAATGGAACTGTGCCCAGAGCAGGGGCCCGTGGCGCTGTTTCATGACACAGGGCCAGAGCTGGCTGGCTAGCTGGCTGAGTGTCACCTTGAGTCCCAGGGAAGGAAGGGGGGCTAGTTAAGGACTCTCATGCTTGAGCTTTTAGAATGATGCTTCCGGGTTAGGAAGTATGGTCAGCAGCCTTGATGAAAACATAGTCAGATGAGTGGTCTCAGGAAAGGGGGTGTGTGGAAACCTCTGACATGCAGAGGCTGAGGGGTCTGGGCTCTGTCGGGGGAAGAGGGCTAATCTCCCTCTGCCCTTTCCCTTAAGGTTCTTCTGGCTGGCCAAATAATCAACAAGACAGGTTAGCAGGAGAAAATAATACCAAGTTTAATAACATGTATACATGGGAGAAAGCAGGGACACTGCGTTTCTCAACACAATAGCAGAAATTCTCGTCTTAAATATCATTTTCAGCCAATGACAAAGGAGGATTTTGGGGGTGGGGGAGTCAGTTACAGGAGATTACCACTAAAGCACAGTAAACAAGAGTAAGGTTTATTATACAGCCCCAAGGCCTCATCTTTCACATTGATAAGTTACTAGAAATGAGCTCACCCCCCCTTTTTCTCAATACAGAGAGGGAGATACCTTTACAAATGGAGACTTCCCTTGTAAATGATTGTCTGACAACTCCTCGCAGGGCCATCCAAAGAATGTGGCCAGAGAGACAGGACTCCCGATAAGATGGGCTTGTTGGTGCCTTTTCTATTGTAACCTCTATCCTAAATTATCTTTTATAGCAGTCATGATAATAACCCTTCCTAAAACAGATTTTTTTTGGTTTTAAATTTTTTTAGGCAGTTTGGGAGGGGAAACTCAAATATTTTTCCTGAGCTCTCTGAGTCCTTATTGTCTTCAGCTCGAAATAATCCGCATACCAGAGTGGTGCTTCCTGGGGCAGCTTGCCCTGAGCACCATCAGTTCCCTCCTCTGAAACTTCCCTAGAAGTTTCACATATTAAAAGCTGAGCTGGTGACTGTGGAGAGAGAAATCGTGTTAGTACCCGGGTGATAAGAAGTCTGCAAAGAGAGAAAAGAACATAGATTAGAATGAGGATGAACAAGCAGAAAAGAACAAATCGGAGCACATTTCCCCACACTCCATTAAACCAGTCCCCCAATCCTGGAAACAAGTCAGTCCAATAAAATGTGTGAGCTTCGTTTATCTGATGAAAAATGTCAATCTTCTCTTTTAATAGATTTAAGTTAGATATTACTTGACCTGTTTGATTCACATAAAAGCAACATTTTTCTCCAATGATTGCGCATGCTCCTCCTTGCTGGGCAGTGAGTACGTACAGAGCACGTCGATTTTGCAGCACCACAGATGCTAGGCTGTTAATCTCTGACTGGAGTATGTTTAAGGTTTGCATGGTGGTGTTGAACTCTTGTTCCATTACCATAGAGAGATTTAATATTGCTTTCTCCAACTCATAATCTCCAAAGCCGGGGAATAGGACTCTCAAGGCTGAAAAGAACTTGGAGTTGTGATACACAAGTGGATTTTCCATGATTTCTCGACTGGCACGTTTATGTGGCACAATCTTATGAACAAACGAACCCAAGTTTGTAATTTGGCTAGCATTTAAGGTGGAGTGTTTGGTGACAGAAGGAGCCAGGTATCCAAGTCCGCATCGTCCTGACCAATTAGGTGGGAATCCTTTATACACTTTGTTGCCGCATAAAATGAAAAGACCAGTGTAGTTTAAAGACAAGGTTAGAATTGAGTCTGTAGTTCCCAGGATCTGGACTATTTCATGATCTGTGCCACTTGCACTGTTACTACCTAAACATCTCCATTTCCCATGAACTCCTGTCAGTCTGCGAGAACAGAACAGATTGCGGAATAGCTGGTACAGGAGGCCTGCAGTCTGATTCTGACAGCTATAAAGCCTGGTCTTGTCACCTGACCAGGTGAGTCCAGATTTTTGATCCACCCATATATAGTCTGTGGCATTGGGCAGCTTAACCATGCGGATAGCTGCTATACCCCAAGTTGCACACGGGTGGCTCGTAAGCCATCCAGAGCACTTGGTGATTTGGCAAATGTTTGTGCCAGAGGGAGTAGTGATAGAGTCACTTACAATTCCCTTGAGAGTTCTGAAGATGCCACCTGCAGAATCAAACCACAGAGTTTGACGGCAATATTGTCTCGGTATATCACCCAGGAAAGGTCCAGTGCCATGTTTACTTTCAATGCAGAGGGAAAAACTTTCACCTATTGCTTGTACTTGGGCAAGGGACAGTCCTTGACCTTCTAAGTAGTCTTTCTGGGGCCCAAGTGACTCACCAGGAGAAGAAGCAGAGTGAAGTTTCCCTTGTTGCGGATACCATACTCTGTTATTCATCCATTTTCCGTACTTAGTCTACCAGGTGTTCATATCAGCAGGAACAAAGACTAGTTCCGGTTCTTTTGCACTATCTAGCTGTTGACATAACCAACAGTCAGATTGATTAGTTAGCGTGGCTAGGGCTTGGTAAACTGGCATAAGGGGGTGTTTGGTCTGTGCCCGACCTGTTGAAAAGGAGAGAGTTAGTAAAAGCAAGACACAGATCGGAAAAGAGCCCATAGCGGAGACTTAGAGAGGGGAAGAGGGACAGATAGAGACCAGCACTCTCCAGTCAGCTTTCTATTAAATGATTAAAAAAATATATATATATATATATCCACTAATAGTTTGTGTGTGTGAGTGTGTATATATATAGGGAGTTTTGAAGCAAGGGGGAGGAAATGGGTCAAAGTAGGTTTTCTTGATCCGTGATCTTGGGAAAAGCTGTCTACTTCGTGATGTCGGCTGCTTCTGGGGCCTGGGTTTTGGCCCTCGAAATCCTTAGTTTAGGGTCACCTGTGGGGATTATCTCCCAGTTGTCTTGAGAGCGATGTTCTGGGTCTATTTTGGCGTGGCTCGCATGGATCTAGGAAGATTTTTCTTTTGTTTTGATGGCAGTGCAGGTCGTCAGTAAAACTTCATAAGGTCCTTCCCAGCGAGGTGACAGTGCGTGTTTTTTTCTAAAGACCTTGATGTACACCCGGTCTCCTGGTCGAAAGGGATGGCAAGGCTTGCCAGAAGGTGGTGGCCATGCCTCTTTTACCTGTTGACGATATGCTTCAAGTATACTAGTTAATTTTTGTATATAACAAGTCATAGCATCAAATTGTTCACTTAAGTTCCCATAATATTCATTTAATCCAGGAATTGAAGGTTTAGAGACGCCAGTAGGCATTGGACGTCCAAAAACTATTTCAAAAGGAGTCAATCCATGCCTTCTATTTGGAGTATTTTGAATCTTCATAAGGGCCAAGGGCAGAGCTTCTGGCCATTTAAGTCCAGTTTCTTGACAGATTTTTCCTAGAGTTCTTTTTATATCTAGATTTTTACGTTCTACTTGCCCTGATGACTGAGGGTGATATGGGGTATGAAATTTTAATGAATACCCCAGAGTTTTTGCAAGCAAGTGGTTTATCTCTGCTGTAAAATGAGTTCCTTGGTCTGATTCAATCCATAAAGGAATGCCAAAACGAGGAATAACTTCAGTTATTAATTTTTTTACCACTGTTGTGGCATCTGCATGTCTGGTCGGATAGCATTCAGTCCATCCACTAAACATGCAGACAATAACCAAACAATGAAAGTAACCTAAAGCTGAAGGCAAGTCTATAAAATCCATTTGGAGTGCCGCAAAAGGCAACGTGGGCCTGGGAGGACTTCCTGGATCACACTGATTTCTCCCAGAGACTTGGTAAGATTTGCAAGTTGTGCACTGGGAGGTGATTTGGTCAGAAATTTTATGGATGCCAAGGCAAAACCATTGTCTTTCAGTTCCTTAACTATCCCCCGTTTGCACATATGTCCCACTTGGTGGGAGATAAGTGCAAGCCAAAAAGTCAAAAGAAAAGGAGCTACTGGAAGTCTATTTGGTCCAATGTATAATCTATCTGATAATTGTTTGGCACCCTTTTGTATCTAATTGTCTTTTTCAGATTGTGGGGCATTTGCCTGATAGTTAATAACATCAGTTAGGGATAAAGGCAGGTTTAAGAATTGGGTGGAAAACGGATAAGGGGGTCTATAGTGAGCTGCATGTTTAGCAGCTCTGTCAGCCCTGTCATTCCCTAAAGATATGACATCAGTCTCCTTAGTATGGGCTGAACAATGAACAATGGCAATTTTTGAAGGAAGGTGAATAGCTTGTAATAAGGCTGCAATTAAGTGTCTATTAGCAATAGGAGTTCCTGCAGAAGTTAAGAATCTACAGGATTTCCAAATTGTGCCAACAGCATGGCAGACTCCAAAAGCATATTTGTGTAAACGAAAGAAAAACAAGGTTAATGGTTAGAGCAAATTGTAAACCAGTTTTTGAGTTCAGAGGACTGCCAGTGAAGAAGAATTTTAGATGTCAGCGTCAAAGTATCTTTTGCAGTTTAAAATGTCTCTGATGGTGTCGTCAGGTCATCTCTTAAGTTTATATCAAGTTCGTCAGCTTCAGTTTGTAAGGCTTCAGGAAAAAGGGCAGGTTCAGTTTTCAGTGATTTCAAATGAAAATGATGGAAAAAATCAAAAACGTTAGTTTGGACATCTGTAGCCAGATATTTCAGGAGACTAGAAGAAATCAGGATCTAGTCCAGTCAACAGATATAAAACAAAAACCTCAAAAGACAACAAAACTAGGATCTAATATCTGCAAATTTATACTGAAATAGTTTTTACTGAAATATAATTTTTTTTTCTAAAATCACCCTCATTTTTATTAAGACAGCAAAATTAAAACTAACTAGTTTGCAAAATAAGTCTAGATCCAATAGAGTTGGCCCAATTATTTACATAAGTACAGCAAGAATAGCAATTGATCACATAGGCTCTTTTAAACCTGCTTTGCTGGAACTTTTTATAAGGAATCTCAGATTGAACTTTAAAGGTCTCTCGAGGCCAGGAAAGCCAAGCCAAGGATTTTATCATCAGACGTTGCCTGCAATACCTACAGATTTGGGTGAATCCCTCTATTCCGAGGTTTCCCCAAAATATTTTAAGGTTCCTTGTACCTGTCAGATAAGTGACATTTTTTACTTATCCTGGTAAGTGCTGCTTGGAACATAAGGTACCAGGCCAATATTTCCACGTGGCTTTATTTTATAAAGTCTAATCTTTATTTTTCAAAAGCTGTATGGTTATATGGCAAATATGATGTTCCAGTCACAACCTTGGTAATATAACCAGTGTTTCCAATTGTGTCCTGTTATAAGGAGAACAGATTTTTATTGAACTTATGCAAATAACTATATTGCCATGAAAACAACAATATTTACTTACTAAGAGTTTCTAAATTCGAGGGATCAGGTAGAGAGAAAAAGATAAATATTTCAATTTTGCTTACAAAAGTATCATTTATCAAATTGTTATGTCATAGCTAGCTCAGGAGAAAAGAGAAAAAGTTTTCCTTAAATCTGAAAAAACATTAAAAATTCAGCAATACTTCAAACGAAAAATCATAAAAATTATAATCATCTTTATCAGTTGGTTCAGTCCTGTGTAATCCATTCTTGATCCCAATCTTTTTGTTAGCAGCTTTATGAAGTTATCAGTCTCTCTATCAGATTTCTATAATTTTTTACCCAGTTCAGTTTTATGATCAGAAAGTTTGTCAGAAACCTGTACAGTTCCAGTGTAAATGTCAGAGTCTTTTCTATGAATTTTTTTGAAGTCGAAACATTTTGCAAAAGCATTAGAGCAAAGAAATAAGTCTGTAAACAACAAGACCTCAAAATGGCAATTGACAAGGAAATTTGGTTAATTTTGTGACATACAACACTTTAAAATAATAATAACCAGAATTATGACTGATAACCAGGACAGATCAGAATTTCAGTAATGTTATATAATTTTAAAACACCTATGTCAATAACATTTGCCCACATAATAGCACCTAAGCAGGCTTATCATCACTGTTCTGACAATGCTTTCCATGTAATTGAACATATTGAATAAGCCTAATAAGTTTAGCATCTTTCCCCTTATAGGAAGAGAGCAAATTTCTTTGAGAAGTTCCAGGGCCCTTTGAAAATTCTCAAAGAAAAAAGTAAAAAAAAAGACTTTATTTAAGATATGAATTTTGGTGGAGCTTGTCAAAAATATAAACAATCAAAGCAAACAGAGCATTAACAGTCCAAAAGCCTTAATAGAGAGACCTCAGTCTTTTGAACGTAGGAAATTATTTTAACAGTTTTTTTTTTTTTCTGTCTTTTAGGTAGACTTACTCAAAGGTAAAGAAAAATCTTTTGTAACCTCTTTATCAAGTTTAAGCAAATTATCCTTTTAAGAGACAGAAGACCAAATTTTAATTTTGCACCAGCTTATTTCTGCTATTAAAACTCATTTACTTAATTAAATTCATTTTAATCTTAGCCAACTTGATCATGCATAAAACTCCTTTTCCAAAATTCTTCTTCCACAAACCTTTTATAACTTTCCTTTTACATTCAGAATTTGTCCCATGTCTTTCTTTTCCCTCCTAGTACTTGAGGACAAATTTATCTTTCTTAACCAAACAAAATATTTTCATTTTTTGTACCTTTATACATCTTACTTTCCTTGTACACAGACATATTTTTTTTAATTTTTAGTAGCTTCAATCACATATATTAATTAGAAATTTTAACCCTTAGAAACCTTAATTTCTAAGTAAAAACTAAGTAAACAATTGTAAACTTTCTTTTACATTAGTATCTTGTGGCTTGGAAAATTTATAAACACTTTATAACTTCTAGAAATATGTTACTTTATAGTACAATCTTTTAATAAAACACATGTTTACCAATAGACCCAAAACACCTTTTAGTTTTCCTGTGATGAAAAGCCAAAAGTAGATAAACGTAAGTTTAGCAATGTCTAATATTTTATCTTATTTGGAAATGATGATACTCAGAGAATTTTTATCATAAAATTCAGCAAAACTCTAAAGTTTTAGGTCACCAAAAAGAGTTTGGAAGCTGTAACCACCATAACACATAATTATTGTTTAAAGTTCATCCAACATTCATCTTTTTTACAACTATTTAGTTACTTCTTTCCAATAATTATTTAGATTGCCTACAAGACTTCATAAGACTTGAGATAAAATTAGCCATCATTTAAATTACTATTTTTGTTAACCAGTTCTGTAATAGAAATAACATCAGTTTTTTTTCTTACAAAATTTCATGTAAATTTCGTCACCTCTTATACTTTTAAACATAATTATCATTAAGATTTTTATCAATAGGTCTTGGTCTTCTAACTTTGGACAAGAGAAGCATTCCCAGTCAGACATTTTAAAACATACTCAGGCAAAGTTGATGTAACCTCTTTGTATAAAATTAGCTCAAACATTCCAACCTTTATAATCTTATCAACACTTACACTTTTACATGTTCTCAATTCAATTGTAACCTGAGTCAAGGTCTTAAGACTAGTCAAATTTTTCCCTTCCTTTTTCTGGCCTTAATTCTTAGGTACCAATTAAGCAATTATGTGAGAGCTCTCAAAAAAATTTTTTTCCCCAATTTAGAAGTTTTTCCAATTCAAAGGATCCGTCGTCTGGCCATTGATGAGTAGGATCTTTACTTGTATATTTATTCCAATAGTGACTCGAACCAATAAGCCTTTTTAAGGAAAGACCCGGAGGTAACTTTCCACGCTTAGAATAAATCTACCATGGATGCAAGAGGCGTCCCTGGTGACGGTGCAGATGATGTAGCCCCCATGATCCACAGAATTCACTCCCAAAGATATTCAGAGAAAGTAAAGACCTTCGTTGCACAGGCGGTAAGGATAAAAGGGTGTCTCCGGTCTCCCACAATAGTGTGGGACGCCTCCAGTCACAGACCCGCTAATCTGTGACACCGGGCGGGCGATACTGGAATGGGATTTTTCCAGCACTAACAAGCAACAAAGGTTAAGACGACAAAAGCCCTTATGGACTGGGCCCTTTATGACAAACTCCCCTGAGAGCTTGGCACAGCCGGACAAAGAGACAGTTCGGAACCCCAGTCTACTCGACTGGCCACCAAGGTGCACCCCGGTAAATGCACCTTCCGTATGGTGGAGACCAAGGAGAATATTCTCACTGGTCACAAAGCCAAGTTTTCTCAGGACACAGAACAAGACAGAAGGAAAAACCTCATCCGGTTTTTTTTTTTTTCTGTGCACAATGACAGCTTTAGTCACGCCTTAGGTCTCTTGGAGCCAGAATAATACCTGGGGGGGAGGTGCCGCAGGGTTGGGGACTGTGTGCTTTTACAGAGTACCTCGTCGTTGCACGGACATTTTCTTGCAGTTGGCGGGGGACCTGTGTCATCTACCCCGTTCCGTGATCCAACTTATCCTGACACGGGAGTCTTCTGAAAGTGGCGAGCGCCCTAATGGCTCTTAACTGCTCGACCCGCGCCCACTTAAATTTGCGGCCTTTTTGGCTTCCAAGATGCCCTTGGCAATGACCTTCACTTTATGTGCATAATAACCCACAGCAAAGTTTGTAGACGCCGGTCTGGTGAGACCCGCAAACTCACCAGTCTGTGGGGCCGGCCGGACAGCAGGCTTGTAGGGCCTATGCCTGCGTCCTACCCTATGGTATTTCCTTCTTATGACAAAAGACACAGACAAAAGAGAAAAACAGAGACTATCTCTGGGAGGAAAAGGGATCAAGATCAAAAACCAAGAGTACTCTACCAAATTTAAACCAAGAGTCACTAAAATCCCAAGAAACTAGTTTCCCAAATATTTTCTCCTGCCAATCTAAATTTAGAAAGAGAAAAAAATTCTCACCACTTCCTTCCGTCGGACTCCGCAGATAGAGATTCCGGGAGGCTGACGTGGTAAGAAGTCTTACCTTTTGCCGGCTTTCGTCAGGCGTTCCCGTATCTCATCATCTGCAGTAGTCCAGGGAGAAGGCAGGTCTTCCAGCCAGAGAAGGCAACTTACCAGCCAGTGCTTCTCCTGGCTGGCTCGCCAAAACTGTCGGGGGAAGAGGGCTAATCTCCCTCTGCCCTTTCCCTTAAGGTTCTTCTGGCTGGCCAAATAATCAACAAGACAGGTTAGCAGGAGAAAATAATACCAAGTTTAATAACATGTATACATGGGAGAAAGCAGGGACACTGCGTTTCTCAACACAATAGCAGAAATTCTCGTCTTAAATATCATTTTCAGCCAATGACAAAGGAGGATTTTGGGGGTGGGGGAGTCAGTTACAGGAGATTACCACTAAAGCACAGTAAACAAGAGTAAGGTTTATTATACAGCCCCAAGGCCTCATCTTTCACATTGATAAGTTACTAGAAATGAGCTCACCCCCCCTTTTTCTCAATACAGAGAGGGAGATACCTTTACAAATGGAGACTTCCCTTGTAAATGATTGTCTGACAACTCCTCGCAGGGCCATCCAAAGAATGTGGCCAGAGAGACAGGACTCCCGATAAGATGGGCTTGTTGGTGCCTTTTCTATTGTAACCTCTATCCTAAATTATCTTTTATAGCAGTCATGATAATAACCCTTCCTAAAACAGATTTTTTTTGGTTTTAAATTTTTTTAGGCAGTTTGGGAGGGGAAACTCAAATATTTTTCCTGAGCTCTCTGAGTCCTTATTGTCTTCAGCTCGAAATAATCCGCATACCAGAGTGGTGCTTCCTGGGGCAGCTTGCCCTGAGCACCATCAGCTCCAAGCCAGACCCTGGCCGTCCTGTGCTTGTGCGGGCCAGGCCGACATGAAGCAACTTGAGGTTAAAGGGAAAAGTTCTGCATTAATGTGAAAACTGTGTGTGATCATTTTGTTAGCAGCTATCTGGGAGGCTGATGTCAGGTGCAAGTTCACATTTATTTCTGGGTCTTTGATTTGCTTTTTTCTGATTAATAGGACGTATTCTGCAACAAGCGGCTATTGAGGGGAGGCCAGGACTCTTGCAGAAGAGATGTCTGAGTGTGTGGGACAGCTGTGCAGCCTGCGGTGCTTCAGCTAACGCAGTGGAGTGATGAGTGGGCAGCTCCGTCCCCCTGATCACACGGTGCTGTGTAGTGCCAGCGCCACGTTGGTTTAAGCACAGAGTAGCAGCTCTGTGTGATGGTGATTGTAATTGTAATAAAATGAGAGTGACTGCAAACCCACTTCATGGAGTTTTTCCAGTCCATGAATTGTTCAGTCTTGTGTAGTCCACCTTGACCCTCTCCCTACTGCACCGTCCTCCATATGCCATCAGAGCTGGCCTTTCATGTAGATGTGCTGGAGATGCAGACCTACGACACAAAATAGAGAGACTCTCCTGGGCCCAGAAACAGCCCTGTGCATGTTGCAACCTTGATTTCTGACTGAGGAAGCGGCACAGAGCAGAGGGCACGGCAGAGGCAGGCTTGTCAGTGGATGGTGCTGGGCAGAAGAAGGTCGTGTGGGAAAACCTACACCGCCTCAGATCACAGGTTAAATCCAGGTTCATTACACCGGTGTCTGAGCGAGTGTCTAAAACGACACAGCTTCTTAATATCTTCATGATCTCAGATTAGGAAGAGATTGAAAATCTGACTGAATTAAAATCAAGAACTTATGTTCATCAGAAGGCATTTTTAAGAGTCAAAAGGCAAGCCACAGTGAAAGTTACTGGCAGCACATTTAAATGAAGAAAGGCTTGTATCTTGACTATTGAACGTCTGTAGATAGGAGAAAGGTGGACAACTCAATAGAGTAAGCAATTTTTGAACAAGTAATTCAAAAAGATGCTATCCAAATGGCCAGTAAACATGAAAAAATGTTCAACCTCATTCGAAATCAGAAATGCAAAATAAACCACACAAGATACCACCGCACACCCACAGAATTGCTCAATTTAAAGACTGATGGTACCAAGTGTGAAGCAACAAAAACACTCACCTATTGGGAAAATGGTCCATGGATGGGTTCAGCTGCATCGAAAAGTAGGGGTGTTCTCTACTGACATTGACGCATATATGTATTACCTTAAACCCGGTAATCCTGCTCCTAGGTATATACCCAGCAGAAGCGGGAGAGCATGGACACCGTGAAATGTTGGAAGAATGTTTATAGAAGCATTATTCGTAGCTGCCCCAAACTGGAAGCAAGCCATACATCTAACAGAAAGGGTAAATCATGGCATAGCCTACAGTGGAATCCGTACAGCCCCAACAAAGCTGTTCAACCAATCCACAAACACTTGGTGGTCCCCTCAAGTCCAGACCCCCAGGCTGTGCTCTTGGGTCCTGACCAACCTCCCCAACCTCACTGCCCCTACGTCTGTGGGCGTCTCCACCCCAGCTGTGCTGAACCTGCCGCTGGCAGCACTTGAGGACAGCTCTCTGTTGAGGGTTGTGTCCTTTTGTGGGACACGCCAAAATCATTTCCAACTTGCAGGTCTCTCCCACCTTCAGCCCCCAAACACACAGGCAAAACCAAGAGCCCCACCTCCCAGCCTGCTCTGGCCTGTATCGTAGCTCTTGGTGTCCACTGAGGACGCCTCCCCAAGCAGGCCTCCTCTGGGTCCGGGCTCTGCCCACTCTGGATTCCCAGCCCCGAGCACAAATTTGTGCGGTGTACCCAGATCAGTTGTTTGATTGGAGTGAACTTACAGAGTTAATTCCAAATAGTGGGGCTAGCAAGAGATGGCTTAGCTTATAATAATGGCTGTACTTGCAGGGTTTTGGGGTGGGGGTGGGGTGGCAGCTGCTTGTGTGTTGTATCTTGATAAGCAGATGACCTGGTGCTAAGACAGTTCTCTGAACCTATAAAATCTGTCTGGATAGATTTTGTTTGGAATGTATAACATGTCAGTTTTTAGTTCAAGTAGGAGAGAATGCTGAGCTTATTACTTCCCACGAAGACTTGGCTAAGTGAATACTTGAGGGATGGCTTGCCTCTGATTCTTCAGGTTTAGTTGGAAATTTCCTGTTTTCTATTCAAAGTATATTCATCTGGCTTCAGATGTAAATAAGTACAGAACAGCAGTCATAAATGAATTTTGAGGGGCCTCAGGGTCAGAATGTGATGCTAGTATGTGGAAATAGGTTTATAAGAGAGAGTTTAAAACTTGTTTTTATTTTTAAGTCTCTTAAACTTTTGTTGACACCATTTTTCTTCTGAAAGTTGAATGCATGAAAGCACTCTGGTCAGCTGGACTCGGCTGACTCAGCAGGTTACCAGGCATCTGCCTCACCTTGAGGAACAGCAGGGGGTGCGCAGACGTGTCTGGCTCCCTGGGGAGGGCGAGGCTGACCAATTACTGTAATGCAAGTGCCAGAAATGGGCGCCAGGCATGTGGTGTGGTTACAGGAGGTGGTTCGTTGTGTGTCCCCAGCACCTCTTGGAAGTGGAAGGGTGGGCTGGTTATAGGTTAGGACCAGACTCCAAAGTGGGTAGAAAATTCCAACTCTGCCCTTTTTTTTGTCCCCTTCAGGCTCCTGGGTAGAATTGCACTTCAGCAATAATGGGAACGGGAGCAGTGTTCCAGCCTCAGTTTCTATTTTTAATGGTGAAATGGAAAAAATACTGCTAGATGCCCAGCATGAGTCTGGACGGAGCAGTTCCAAGAGTTCTCACTGTGACAGGTGGGTATAGACAAGTGTGTGTGTTACGGTGCTGATTGAAGTGGAGGAGCGGTCACAGCTGTGCATGCCGGCTTCACCTCAGCTTAGGCCACAGTGGGGGGTGGCTTCTCCAGCCCTCTTTAGACAGTGGGCCCCTTGCCCTCTGGTGGGAGGAAGTGACTGGGGCTTGGTCTATGGAGAGACCATGTTAAAGCCAGGGGCACATCTGAACCTGGTCCCTATGCTTCTGCCCCATTGCGTTGGTTAGCTTTGTCAGGCTGGTCATCATGAGCCCGTGTCTCAGCACTGCCGTGTCTCAGCACTGCCCGTGAATCAGGGCAGCATGGCTGGGTCAGAGATCAAAGGTCAGGTGCTCTCAAGGGCTGTGTAACAGATCACAAAGCCAGTGGGTGACAAAGCCCCGCCACCTGCTGGCTGTCCCATATCCCCCTCCCCCCTGAGGACTGGCCTAGCCGACGCCTGTCGAGCTCAGCTGAAAAGATGGAGGACCAGTTTGGCCCTGGTCTGGTGCCGGTGGGAGAGCAGAAGTGGGTGCTGGTGGAGTGCGTCCTGCCCCTGAGGAGACGCTCCCTGCCTGGGGGTTTGCTTCTCATGGGGAGAACAGTAACACGACGTTGTTTTTCCCATTCTCACTCACATCTCGCCCAGCCCGCCTCGCTCACAGACCCCACAAGATACTAACAGAGTTTCTGAAACAGATACCCATAGCATCGGAGAGAAAAACAGCTCTCAGGTAAGATGAGCAGTTTTACGTGTTTGTGATCTGTTTATACAGGGAAGTTTTCAATGTAATTGAGTAGAGAGAAGTCTGGCTTTTGGACTGTCTCTTGCCTTTTTTTTTTTTAATTTATTTTTTTTGTGAGGAAGGTTGACGCTGAGCTAACATCCGATGCCAATCCTCCTATTTTGCTGAGGAAGACTGGCCCTGGGCTAACATCCGTGCCCACCTTCCTCCACTTTATATGGGACGCCGCCACAGCATGGCGTGACAAGCGGTGCTTCGGTGCGCGCCCAGGATCCGAACCTGCGAACCCTGGGCCACCGCAGCGGAGCACGCGCACTTAACCACTTGCGCCACTGGGCCGGCCCCTCTTGCCTTTTTTAAACTGTGGGGTGGGGACGTCCCCAACGCTTGGGTTTCACCCTGAGCCGACCCGGGGAGGTTCAGGCTCGGGCTAGGATGTGTAGCGTGGGCTGCCTCTGCCCCACGGCACCATCCAAGGACACCTGGGAGGGAAGGCGAGCTGGGAGCCCGTTAGTGGCTGCTCTCTGTCTTTGTGGCTGTTGGTTGGGCGGTGAATGGGTTTTAATGTCTGAGCTGTTCAGAGCCAGGATTACACCCATGCGGCTGTTCGGGAACCCCTGCTACTGTGGTTGGACTGCCGACATTCCTTCCTCATCGGGCACTGCGCTGCAGCTGCTTCCAAAAACTGTGCCTCAGGCCGTGCCCACTGGTGCTTGGGTGGTCTTGAGTTAGGAGCCAGCCAGGCTGGTTACTTGAGCCTGAGGTCGCTTTTCCAACATCTGCTCCACAAATATTTAAGGGGTCTGAAATGTCAGGCACTAAGCTTTGTTGTGGGGCCACAAAGCCTTCTAGAGGCTTAGGTCTGTGAGGACAAGTGCCCTGGGGTGTGGCTGAGTGTCCTGCACTGCTGTTCCAGTCCACTCGCCACAGGACCTTGGGGCCATGCCCAGTCTCTCGAATCCTGTCGGGGAGTGCTGCCCCTGTGCACACTGAGGCACAGGACATGTCTCTGTGGGTGGTTTGGTAATTATGATCACGTGACAGTGGAAGTGACTCCCACGCTGTCTTAGGGAGCAAGTCTCCCAGTCAGGACCACTGAGTCACCCTCCCTCCTGGGTTGGGCTCCCCTCGGCCTCCCTCACCAAGTTGTCAGGTGAGGCTCTGCCCCAGGCACTCTCAGAGAAGGCTCCCGGCCCCTCAGACTCTAGAGGCTTCTGGAGCTCAGAAAGAGCCCTGACAGAGCGTGCCGGGGGCAGCTGGCCTGCTCCCAGACACTCGGAGTCCACGTCTAGCTTGGTGCACCCAGACGTTTGATAGGTTTTGGTACTACATTCCAGAGTATTTCCAAACTGTTTTTCCTGATTTTAAAAAGGAATTATATGCTCAGGTATAGAATTTTTAAAAGACAAAAAAATAGAGAACAACATGTATAATCCTAATTTTTAAAGTCCCTTTTAATTAGTGTGTTACTTAATTTTAAAAACGTAGCTGAAATCATGGGTGTATATAGGTTTCTGGTGGTTAGCCCTCTTATTTAACATGAAAGTATCTTTCTTTTACACTCATCTGCTATCCGGTATTCCATTTACGGTTTTGGGCCATTTTTATTTTATTTATTTATTTATTTTTTTAAAGTATAGTTTTCTTTTTTTTAATTTTTATTTATTTACTTTTTTCCCCCCAAAGCCCCAGTAGATAGTTGTATGTCATAGTTGCACATCCTTCTAGTTGCTGTATGTGGAACTCGGCCTCAGCATGGCCAGAGAAGCAGTGCGTCGGTGTGCACCCGGGATCCGAACCCGGGCCGCCAGCAGGGGAGCTCCAGCACTTAACCGCTAAGCCACGGGGCCGGCATGGGCCATTTTAGATGGTCTTCATTTCCTTCTGTTCTAACCAGCACTGCAGGCAGCATCTGTGTGTGGATGTCTTTGTCCTCACTTCACATTGCTTCCTGGGGACAGTGTTTGCAGCTCGTGGTGCCACCAGAACTTCCCAGCTGGGCTTTCACTGTAGTCCCTAGAGGAGGAAAGCAGGGCTGGTGGAGCCCCAGCCGCCCGCTCTCCACTGTCCTTGGACTGGCTCTGCTGAGTGGCTGTGGCCTGAGCTCAGCTTGCTGATCTGATGTGCTCAGGTGGAAGGTGGTGCTTTCTGGTGTGGATGCGATAGGTTAATCTACTTTTAACACTTACTTTTTCTTAGTCTGAGGAAGATTATATGGAGAGAAGGAAAGAAGTTGAAAGCATCTTGAAGAAAAACTCAGACTGGATATGGGATTGGTCAAGTCGGCCAGAAAATATCCCCCCCAAGTGAGTCTGTTTTCAGTATCATGGGGTCTTCCTTTGACACAGCACCCTCGACTCACTCAGGTCTCTTCCTGCCCCAGGGAGTTCCTCTTCAGACACCCAAAGCGCACAACCACCCTCAGCATGAGAAACACGAGCGTTATGAAGAAAGGGGGCATTTTCTCCGCAGAGTTTCTAAAAGTTTTTCTTCCCTCTCTGCTGCTGTCTCATCTGCTGGCCATTGGACTGGGGTAAGTGACTCCCAGCACGACGGGCCTTAGGATAATTCTAGGTCTTAGTAATTTATTTTTAAACGTTTACTGAAAGGTAGAGCATAAGTCACAGCTGATGTCATGTAAGCGTGTGAACAAACCTGGGCATGTCATCACCATCCAGGTCACGATCAGAAACATAACCTGTGACCCTAGAAGTCTCCCCCCTCCAGTCACTGTCTGGCCCGCCTCGGGGCAGCGTGGTGCTGACCCTCGGACATCAGAGACTAGTTTAGCCTGTCACTTCCCTTTTTGCAGATGAGACTCTTGTGTCCGGCTTCTGTGTCTCTACTGTCTAGTGTAGGTCTCTGTGCACATCAGTCAGCCTTACTCCTTACGGTGTTGCAGTGCGTGGATGCTCTGAACTGTCCCTGTCCCTTCCTGCCGCAGATGGGTGGTCTCTGTAGCTCCTATAGGACACGACTGTTCTAGTTCACTCTCAGCAGTAACAGAAAGGCGAGGTCTTCAGTTCTCAGGCTTCTTGCACTAAATGTGCAGAAAACATACACGTGCAGCCATGGATCCTAAAGACATTCAGCACAAACAGTGCTGAGGAGCCAGAGCATGCTGCTTGGGAAGCCAGGGCTGCTGTTCTTGTCCTTCCTCAGCCTCTGTCCGGGTGGGTAGTGGTCTCAGCACTCCCGGTGTGTGATGCTGTCCTGTGGCTGCAGCTTATTGGACAGACTGGATAGTCGAGAGGGGCTTCTGATTTTGGCTGGGGCTACTTGGCCGGAGGGCTTGCTTCTAGGGCACAGAGGGAAACAGGATGAAAAAGCCGCTGTAGTGCGGTCACTCTTTTCCCAGGTTCCATGAATGTGGCAGATGAGAACCGGTCTGTTCTGTTTTGGGGCAAATGTGAGTGTCTGGGTCTTGCAGGTTATGCCCAGCCCTTCCACCTGTGGGTGGTGAGAAAGGAGTCGCCTTCCCTGACCTTCTGAGCCCCAGACCACAGTTCTGCCTGCCTCTGGAGATGGCTTCCTGGAGGAGCCAGTGGCTGCTTGCAGTCTGCATGCTCCAAGTGAAGCTCATCCAGTGTCGTGGGCCAGACTCCATGGCTCCCTCCCCTCCTGGTTCTGTCCTAGCTGTTTCCTCTCAGCACAGCCCACTGACCCCATTCTGGCCAGTGCCTCTGGAGTCACATGCACAGACAGCACGTGTCCGTCTCACCCAGGGAGTTTAGATACTGGCCTCTGGAGCTTTCTCCAGGACCAGCAACTCAGATTCTGTGGGGGCAGGGCCTAGTAACCTGCATCTTAAATACCTGGTTTAGGCCTTCACTTCAGGTTGGATTTCTGCAGCCAGCTCCCACCTAGCGTCCCTGCCCTTCATCCTTCCAAAGCCTGCTGGTGTCATGTCCTGTCCAGAAGCCCCCAGGACTTCCCGTCCTCCTCAGGATAAAACCACCCTCTTCAGGTGGTCCAGAGAAGCTCCGGCAGCAGGATCTGCAGTCTCTTTCTCACCACTGCCCACGGGCCTGCCAGGCTCCTGTTTCGGCTTCCTCCCTCCCGGGTGACACCCACTACTCTGCAGGCATCAGCTGAGCCTGTCTCCTCAGGAAAGCCTTCCCTGACGCTCTTGCTCCTTAGGTACTGGGCCCTTAGACTGTGTGAGGCAGGGGCTTTGTTCTCAGCGAAGGCCTCTGTGAGGCTGGGGGTGAAGGTACAGCGTATCACCTGCTCCTGGGGACCACCTCCTCCAGCAGTGTGGTCCTGGATCCCGTTCCAGACCCTAGAGGGAGTGCAGCAGGTGTTCCGTGAGTGACAGCGTTTTGGGTGGGTTAGCATCCTCCTTGGTACTAGTTTTGAGTACATTGCACTGTTAGAGCACTGTTGGATTTTTTCCTAAGTTAGAGTACTGTAAAATGCATAGTGATGAAGAATAAAATGCTTGATAGAAGACTGCAGATAGTCATCACAAAACTTTGAAAAATAGGTATAAGATAGCCTTTTCCCTCCCATAAGCTATAAGCATAGTTAGCTGCCTTCAGCTGTGCAAAATCATCCAAGAACGTGAGGCCACATTCACTGCCAGTTGCTTTTCCTGTTAGGATCTATATTGGACGGCGTCTGACAACCTCCACCAGCACCTTCTGATGAAGAACTGGAATCCAGCTTTTTTCATGGAGCGGGATTTATATCGGAGCTTGCAGCATAGCTAACTGAAGAGCTCTCTTGGTCCTTGGCTGGCTGCACCACTTGTGTTTATTTGTTCTGTAAATGTGGCGTTGCTAATTTAGTGAAATGAAAGATAGACACTAAAACCATGCTAATCTATAATCATACCTATGGGATCAATTAATAAGCATGTCATATTAATATCTACTGTAATAATTTGGTAGTAAATTTTCTTTGGATGTTATAAATATCTAAGTATGAATAATTTTAACATACAAGTCATGATGTACGTAGTATTTTAACAAAAATTATCTGCAACCTTAATTTGGTTAGAACACTTTATATTTTGGAAGAATGAATAATGTTGATATTAAAATGACTACATAAGGGGTTTATCCCAAATAAATATTGTGGCCTTATATTCACACTACTGTAGGAAATACTATATTTAAGGGGGCGCAGGATAGTGTAGTAAAGACTACACTCAGCTCTGCTCGTTGTTCTTTGTTATGTAGTGAGTAGAACCCGGGGCACACACAGACTTGCTGTGTGGTCAGACACTGGACTGCTTGCTTTGCAGGGTGATGGCTTCAGTCTCTGACTGTTAGTAGCCACCCTGCGTGGTCAGTCTTCTGTCCCAGGCACCTGCCAAGCTGAGTACCTTACTCTTTATCACTCAAGGTTGCTGAATTTAGTCTTATCCTTTGTGTTCAGTTTTTGTGTGCTCTTAGAATTAGCTTCATTCTAAGGAAATGTGTCTACTTTAAAAGACTGGAAATAGAAAAAAATAAACCTTTGCCAAACCTTCCTAGATTACTTACACATGGTTGAAAACAAAACGTCATAAAAGCTTTTTGATGAAACCAGGCATATTCCCCTCTGTCACATTCTTTATCTTTTCTACAGCATGATTTTTAAAAGGCTGTGTCTTTGATATACTGTATATATGCTGTTGGGTATTTGTTTGAGTTTTTCCACACTAAATTAGTTCTGCTAAAATAAATAACATTTTAATTTTTTAATATCTTTGTTGATATTTAAACAATTACTATGGAGTAGTAGCTTAGAGCCCTTTCATTTGGAGACATCTGGTGGGATGGCATCGGAATTCTTTATGTAGTTCATCCTCTAAAAAAGAGAAGGCCTAGGAGGTCCCATTGAATCACTCTGGCCAAGAGAATTCCCTTTTGTTACAGCGAATGTTTCTCTTTCATCAGAAATAAAGGGGTTCGTCCCTTTGCTTCTCTCCAGTGTCCTCAGAATCAGCACCCCTTACAGGGAGCTCAGTGAACCCCTATCACCATCTGAACCATCACTCAGGTGATTTTGGGCCCTTGGCAAAGGCAGTCAGGTTTGTCCTCCTCCTCGATGGCATAAGCTGAGCTGAGACTGGCTGGAGGTACCAGAAGCGCTCCACACAAATGAGACGGGACGTCACAGCTCTGGTTTTCAAGAGGCTTTTTTCAGACAGCAGCCTTACAGTGGACATTTTAGTCATATAAAATGACCATTTAAGTGTGTATGTATATTGGTGATGTATGTGTACTTTGTTTTTATCTTGCAGGCAGGATAACAGCTGTATAGTAATTGAGCTTTTGCAAATAGCCCTTCTTTCTGCTGTTAATACAAACAACATCTTATTCATTTTATTCACTGAAGAGCAAAGTTTACGAAATATTTAACATAATCTCAACAATTTTGGATTTAAAAAAATTAAAACACTTGGCTCCTACTTTTAAATGCAGTTTTCTGATCCCGACACTTGGACTAACCAGAGTGAGTTTGCAGACTGTAATGTGACACTTGTACTTTGCTAGAAGGAATGCAAATGGGTACAGCTCTCTGGAGGGAAATTGGGCAGTACCTTAAAAAACTATCCTTTCATGTTCCTTTTGACTTAAAACCCACTTCTAGGAATTTACCCTGAAGATAAACCTCTAAAGATTTGAAAATGTATATGTACAAGGATGTAACTACAGTATAATGTTAGTGTATTAAGTATAAGATATTCAAAACAACTGAAGTTCCTGTACATAGGAGACTGGTTGAATCAGCTGTGGTAATTCCACAAAATGGAGTGCCACGAACCATTAAAAAAAAGAAAACCACAGTGAAATAACTGATAGTGATTCCCAGGATATATTTAAGTAAAAAAAAAACAAGGTGTAGGGGCTGGCTTGGTGGTGTAGTGGTTCAGTTCACATGCTCTGTTCAGCAGCCCAGAGTTCGTGGGTTTGGATGCCAGGTGCAGACCTACACACTGCTCAACAAGCCATGCTGTGGTGGCGTCCCACATACAAAATAGAGGAAGACTGGCACAGATGTTAGCTCACGGATAATCTTCGTCACCAAATAAAAAAAAAAAAAGGTGTAAAAGTGTATGTATCCCCAACAGATAGGAAATAGAGTTGGCAACGGGGTTTTAAAAACGACCAGGCTCGCTGATGGGCAGCCTCAGGATGAGATGAGAGGCACCATCTCGGTTCCCTCCCCTGGACTCAGGACACTTGGCAAGCAGGAGGAGGAAGTGATGCTGGGCCTCTCTGTGGGCCCAGCCTTCAACTGGCAGCTATATCCTGCCTCTTCAAACCCACTCACTGTGCTGTGAGGAAGCCAGGCCATCTGGTGCAGAGGTCTACCTGGAGAAGACCTGTCAGCCGTGTGGGTGACTCGTGTTTGACATGGATCCTCTGGCTTCAGGCGATCTGCCCCAGTTGACACCATTTGGAGGAGAGAGGAACTGAACCCGCTGAGCCTAAACTGTAGACTGGTGAACAAATTAAACTGTTCGAAAAAAGAAAATAGAACATACATGGTATGCTATCATTTATGAAAAAAGCACAAGAAAACATCTCTTCCATTTGTACAAAAAAATATGGGGTGAACTTTCCAGAAATGAAAGACAGGCTACCTCGAGGGGTGGGTGGTGACAGTACAAACAGTGGGAGAATGGGAAGGAGAAGGAGGCACTAGGGTGCCCTCTGTGTGACTGACTCAGAACACAGTGCTTCACTTACTGCCAGAATCCATAGATGAAGTCAACATTTTGGGGGAATTCAAAATGGAATACGAACAATCAGGAGACCTAACTAGTACAAATGAATGAAGCCACGTGGAAGGGTGAGAAGGAAAACACTAACGTGAGCACCTTGGGGACACGTTTGGACTGGGTGCTGTGAAGGAAAATTGAACACAAATACTGTGCTCTTGCTAGTAAGTCTGACTGTCGTGAAGGTACAGGCTGGCAGTCCTGGAGCTGCTCGATGTGTATGCTAATAGTGAGCACGTGAGTCTCACAGGCAAGAGATCCAGGTTTCACTGAGACAGGAGTTCGATCAGGAGTGGGTGCTGGCGTCAGGCCTCTGGTGGGTGTGAACTGGAGGTGTTAGTATTAACTCATGGTTTCAGATATATAGAGATACAGAAATAGAAGAGTGTGTGTCAGTATACATGTATATAATTCCTAGCTCTCTTCAATAAAGGGCCTTGGAGCAGTGAGACCTCAACAGTGCTGAGCCGGGCCAACACCCAGATTCTGGTTTCTAACACCATTCTCCAGTAAACCAGGGCTCCTTGGCAAAGTGGTTGATTCCAGTGCAGTATGAGTCTGGAACATTTGTGGTACCAGAAAGTTAAGGAAGTGCTCAAAAGATGATGGCATAGTGAAAGGACACAGGAGCCAGCTTGCAGAACTCCCAAAGGCCCAGACTGGGACAGCTAAGAAAATCGTGGTAGTGGGTTTTTACCCACAGACTAAGGCAGCTATCCACAGGTGCACACAGAGAGACACCAAATAAGTGGGAGAAAGGGACAGTTCCTCCGTAGAGTTCCAGCGGATAAATACAGAAGGGATGACAGAAGGAGTCACCGTCAGGCAGACAATACAACTGCTAAATCATCAGGGGTGCTCACGTCAGTGGGCAAAGGTCTGACAAAAAAGGGTATTTCTGTTTCTCCCCACGAAATAGTAATTTCTGTAAAACTAGCAGCTTTACAGTGATGGAACCTAGCAGACACCATCTATCTCCTGATGATGCACAGAGAAGCTATAAGATCTCCTCTGTATTCTTGCCAAATGTGTAACTGAAGGTTAATCACAAGAAAATATCAAGCAAACTCAAATTGAGGAAGATTCTACAAAATCATCCAGGGTCGAGGTCATGAAAGACTGAGGAACTGTTGGAGATTGGAAGGTAGAGAGGCATGACAACTAAAGGCAATGTGGGTCCCTGATTGGATCCTGGACAAGAAAAAAACGTTACAAAGAAAACTGGGAAAATCCACAGAAGGTTTGTAGATGAGCTAATAGACTGTCTTGTTACTTGCCAAGTTTTGATATGTCACTATGTGACCTAAGATGTTAACGTAAGGGAAGCTGGATGAAGGATATGCAGGAACTCTGTGTGATTTCTGCAACTGGTTTAAAATTATTTAAAAATTAAAAAAGATAAGTAAAGTAGACGATACCTTCTTACTCCGAGCACTGTCCCTGGACTAGTGGCATCAGCATCAGCCCGCCCCAGCCCTAGAGCCTGCTTCTCATGGTGCTGGATGCCTCCTTCCAATAGCAGAGGAAGCTCCCCATGAACTGCTGCGGGGAGACGGCAAGACGACTGTGTGGAAGGAGCGACACAGCAGTGCACATATGCCACCTTGTGTGCACAAAGAAATAGGAATGTATCAAAGTATGCCCAAGAAGAGAGTAACAAAAATGACCCACAAGGGTCAGAGGTGGGGCACGACCTTGCTATGATCCTTTTAAAGATTTTTGAAATCTGTACAGGCATTACCAGTTCAAGACTTACATTAAGGAAAAAAAAAATTTATCAACAAGGGTTGGTGAAGCTGTGGAGAAAAGGGAACCCTCATGCACTGTTGGTGGGAATGTAAATAGGTGCAGGCACTATGGAAAACAGTATGGAGGTTCCTCAAAAAATTAAAAATAGAACTACTCTATGATTCAACAATCCCACTTCTGGGTATTTACCCAAAGAAAACGAAAATACTCAAAAAGATACAGGCACCCCCAAGTTCACTGCAGCATTATTTACAATAGCCAAGATATGGAAACAACCTAAGTGCCATTGATAGCTCAATGGATTAAGATGTGGTGTATATATATATAGAATGGAATATTATTCAGCCATAAAAACGAATGAAACCTTGCCATTTGCAACAACATAGATAGACCTTGAGGGCATTATGCTAAGTGAATGAACCAGACAGAGAAAGACAAATACCGTATGATCTCACTTATATGTGGAATCTAAAAACAAAACAAAAACAAGTTCATAGATACAGAGAACAGATTGGTGGTTGCAGGTGGGTGGGGGGCTGGGCAGTGGTGAAATAGGTGAAGGGGGTCCAAAGGTAAACTTCCAGTACAAAATACATAAGTCCTGGGGATGCAGTATACAGCACGGTGACTATAGTTACTAATACTGTACTGCGTATTTGAACGTTGCTAAGAGACTAGATCTTAAAAATTCTCATCACAAAAAACAATTTTGTGACTGTGTGGTGACAGATGTTAACTAGACTTACTGTGGTGATCACAACATATACAAATACAAATCATTGTGTTGTACACCTGAAACTAAATAGTTATGTCAATTATATCTCAATTTAAAAAAATCCCTAATAAGAACGATAGAATTATACTACATTCAGATATTTAGATTTTATTTTATTTTTTAAATATAGGTTTGCAAGTTCTTTTTTTTTTTTTTTAAAGATTTTATTTATTTATTTTTTCCCCACATCCCCAGTAGATAGTTGTATGTCATAGTTGCACATCCTTCTAGTTGCTGTATGTGGGACACGGCCTCAGCGTGGCCGGAGGAGCGGTGCGTCGTTGCACACCCGGGATCTGAACCCAGGCCGCCGGCAGCGGAGCGCGCACACTTAACCGCTAAGCCACGGGGCTGGCCCCCAGATATTTAGATTTTAGAGAACAAGTTTTTTCCCTGAAAGTTCTTGTAATAACAAGTTAATGTTTCTCTTTCTATGGAACACACGTTTTAAAGATGTCTCAAGATTTCCAAAGGTAATTTTACAATAATAAACTCCCAGGCAAACCAGTGAACTGTCTCAGGACACGGTTGTCTTGAAAGCTACAGTAAACCCAAGAGAAACACCCAACAGGTTCATTAGGGATTTGATGTCACGTAATGACTCCATGTAGATGGAACCTGAAACCCTGGGCCTCAGCTGCACTCCTTCATGGCCATGGCCCAGCAGGCAGCTCGAGTGGACCTGGGCCAGGCCACAGCGAGGTGGCGTCCATGCACCAGGGCATCCATTCTGACTGGGGCGGCCTGGGTTCTGTGTCTAAACAGCTAGGCCCTTGCAAATGTGCAAGAGACTGGGTATCCATCTGAGTTTCCGGCCCAGGAGCAGAGCTCGTTAGAAATGACAATGACGTCTCAAGGACATTAAGAAAAGGAGAGCTACGTAGCCTGAGATGAGATTTGCAAAACTGAAAATTATATCACTACCAAAGATATTTTCAAACCACCAAATGGAAAATGAAAACTGAACAAGTCACCTTCGTGACTTACTAGTGACTATGATGGCCAGAGCAACCACGGGTTCCATTCACTCACAATGTCCTGAGGTTCACGGAAATCAAAGTGACCAGAAGCTGTCTCATACGAGTGCTCTGTCAGGCCTCAGGGCGGCACATGGGGGATGAAGTCTGAGGCAGCGGGGGGAGTGAAACTAGACGGGAGATCCAACAGGACAGGGGTCCGTCAGCCTTGGATAACTCCAACGCCAGAAAGCAGAAGGGCCTCAAACAGCGAGCTGTCCAGTGTGACTCTGCCCCCTGCCCTGGACACGGAATTCAGGGAAACATTTGGTGCACCTACCTGAGGTCGTATGTGGAGGTCTGAGCTGCCAGACAAGAGGTCCAGATGACTGAAGCTAAGACTCCAGGCCCAGATGACCCCAACTCCGATGTTGTTCAGTCGATGATTCCCTCCTCGCAACTTCAGGAGCGCTGTAGTTCCTAAAGGATCAAAGTCAAGCCCCACAGCGTGCAAGCATCCTGTACGCACCCCGGTACCGAGTTTAAACCTGAGCCCATCCCCGGTGACCGTGTGCTGCAGTTTGTCCTTTGACCCACCACCAGATCGGTTTTAGGGAAACTCAGCCCAGTGCCTGCATGCAGCAAGCACCGGGCAGAAGGGGGTTGGCACCATTACTGTCACCATCTCCTTGTCACTCATACCAGTCAAACCCGAATGCTCCCCGTGGCCAGGCCTGTAATAGCCCTGTGTGTGTGGAAGGAGGTGCTGCCCCTTCCCCAAACCTCGTGTACACCGCATCCACACTTGGCCTCCAGCACCTCCTGTGTAGAGAAAGCCCGTGTGGGGTAACGTGCTCAGCTGTCTCAGGCAGCCCCTGCTGTGGGCACAATGAGCCCCTTTGCAGTGGAGGATGGGACCCAAGGGAAGCGCAGTAGAGCCTGGCCAGGCAGGTCTGGGCTGCCCACACGAACAGGCCTTTCAAGTAAGTTGAGGAACCTAAGGTCAGCAGGCAGATGCCCAAAGGTTGGTGTCTGTCTGTGGCTTCCTTTCCAACTCCCTGCCTCTGCGCTGCGTCTGCTCTGCACCTGGAGTGCCCAAGGATCCGAGTCCTGGTTATTTATCACACCAGCTCACACGAGAACTTTCATCTGACTTTCTAGGCTCACCTGGCACAGCACTGATGGGACAGTTCATAAGGGAAATGACTTCCATCCCCACTCAACATCCCAACACAATCCTAGGGCAGAACCCGGTCTCAGACCAGGGCTCTGAGTGCAGAACGATGTCTGCATACAACAGGCACCTACTGCTCCTGTGCTATGGCAGCCACGAAGATGCTGCTGCCCAGGCTCTCCTCAGTCTGGGCTCCCACTACTCTGACCTCATCTCCGACACTCCCCTGGTTAACGCTGATGCTGCTGGCCTGTGAACAGAACATGTTTAAGTGAAAAAAGTCTAAGTGCCAATTCTGACGTCCTTCTCAGTCCCCTTAAGCAAAGACTTGCACACAATTCTTCCTAAGAAAGCAATGTAGCAACACAGAGCCCTCTGCTCAGCCCAGGAGGGAACTGGACACACCACACTGACCAGGTGACAGCTCTGGGGATGGCTCCTCAGCCCTCCATAGGAAGAGTGGGCAGAAACTCAGCATTTGCTCTTCTGTTCCACTCACTAATGACAAGGATTTGTGGACACTTTAAAATCAGACTTTGAGTCTTGTCTTGTACTGGTTTACAGCAGCTCGATTTTTTTCTGAAAATGCATGTCTAAATCCACATGTGAATGAAGCTTGTTCCTCTAGTCCAGGTCATCAGCCTGGAGAGCATTAATGCTTCAAGTAAATCAGGAGCACGAAATTCTAAGCAATGACAAAAATTCACAGATTTAACCTCCAGGAACAGATAAAATTTCTCTAATTTTAAATGAGAGAAAAGGGGAAAATTTGAAAAGAACAAGAAAAATGACAGGTATTTCATAAATAACAAATAAATATAAGGCTGAAAACCATAGGATTTATACCTCATTGGGAGGGAAAAAGGGTTAAATGGAATCAGAAATATAAAAGGGAAAAACACGAGGGAGAAATCCCTGGATGCCTTGTAAAGTGCAGACTTCTCACAGGGAGTTGCTCCTGGGAGCAGCTCAAGTACCGACAACCACAACACTGGGTAGAAGAGCCATAGAAAGGGGGGCTCCTGAGCCAGCAAAGAGAACACCAGGGAATCCACACCCCAGACCACGTGGCAGCCCCTGAACCACAGTGATGCCGCAGCCCTTACCTTCTGCGCCGTCCCCTCCAAGACACAGAGGCTGGTTTTCTATTTGGTAGGAAACATGTTTTAAAGGAAAGATGGAAAAAGTTGTCCAAATACACAGTGCAAATCCAGTTAAATACTTAAAATTTATTAAATTTTTTGGTCAAAATAGCTGAACAAATATATACAATCGTATTTTACTAGAACTGCTTCTTTCTTAAGGACCAGGGTTGACTAATACTTAAGTCTGTCCCATATCTCAGATTTTTAAATTGTGTCACAGCCAATATACAGTATAAGAATTATTTTAAAATTAAAATAAATGTACTTTCAGATTCTCAATTTTTAAACTGAATATGAACTTAAGTGGCATTCTGTTAATATTAATTCAGGGTAATCAATGGTAAGGCATTTTGTCCTTGCATATCTATATCATTAGAAATCATACTACACCAATTTCAAGAGCTACAGTATGAGCCTGGCTCTCCCACCTCACCCTCTGCAGGACACAGTGATTTGGGTTCATATGTGAAATTCCACATAGCAAGCTCCAATCACTTAGTATTGTTACAGCTCTATATTTTTTGTTTTGTGAAATCCTGATTTCTGATATCAAAGATCCTACTTTTAAAATAAGTCACTAAGGTACTGGTGGTATCACATAGTAATTAAAATGATTTAATTCTGCTGGCTTGAAATGCAATATGAAATTCAGCATGCATATAATTTTAGCAATTTTTAAAAAGCATATCCCCCCTAAGTACTTCTAAAAAAGTTTTAAAAAGAAAGCATGTAAGTCTTCAATGGCAGTGAACTTGAGGTGTACTTGAAACCAGGTGTTAACTTTATAGCAGCAATTCTGTGACTGTTCCTTGCAGGTTGCTGTCTCAGACGGGGTCTAGTTAAGGCTTTTCTTGACCTTACCTGGTGTGTCATGTACTATTTCTACACAAACAAAACCAAGTCACAGAAGTCTGGGGATAGCTACATTCAGGGTGTGAAGTCCTGCACACGTGCCACCATTCTGCCAATGAAGGACAAAAGCCTTCCAAATTGTTCCAAAGCATAATTCTGCATAATCTCATTATATGCAATTAAAGCAAATAAAAAGACGATACTTCCGTTTGGATTTAAAAACACTTTTTATAGTGTGTTGCTTTATTTAAGTGGTTGTAAACCAGAAGGTGTGATGGTAGGTACAGGTGTGTGGGGGAGTAAAGCCGCCTGAGCCTGCTCGGGCCAAATTTGCGCATCAACGGTGTGCCCACCCGGGCTCAGAGGAAAGCAGAGGTGAGGGCAGACAGTCGCCATGGCATGTGCACGTGAAGGCCCAAGTATGAGGGCGGAGGAGGAGGGAAGAGAGCTGGAGGGAAAAGAGATTTTATCTGACAAAAGCTTTTCTCTTGGATTTAATTTTTTGGTGTATAAACTGGAAAGGAAGGCTCAGATTTAAATAAATACATTTATTTTGACTAATGGCCTTTATTAAGCACTGTTTGTCAATTCTGCTTCGAGCGGGTTTTCACTTGAGCAGCGACACCCGAGGCTCACCTCACTGAAGGCAGACGCGTCATGGACTCCGCAAGGGTAGCCCACTCCAGTCTATGGAGGAAGCAGGAAGGTACTGCTGCTCTGCACAGAGGAGGACGCCCCTGCTCTGACAGAAAACCACTGGGCTCGACTATGCAGGACAAGACGCGGTCCTCACGCTCGCTGCCTTAGTTGATTCTGTCCTGGAATATGTACAAGTTATTGGTGGCAGCTACAGCAATAATATTCTCTGCAGGGTGCCAGGCTGTGTGGAGAATCTTCTTATTGAAGTCCAGACTGTCCACACTAATCTCGTCCTTCTTTCTCTTACCACCTGTACATACTTTACGAGGCTTTAAGCTGGCTCGAGGCTTGCTGTTCTCTCTGGAAGCTTCCAGTGTAACATCTCTCCGTGTATTTCTATCAAACATCCTGAAGAAGTTGTTGTAGGACCCCGTCATGATTGCACTGTTCAGAAAAGAAGAGAGGGTGACGTGTCTGAACAACACAGCGCCGGGCCCAGCACACTAGACATGTGGTAAGGATCACTTTCCGTTCCTCCCTCCGCTACATAACACAATTATTCTTAGAAATAAGACATAATAATGGTCAGGAGAAAAATGCAGTGAGTATTTCTTACTGAACTTTATATGTACAATCATGTCAGTAAAAATAAATATTACAGGAGTGATGTCAGCATCACGGCAGAGTGAGTTGTGCCCTTTGTCTCTGTTCTTTAAGTTAAAAGTGCATGGACATTTATTAACCAGGAGAGAACTCCCTGCACAGCAAACAGGACATGTGAGAGATCCACACAGACATGCATCTGAAGGTGGGGGGAACGGATCCCCAGGAAGTAGTGGAACTAGGGGAGCACAACACCTGCCCCCACGCCCCCCCACCCCACTGGCGGCAGCAGTCCACGTCATGGGTCCTCACAAAGTGGCCAGCATGACGAAAGAGGAGGTGGGGGCAGCCTGGCCTTCGTGAATGCTTTCAGAGTTGTAGCCTGGCCTGTGGGAGTGTTCCTCACCGAGTGGTGGCAGCTCAACCCCCATGAAGGAGCCCCCACCAAGTGCAGCAGCCCAACTGAGCCGCCAGCGAGCGTAAAGCCGGCCAGCACATAAAAGACAGCGCCTCATCCCCGCCTAGGACACCAGCTCAGCCAGTCCCCTGCTGAGTGCAGTGGTCCTGGCTCCAGAGCAACCTGCCGGCAGGGCACAGACGCCTGGCCTCTGTGTGCGTGACCTGCCCAGTGGTTGTGGCCAGTGCGCAAATGCAGTGAAGCCCTACTGGCACAACTTCCAGCAGATGGGGCAGGATCAGCAAACAGCTCCTGCCCCTACCCCAGCAGTGGCAGGTGGACCCTGCAATGTGATACAACCACAAACGCACCAGCAAAGGATCACTTCATCAAACACTGTGAAGAACTACAGTAGCACTTCAGAGCAGAAGGAAAATGACAAGTCTCCAGGAACCAATCTTGAGAAGTTTACAATCGGAATGACAGAGAATTCAAAATAGTTGTCAAGAAGAAATTTAAGGAGTTACAAGAAAACTCAGAAAGACAGTTCACTGACCTCAGGAATACAATTAATGAGCAGCAGGAATACTTCACCAAAGAGATTGAAACTCTAAAAAAAACCAAACAAATTCTGGATATGAAGAACACAATGAGATAAAAAATAATCTAGAATCCATAAAAAATAGAGCTGACATTATGGAGGACAGAATTAGTGATTCAGAGGATAGAAATGCTTCAGGTGGAGGAGAAGAGAGAACTAAGATTTTAAAAAATGAATAAATATTTTGAGAAATATCCGACTCAATTAGGAAAAGCAACATAAGGATTGTAGGTATTCCAGAGGGAGAAAGGAGAAGAGAGCTTCTTGAAAGAAATAATAGCTGAGAACTTCCCAAACGTGGGGAAGGAACTGGACTTACAACTACATGAAGCCAATAGAACTACTAATTACATCAATGCAAAACGATCTTCTCCAAGGCATATATTAGTAAAACTGGCAAAAGTCAATGATAAAGAAAAAATATTAAGGGCAGCAAGGCAGAAGAAAACAATCTCCAAAGGAACCCCTATCAGGCTTGCAGCGGATTTCTCAGCAAAAACCTTACAGGCTAGGAGAGAGTGGAATGATATATTCAAAATACTGAAAGAGAAAAACTTTCAGCCAAGAATACTCTATCCAGTGAAACTATCCTTTAGATACGATGAAGAAATAAAAGCTTTCCCAGACAAACAGAAGCTGAGGGAGTTCACTGCCACTAGACATGCCCTACAAGAAATGTTGAAAAGGAGCCCTCCCATATGAAATTAAAAAGCAAAAGTTTACAAAACCTTGAGCAAGGAGATAAATAGATAGAATCAGAAAACTGCAGCTCTATATCAGAGTAGATATATTATAGAGTAGATATATTATAGATATAGATATAGAGTAGATATAACAATTATGTTAAAATTGTTAGTAAACAATTATAAAAGACAAGGGAAGGAAAGTATCAAAAATAACTATAAATGTTTCAATTTAGTCACAAACTCACAACACAGAACAATTCGTGACAACAATAACTCAGAAGGGGAAGAGGGAAGGGATGGAATCTGCTTAGGCTAATGGAGATAAGAGGCTATCAGAAAACAGACTATCTTATCTATGAGATCTTTTATACAAACCTCATGGTAACCACTGAACAAAAAATCAGAGCAGAGTGACAAATCATAAATAAAGAGAAAACTGAGAAAAACATCACAGAAAACCACCAAACTGAAATGGCAGTCAGAATGCCAGTCAGAATGCAAGGGAAAAGAAACAATGAAAATATAGGACAACCGGAAAATGAGATAAAATGGCAGTATTAAGCCCTCATGTATCAATAATCACTCTAAGTGAAAATGGATTGAATTCTCCAATCAAAAGATACAGAGTGGCAGGATGGATTAAAAAACAAGACCCAACAATATACTGCCTCCAGGTAACACACCTCAGCTCTAAAGACAAACAGGCTCAGAGTGAAGGGACGGAAGACAACACTCCAAGCAAATGGCAAGCAAAAGAAAGCAGGTGTGGACATTATAAATAATCAGACAAGGCAGATTTCAAGATAAAAAGCAATGAGAGATAAAAAGGGGCAGTATATAATGATAAAAGGGATACTTCCTCAAGAGCACATAACACTTATAAATATACATGCACCCAAGACAAGAACACCGAAGTACATAAAGCAACTATTAACAGACTTAACGGAGATATTAACAGCAACACGATAATAGTGGGGACCTCAACATCCCACTTACATCAATGGATAGATCATCCAGACAGAAAGTCAACAAGGAAATAGTGGATTTAAATGAAACACTAGATCTGATGGACTTAATACATATATATAGAACATTCCATCCAAAAACAGCAGAATACACATGCTTCTCAAGTGCACATGGAACATTCTCAAAGACAGACCATATCTTGGGAAACAAGGCAAGCCTCAATAAATTTAAGAAGATTGAAATCATATCAAGCATATTTTCTCACAACAATGCTATGAACCTAGAAATGAACTACAAGAAAAAAGCTGGGAAAGTCACAAATAGGTGGCGACTAAACAATGTGCTACTGAACAACCAATGGATCAAAGAAATAAGAGATACCTGGAGACAAATGAAAATACAACACACCAACTCTTAAGGGATGCAGCAAAAGTGGTTCTAAGAGGGAAATTCATAGCAATACCAGCCCACCTCAACAAACAGGAAAAATCTCAAAAAAGTAATCTTAAACTACACCTAACAAACTAGAAAAAGAAGAACAAACAAAGCCCAAAGTCAGCAGAAGGAGGGAAATAATAAAAATCAAAGCAGAAATAAATGAAATAGAGACTAAAAAAACAGTAGAAAGGATCAATGAAACTAAGAGCTGGTTCTCTGAGAAGATAAACAACAGTGACAAACCCTTAACCAGACTAAGAAAAAAAGAAGTCTCAAATAAAATGAGAACTGAAAGAGGAGAAATTACAACAGATACCACAGAAATACAAAGGATTATAAGAGAATACTATGAAAAGGTATATGCCAACAAATTGAACAATCTAGATGAAATGGATAAATTCTTAAGACTCATACAACCTCCCAAAACTGAATCAAGAAGAAATAGAGAATCTGAATAGACCCATCACAAGTAAAGAGATTGAAACAGTAATCAAAAACGTCCCAAAAAACAAAAGTCCAGGACCAGATGGCTTCTCTGGTGAATTCTACCAAACATTCGAAGAATATTTAATACCTAGCCTTCTCAAACTATTCCAAAAAACTGAAGAAGATGGAATGCTTCCTAACTCATTCTATGAGGCCAACATTACCCTGATACCAAAAGTAGGTAAGGACAACACAAAGAAGGAAGATTACAGGCCAATATTGCTGATGAACACAGATGCAAAAATGCTCAACAAAATACTGGCAAACTGAATACAGCAATACATTAAAAGGATCATAGACCATGATCAAGTGGGATTTATACCAGGGACACGGGATGGTTCCACATCCACAAATTAATGTGATACTCCACATTAACAAAATGAGGAATAAAAATCACATGATCACCTCAATAGATGCAGAGAAAGCATTTGACAAGATCCAACATCCATTTATGATAGAAACTTTCAATAATATGGGTACAGAAGGAAAGTACCTCAACATAATAAAGGCCATATATGACAGACCCACAGCCAACATCATACTCAATGGTGAAAAACTGAAAGCCATCCCTCTGAGAACAGGAAGAAGACAAGGCTGCCCACTCTTGCCACTCCTATTCAACATAGTACTGGAGGTTTTGGCCAGAGCAACAAGGCAAGAAAAAGAAATAAAAGGTATCCAAATTGGAAAGGAGGAAGTGAAATTCACGCTGTTTGCAGATGACATGATTCTATATATAGAAAACCCTAAAGAATCCACTAGAAAACTATTAGAAATAACAACTACAGTGAAGTTGCAGGGTACAAAATCAACTTATAAAAATCAATTGCGTGGGGGGGTGGGCACAAGGGGTGGAGGGATGCACTTATATGGTGACTGATAAGCAATAATGTACAACAAAAATTTCACAATAAAAAAAAATCAATTGCATTTCTATACACTAATAACGAATTAGCAGAAAGGGAACTCAAGAATACAATCCCATTTACAATCGCAACAGAAAGAATAAAATATCTAGGAATAAATTTAACTAAGGAGGTGAAAGACCTATACACTGAAAATTATAAGACATTATTGAAAGAAATTGAAGATGTCATAAAGAAATGGAAAGATATTCCATGTTTACGGATTGGAAGAACAAACATAGTTAAAATGTCCATATTGAGGCTGGCCTGGTGGCATAGTGGTTAAGTTCGTGTGCTCCGCTTCGGCGGCCTGGGGTCTGCAAGTTAGGATCCCAGGTGTGGACCTACACACTGCTTATCGAGCCATGCTGTGGCAGGTGTCCCACATATAAAGTAGAGCAAGATGGGCACAAATGTTAGCCCCAGGCCAATCTTCCTCAGCAACAAGAGGAAGATTGGCAACCGATGTTAGCTCAGGGCTAATCTTCCTCATACACCCAAATAAATAAATAAATAAAGGTCCATATTATCTCAAACAATCTACAGATTCAGTGCAATCCCAATCAGAATCCCAATGACATTCTTCATGGAAATAGAACAAAGAATCCTAAAATTTATATGGAACAAAAGACCCCAAATAGCCAAAGCAACCTTGAGAAAAAAGAACAAAGCTGGAGGTATCACACTCCCTGACTTCTCTACAAAATATACTATAAAGCTATAGTAATCAAAACAGCATGGTACTGGCACAAAAGCAGACACACACATTAATGGAAAAGAATCAAGAGTCTAGAAATAAACCCACACATCTATGGACGGCTAATTTTTGACAAAGCAGCCAAGAACATACAATGGAGAGAGCAAAGTCTCTTCATTAAATGGTGCTGTGAATACTGGACAGCCACATGCAAAAGAATGAAAGTAGACCATTATCTTACACCCTACACAAAAATTAACTCAAAATGGATTAAAGACTTGAATGTAAGACATGAAACCATAAAACTCCTACAAGAAAATATAGGCAGCAGACTCTTTGACATCGGTCTTAGCAGCATCTTTTTGAATACCACATGTACTCAAGTGGGGGAAACAAAAGAAAAAAATAAACAAATGGGACTATATTAGACTAAAAAGCTTCTTCAAGGCAAAAGAAACCAGGAAAAAAACAAAAAGACCACCCACCAACGGGGAGAAAATATTTGCAGATCATATATCCAACAAGAGATTAATTTCCAAAATACATAAATAACTCATACAACTTAACAACAAAAAGACAAACAACCTGATCAAAAAGTGGGCAGAGGATATGAACAGACTTTTTTTGGCTGTGAAAGATTCTCCCTGAGCTAACATCTGTTGCCAATCTTCCTCTTTTTTTTGTTTTTCCCTCCCCAAAGCCCCAGTACATAATTGTATATTTTAGTTGTAGGTCCTTCTAGTTCTTCTACATGAGCCGCTGCCACAGCATGGCAACTGACAGATGAGTCATCTGGTTCCATAACTGGGAACTGAACCCGGGGCACCAAAGCAGTGAGAGCACCAAACTTTAACTACTAGGCCATCAGGGCTGACTCTGAACAGACATTTTTCCGAAGAAGATATACAGATGGCCAACAGGCACATGAAAAGATGTTCACCATCACTAATTATTAGGGAAATGTAAATCAAAACCATGATGAGGTATCACCTTACACCTATCAGAATGGCTATAATTAACAAGTCAAAAAATAACAAAGAGGATGTGGAGAAAAGGGAACCCTCCTACACTGCTGGTGGGAGTGCAAACTGGTGTAGCCACTGTGGAAAATAGTATGGAGATTTATCAATAAATTAAAAATAGAAATACTATATGACCCAGCTATCCCACTACTGGGTATTTATCCAAAGAACATGAAATTAACAACAGAAAGAGATCTATGCACCCCTATGTTCACTGCAGCATTATTCACAATAGCCAAGATGTGGAAGCAACCCAAATGCCCAACAACTGATAAATTAATAAAGAACATGTGGTGTGTATATATATATATAGTGGAATACTACTCAGCCATAGAGAAGGACAGAATCATCCCATTTGCAACAACATGGATGGACCCTGAGGGTATTATGTTAAGTGAAATAAGCCAGACAGAGAAAGACAAACACCGTTAAGATTTCACTCATATGTGGAAGATAAACACATGGATAAAGACGACAGATTACTGTTTTCCAGAGGGGAAGCAGTGGGTGGGAGAAAGGGGTAAAGGGGCACTTATGTATGGTGACGGATAAAATCTGACTACTGGTGGTGAGCATGATGCAGTCTATACAGAAACTGATATATAACAATGTACACCTGAAATTAAAAAATGTTATAAACCAATATGATCTTCAATAAAGTAAAATTTAAAAAATAAATATTACAGAATAAAAAATGAAAAAGCAGTGGATTCATAATTACATTAATGCATTTTTTGAAAAGGTAAAAAAAACAGTCCATGTTCATCTGTCCCAGTCATGAATAACAGTCTAACTTATTTTCAAGTCTTAACTTCTGCACTGTCAATGACTCAAAGTTGATCTCCACATCTTCATGTTTCATAGATATTAGATTTGTCACTGTATCTTCACTCATAGTTCATCAAAGAATGCTTTTTAATTCACTTTAATTTCAAAAAGTTTTTTCACATGAAGCAACAGGTATACAAACAGGTAGGAAAAGTCTTACACAGGGCTAAGTGTGGGAGAAATCTAGACCTCATTTCACTAAATTTCAGATGCTAGAATACTGTCCGTGTTTTTATCTCTTCAGGATTAATCCTAACGACTTTCAGTGTCTCTGCAGTCAAAAAATTCCAGTGAAATAACTATCACCACGATACATTTGTATTACATTGGTAAAAACTTCTGCTCTTTTTCTACAAAAATGAGAGAAAAATAGCTCAATGATAGTGAATGTTGCCATGATTCGACTCATGGATTTCCTGATAAGAAAAATGTGTTCCAACAACGACTTTCTGATCTCTTCTGACAGGATAAGACCGGAATCTTCTGCTACTTTGCTGGCAGTCTTCCTCCTGTCTTGTTACTGCATGGTTAGTGACTGATCTTTGAGGCACCGTGAGAAGCTTGGCGTTCCATTACACAGCTCAGGGCTGTCCTGGCTGTGTGCAAATACTTCAGTGGCTGATCAACCTTACCTAACACTTGACACCAGAGAAATAGATAAGCTCATAAAAGAAAAATTACTTGTAGCTATCCTTGCTTATTTCAACTGTACTGTTTAAACCCAGGAATATGTAGCACTTCAGGAACTGGAGAAGCGAACTGCGTGTAAGTCAACTCTGGCAATGCCAAATGGCAGTGCCTGTGTGAGGACCACCCACAACTGGGAGTTCTCCAAATTAATTTCCATGTAGAATACAATGTTCATGAAAGGATAAGCAATAAATGTGCTGATCTGAGGCTTATATTCACGTTACTAAAACTAACCACAACTGCAACAATTTTCAGAACAGAGATGAATAAAAGATCCTTTCCAGGAAGGAGTATTTTATTATCAACATTGATTAGAATTGTTGGTGCATGGTAGAAAGAAAAGGAGACCAACTTTTATACAGTTTTATTATAATACTTTAGAATTCTGGACAGACAATGCCTGCACAAGAAATGGGCATTCCCACTGGCCCACCACTCCACAGTGCATAAATGAGAACCTTCCAGAGCACCTGGCCACGTGTTGCCCTGGCGGGACAGGTGGGAACACTGCCAAACGCAGGTGTGAGTAGACTCACAAGCAAGCAGCTATGTCTGGTTTTGCTAGACAATCTAGAGCACAATAAAGCAGTGCCCCTCAACAGCACGGTCTGGGCAGAGTGACAGGATCTCACCCCACTTCACTCTACCCCTCATGAGAAGCTTCCAGGCAAGAAGGCTGGGGAGCATTTGCAAGAGTGAATGAGGGCCAGCCCGGTGGCTTAGCGGTTAAGTGCGCGCGCTCCGCTACTGGCGGCCTGGGTTCGGATCCCAGGCGCGCACCGACGCACCACTTCTCCGGCCATGCTGATGAGGCCGCGTCCCATATAGAGCAACTAGAAGCATGTGCAACTATGACATACAGCTATCTACTGAGGCTTTGGGGAAGAAAAAAAGGAGGAGGATTGGCAATAGATATTAGCTCAGAGCCGGTCTTCCTCAGCAAAAAAAAAGGAGGATTAGCACGGATGTTAGCTCAGGGCTGATCTCCCTCACAAGAAAAAAAAAAAAAAGTGAATGAACAAGTAAACATTACTGGAAAACTTTTGGATGTTCCTGGGGATCAGTAATTTAAATGTATTCTGCAATATCTCGGATATACAAGAATAATACCCATAAGCCACTGCTAGTAGAGTTAAATCTTACTGTGTAGCCTTCTAGAAAGATGATCTCCCCGCCTGTCCCCTGGCTGGGGCAATCACTTGTTAAAGTGTATCATTCCTGTATGGTTTATATTTTGAATAGTTTAATTCATTGTTTCACTGCTGTTTAGTACTGTACATTACGAGTGGACAAACATTTCCCTGTCTATTCCCCTAATGATGAACACAGGGATTGTTCCAGGCGTTTGCTAGTTCAGTTTTCAGAACGTTTTCTCGTCTGCACATGGGAGAAGCTCCCACCCGCCTGGCCATCTGGAGTCTCAAAAGAAGGGCAGGTCGAGCCCGTCAGCCTCTGCCTCTACGCCAACACCTCCAGCACTCTGGTGGGTGTGAATGGGCATCACCATCACTTGAATCTGCTGATTACTAATGAGGATGAGCGTTCTTACTCATTCTCCCCCATTTCTGTTAGTTTCCATTCATGAGTTGTTTGCCACTTTCTTATTGATAGAATTCTTTACATATTCTGGATACTTATCTCTGTTAGTTATATTTGCTTTTCTGGGTTTATTTTCATTGTTTTATTTTGAAATAAAGAAGTTTAGAAGTTTTCATGTAGTTGAATTTCTTAGTGGTTTTCTTCATTGTCTGGGTTTTTGGGGCCTTGTTTAAGAAGACCTGTAGGCTCCAGAGCTCATAAAGATGCTCCCCCATAGATCCTTTTAGTATCTAAAACACCCCGAGTTTATTTACTGTCTGGTCTGAGGGAAGGTTCTAATTTTTGTCTCCCCAACACAGACAAATCACTACTGTTTCATAGAGTCAATGTTCCTTTAACGTGGCTCACATCTTCACCAACTATTTTGCTTGTCTGTCTGTCTTACGTCTCCAGGGTCCCTTTCCTTCTCCTAGAAGTACATTGTTTAGTGAGTTCCTTTAGAGCTCACTTTCATGCGTTTTCTGTTACGGTAAATTCTGTTTTCCATCTGAAAATGCCTTTATCACACACACATCCTTTAATGATCATTTATCTCAATATACAATGCTAGGCTGGCAGCAGCTTTCTCTCAGCACATGGGAGAGTCAGAAGGGATCACAATATACTACATCATGCTTTCTTCTGGCTTCCGGTGTTCTGCTGAGAAGCCTGCTCAGTCTGAACGTCTTTTCTCTGAAGGTAATGTCTTTTTTTCCCTGTCTACTCTTTGCTTTTGGTGCCCTGTAATTTCATTACGATACAGATGTGGATTTCCGTGCTTCCTGAATCTTTGTATTCAGTCTTTCATCAGTTATGAAAAATTGCTGGCCATTATCACTTTTAACATGACATCTCCACAATTCTCTACTTCTGGATACTTCTCTCCATTTAGGTGTATTTTATACCTTACCCTAGCCTCCATGTTTGTTAACCTGCCATATTTTCTATCTCTTTAGCTCTCTGAGCTGCGTTCTGAAAAATTTCTCCTGATCTTCTTCAATTCACTAATTCAAGATCTCTTTTGCTGCACTGGATCTGCTACTAAATCCATACGGTGATTTTCAACTACTGTATTTTTCATTTCTGAAGTTCTGTTTCTTCCCAAATTTCTTGGGTCGTTTTTAATGGTCTGTAGTTCCTTGTTCAGGCTGTGGGTCCTTCCTATAATCTGTAAGTATTCCAGCACTCTTATTTTACATTCTGTAACTTGTGATTTCAGTACCTGAATTCTCCGAGGTTGTGGGTTCTGCAGCTTGTTCCCAGTGCCTCCCCTACATGTGCCTGGCAGTTCTTACCTGTGAACTCACATTGAACTGCTTTTCACCTGGGGACATCCTGAGCTGTGGCTGTCCTGGAAGAGGCAATCGCCATGGGTGCTGGGCGCCCCTGCATGTTTGCAGGAGGCTCCAGGAATGTGATTCTTGAGCGCTCTCGACCTGAGCATCTCAGGGCTGTGCTGCAGCAAACTGCAGGCTTGTTTATCAGCTTCTGTAAAAGCTGTGGATCCCCCAAGCTCAGTGTGCATTCACAGTGACACAAACCTCACAGCTTGTGTGGCACCCGCCTGGGTCCCTTGTGTCACTCCCGTGGGACCTGGGGGAGGCTTGGGAAACTGATGCCAATATGAAGCTCATGCTGCCTTGCCGTGCCATGAGGAAAAAAGTCCTCTGTCTCTGACCCCGGAGTCTCATGTCTTCAGCTAGCATCCATGACACACTAACAGGTGGCACGTCAGCTTGTAAAAGAGGGTGACAGACCAGACCTGACATGGTTCACCCTCCTGGTGCCCAAGCACCGCCTGCCTGGCAGCACTTCACTCCTCACTCAGCTTTCCCAGATCACACACCACCAGCACAGACATGGACTCCCCACCCTCGTGAGGTGGGCAGGCTTACGGTTACAAATCTCAGGGGATTTTTATCTATCCCAATCCAACGTCTCAGACAGACAGATTTCCCTTGGGACTCCATCTCAACGAAGATGGATGCCTTTTCCATAACCCTTGAGGGTCCCAGCTTAAACTGCCCTCCTTGTGTAGGCCCAAGGCCACAACTCTTATATACTCCTGGGCTGTTAAATCCAAGGCAGCAGGTTCCTGGTACCAGCTGATGCCTCCAGGCCAGCCTAGGGCTTCAGGGTTCACTGACCATTCTGGTTTCAACTCCTTCTTCATTTCTTGCCATTATGAAATCTCCCTTACTTATTTGTGAGCTCAACTATGCACGTGAGGAGATTTGTGGTGTCACATCCAGAGTTTCTAGGTGTTTGTGCCGAAGAGTTTTTCAGAATGTCCAGTCAGTCCCTTACTGCCAATAGCAGAAGTCCTCTCTCTGTTCACCTAAATTATGGGCAAGCACTACACTGTACAAAATTCTATTAAAGACGATGCAAGATGATCTGTTATCTGAAATGTACTTTTTTGTATAAAGACATAACTCTCTGCAGTACTAGGATTATCATCTTTAAAAAACGTGCACAAAATAAATTATTGAGGCATCAGAACTGTCACATTACAAATTAAATCAGGATTTCACATCAGCCATCTCCACTTTTTGTCCAAGTATGACATCCACTAAACTCTAAGGGTATTTTCCTCTACTTCTCTCCAGAAGAAAAGGCAAACTAAAATGTGGCCATTCCACATACTTAATAAGAAATAAGTTCCCCACTTCCTTCCTTTTCACTCACCTTGGAAATAAAAAATAAGAAAGCATCCTTCACTAAGTATTTTAAAAACAGCCAGTATGAACCTGGTGCTATGCTTACTGTCTAAACATAGATGGAGTTATAAGTAAGGTGAGAAATTTGCTCAGAGATCCTATTTTCGCCACCTCAATACTGTCATCAAACAAAGAAACAAAAGGCCTGGAAAGAAAAGTCCATCAGCACTCCTCCCCTGCAGCCCCAGACTGCAGCTCACCTCCCTCCCTGCAAGCCCCTCCCTGGCCTTCTGCTCTGGCTGCTCCTGGCTGCCCGAGGAGACACTGAGGGAAATGGGCATGCTGCGGGGTGTCAGTCACAACACAGGCCTTACCTATCCGAACCGTTCCAGCAGCACTCAAACTTGTCAAAGATGCAGTCATTTTCGTACAGAGAACAAAGCTTGCTTCGAAGGTATTCGTGGACCTTAATGAAATCACAGGAAGGTTAGAAAGCGTCACGTGTGAGGTATGGTGCCAACCCCGCACGGTGGCCTCACCTGGTGGGTCTCCACAGGCCGGCTCTCCATGTTGAGGTCCCACACCTTTACCGACAGGTAGTCTCGGGTCATCATGTACCGACCACTATGACTGAACTTCACATCGGAGATGGAGGAAATTATTTCTGAGAAGAAAGACCTACTGCTGGGATCCTCAGGTTCTTCGAAAACTGAAAAACACAATGTTTCCAGCTTCTATTTAAAAACTGGAGAACAAATCATTTTAAAGTTCAAGCAGGACTCGGGCCCTCCTCAGAGGCTCCAAAGGGTGCAGCCTTGACACCACTTAAACTTCTGACCTTTGTATGTTTTCGGTCTTTGACTTCCATGCTTAAGAGGTTTAGATAAGGCATTCCAGTACCAGTTGCTGACAAGGGACAGCATCAGAAGCACCGGCCCTCAGTCTCACCCAGACTGGGAACCAGTGTCTCTGTCGGGGAGGCCCTGGACTGCAATCTGGAAGAGCTCCTCAGGACACTATGGGTCCTGGTCAAGGACGCCTGTGCTAACCTGAGGTCGTTACTGCACACACGTGCCCTAGCAAACCATGTTCTGCCCATCCCGTCGACATCACAGGAAGACATAAATGGCATTACATGAGAATGCAGACACGGCACTCCAGAGCTGCTAAGAAGTACCCACTGACAGCCCACCTCAACGTGGGAACACTGTGGTCCAGATTTTAACACCCATAATGGTCCTGCCCGCCCAAGCCAGTCAGGAAAAGGGGGTCTCCTCTTCACTATTCAATATTGTGATCTACTATTAACAAAACTGAATGACTATTTTCAGAAAGATTTTAAATGCTTCCTTGGCAGACCTTTCTTTCTCCTACAGTTCTGCCTTCTCAGCAGTAACTCAGTGGCCCCTCACCTGTGCCCTTGCAGAGAGCCCCCCCCGATGCTCTGCCGGCTCCCGGGGCACACTCTCATGCCTTTGGCTCAGTCAACTTTGGGTGAAGAGGTCTGTACTTCCTTTCATTTTAAGCTACTTTAGCTTTTTTTTTTTTTTTTTTAATGTAGGAACCTGTATGTTTCTTGGCTCTGCATGTGAACTTGATTTTAAGCAAGCTCATAGAAATATCGAGCATTTACTCAAATAAATTACTTTGCTAACAAATAAAACTACTCTTGGAATCCAGAATTGTTTATTCAAGGACGTTATCTTGAAGACACAGGCCAAAGGTTATAAAAGACTCGTTCTTCATTGCAAAAATTCTACAAGGAGTACAGAATTCTTTAACATATTTTAGCCTCAAAACAAGAGAATAATGCAAAAAGGTTACTGAGACCCAGTTAGCAAGCACATTTAATGCTGGAACTGCTGGTGTTGGACACCTGAATCAGGAGACACCCTAGACAGAGTGACCAACAAACCGACAACACTGAACGAGCAAGTGTCTCAGGCTATGAAGACCCGAGGAGCTCTCTTGGACAGGGCTGCTTTACCAGTCAGCACATCAGGGACGCGTCAGCAGAGTTTCCAGTGCACACGTCACGACACATGACACACAGACTACTGGTTTTCTATAAAGTTGGGCCTATTCTTTATGGCTAGAAATAAAAACAAAACCAAAACTCTCCTCACCTAGAGGGAACTTCAAGGCACAGTGGACTAAAGCACTAGACGTTCACCTGAGGGAACTGGCTGTTAAGTCCAGCAGAGCTCACTGTGAACAGCCCATTCCGACAGCTGAGAAGGGTCATGAGTGAAATGTGTCTGGCAACCTCAGCGAGGTCCTAATGCTCAGAGCTAGAGGCAACAAACATTTCTGGCTGTACCCGGACAGGGAGCCCTCTGATGAAGCAGAGATTCTGGGCAGGAGTAAACCCATGGGGTTTCCCCTCCACGGAGCCTGAGGGAAGCACGACCTCGAATTTCAGCAGGCCCACGACAGAGCCATACTGGGACTTACAAAACAAAGGCAGGGTCCTAAGCTTGCACAGGGATATGGACACCAGAAGAAACCTCTAAGTCTCTGGAGATGGTTTTGTGTCTGGAAAACAGAAGACTTAAAGGAGACGTTTTATGCAGGCCAACACTTACACTTGGAGTGCCTGTCGCACAGGGCAGAGGAGCGCATGTCGCACAGTCTGACGGTCCCTTTGCTGCTGCTGTAGACAAACACGTTACACTGGCGCGGGTGGAACTCGGCCGCGGTGATCACCTCCGTCAGCTCCTCCATGTTCGCAGGCTTAATGTCCACGATGTCTGCAGCGCACGGTTAAGGCAGAGCGCTTGCTGGTGTTTTCAGTCCACATTCAAGGCAACAGCAGGCATCAAATAACCCAGCAGTGAGGTTTAAGAGGTCAGATGTAAAAGAAGTGATTATACATACTGTACGCCAGAGGAGCGCTCCAGTAAGAGGATCTACATTAATGCGTTAATCAGAGAGTGCAGTAACGTGCCTGACGGGGCTGGATCTACACACAGACATGAGTGCTGCTTTCATTTGTTGCTACTGCTAACGTTCTACAAACAGACTTTCACGGCCAGATATTACATATTAAATGATCTAAATAAGAAAAGCAAGCAAGCACCCACCTGCACAAAAATCCCATACTTATATCTATAAATAATCATACACACAAGAGTAGTGCCAAATTCCAGAAGATTCTGCTTTTCCAAGTATCTGACATCAAGAGCTTGCTCTTAGTTAGGACAAAGTCACACAGCAGGTTGCCAAATACAGAAATCATTCCACTGAACAAACACAAAGAGTAGAAGGTGGCCTTGGGCCAAGATGGAACAGCAGGGACCAGAGTCTACCCTTCCACTGAAACTAGGAAAGCTGACAAACTAGGGGACACCACAGCTCAAGTCACCAGACATCAGATAGCGCAGTGACCCCATGGGCAGTGGAGCCCCACAGCTCCCCAGCATGCTGCCTGGGGAGTTTCCAGGCTGGGCCCAGTGACTGCCTGGGAGTCTGGGGCTCACAGGGCCCGCAAGGCCAAGTGCCAGAGAAGAGCTCCCAGCAGGTTCAGGTCAGCGCAAGCCTGTGAGGAAACTGCCCAGGCTGTGGAAGAGCCGCCTCCACAGAGATCAGCACCCCAGCTCACGCGAGAGCTTCCCCAATGGCACAGCTGGCCACGGTCTCAAGAGTTGCCTAGGAGACAAGAAGCCCGAGGCACATTGAGGGACAGCTGTCAGAGGAGCAGCCCGAGTGGGGCTGTCTGTGCACAGATGGTGCAGAGCTGCGGGGGCACTGGGGTAGGTGGCCGAGCATCTGGGAGAAGACAGTTAGCCCCCATCCCTCTCATGTAGTGGATCAAAGGTATTTTTAAAGTGTTAATAGATAGAGTAAGTATATGCAAGTGTATATGTTTTAGAGTCTTGTTCACAGGGAAGAGCATCTGAAGCATGATCATGGGACAAAATTTTTAAAAAAGCAATGAAAGATATGACTACATAAACAAACCCTTTATGTTTTAGAGTTCTCACAAATCATTAAGGAAAAATAGGAGCTTCTGCAGGAGAAAAAATGACAAAGGACAGTGAAATAGATAAATAGAAGATATTCTAACTCAGCAATAATCAAAGAAATTAAAAACTACCTTATTTTGGTTTCATAGAACTGAAGTTATTTTTTAAAATATCCAGTGTTCTGCTGAAAACAAGGACAGTACTCACAGACAGTAAGGTGCACCCCGGCTCAAAGTCTGCACGAAAACGTACAGTGCGCAGCCCTTCAATCCAGCTCAAGGCCTGGGGATTGAGTCTAACGTAAGCGTACAGAGATGCGTGAACACAGCCATGTGCTGCAGCACTGTGTCCACACTGATACACTGGAAATGATCGACAGCTCCACAGAAGGGTTCATAAAATAAAGGAACATGTGTACGATGAATTCTGCAGTTATAAGTCTGTACTCCTACTGATATGGAAAGATGGTCATAATATGTTAAGGAAAAACGAGGCTAATGGTAGGAGGCTTACTGCTATATAGCAGGCACTGTGCTGAGAGCTCTGTATCCATTCTCTCTGTTAGTTTTCACAATAATCTCAGGAGGCACATTCTAGTGCCTCAATTCTACAGAGGAAGAGAAAAGCTTGGAGAGACCGAGTGACTTGATGCCAAGGTAGTCAAGCTTGACTTGGGCCTCCCGACCCTCCCTCGTGCTGGGAACTTCATTATCATTGTGCAGAAGATGAGCCAGTTGTTTTTTTTTTTTTGTGTGTGTGTGTGAGGAAGACTGGTCCTGAGCTAACATCCGTGCCCATCTTCCTCCACTTTATATGGGACACCGCCACAGCATGGCTTGCCAAGCGGTGCGTCGGTGCACGCCCAGGATCCGAACCCGCGAACCCTGCGCCACCACAGCGGAGCACGGGCACTTAACCGCTTGCGCCACCGGGCTGGCCCGAGCCAGTTGTTTTTAAAACATAAACTTGTTTATACACACATAAAAGCTTGGAAGAGTATATCTCAAACTACTTACAATGGTTATCTCTGGAGGGCAAGATTAAGTGGGGAGAATCTTCCTTCCTCTATATTATTTGAGTTTTGTTCAAACTGGTTATGTATCACCAGAAGGAAAAATTATTAAAAATATCAGGGTTTAGGGAGAATCAAGAGAAAGCAGGGGACACAGTTTATACAAAGTCGAAGAAAGAGAAACAGAGGGAGTCAGAAACGGCTGTCAGTTCACTAGTGTGGCCCCTCATGCAGCACCTGGGGGGCCACCCCGACCGGGCCTTCCACCTGCCAGCACGATACAGAGATGTCTGTACTGTCGTGCACACTTTTACATTAACTAAGTAACCAAATCAAGTAAAAGGACAACAAACAATAAAAATTACACGTGAAATGCTAGAATTTAAAAATCACATATACCTCACTCCACGAGATGCACCTGAGTAAAGCCCTGTCTGAGCCTCAGCACTGGACTCCTCGAGGACTATTGTCCAACTCTGGCCAGCCAGACGTCACTCCAAAATGTGGGAAAATGTGATGGAAGTCACCTGATATGCACATATCATAGGGCTCTCTCATTTTCTGGAAAAATCAGTAACTTTTTAAATGCGTGATTAGCCAGTAATATTTAGATTTTCATCTTAAAAATAACAGTACCGTTATATCATCTAAAAGAAATGAGTTTTTAACTATTCCTGAAACAGTTTGTCTTCTAAAACAGAATTCTTACAGGATCAGTCCCTTCTCTGGTTGGGTAATTAAAACATCACTCTAACCAAAGCCAATATTTTCTATTCTTTTATCTATTAGCAAATTCAGAAGAAGAAAAAAAGAACATGCCAGACTGAATTTCCAAATCTACACTATTAAAACTGCCTCTGACTCTACCAGAGAGGCAAAGGACTTGAGGTCACCCCCATTATATAGAGAACTTTCCCCAAAGGTAGAAAGAAGTTTCTATCTTTAGGGTCACTTTAAATTGCAGAGAACTTACATCACAGGCTACTATGTAGCAAACCATATTCAGAAGAGTAACCTCTGACATACAGGAGTATAAATGCATGTGAGAATCACCCATCTGACAAACAGTCCTACGAAGAATGCCGAAATATCCATTTGATGAAGGATACTAAAACTTCTATCTGTGATTTCCAAATGCCACAGATTAATTCTCAGGTCATCTGCAGAAAGATATGTTTCATGGTCACTATTTACTGAAATGGAATTTACATGATACGTGTGAGCGTTTGCAAAAACGCGCCGTGGGCTTGCTTCTACCATAAGGTCCATGGGCTTCAATACTGGGACCTAAAAATGGAAGGAGATAGGAATTCAAAACAAAGATCACAGCAGCATAAAATGAGAACACTTATAGCAGATAACAAAATGGCACAAATCTACATTCACAGTTAAGGAACAGTTTTGTACAGGTAATACCCCAAAATAACCAATTAACAGAGTTGTGACCACAGGCTGTGCGATGGGATACTCTCTGTTCCCAGCTGTCCCTCCTTGCTGCCATTACCGAGGCTGAGAGCTTCCCGGTGAGGAAAAGATGAAACCGCCACCCAAGCAAACGGCCTCCAGGGCAGTGACGGGGGCGGGGGGGGTGGCTTTAGGCTCCTGTCTGTCCCTGCGTCCACGAGTCACCTGACAGCACAGTCTGCACAGGAGGCTCAGGCAAGACCCTCCCTTTCTCTTTTCTCCTTGCAGCCGCTGCCTCCAACAGTGAGAGTGGGGCGCAGGAGGCTTTTCCTTCACTTCATGAGTGGTCTGCTGCTCAGCACACACACCACGAGCCCTGGGAGGGGGAGTGCACAGGAAGGACCCTGCGGAGCTAATGAGGTGCCATTTCTTGATGTGGTGCTGGTTACGTGCGTGTGTCCAGCCTGTGAACCCTCATGGGGCTGTTCACTTGTATGGCAGAGGCATTTTTTGGTATGTGTATTATACTTCAATAAAAGGTTAAAAAAAAGGCACAAAAACATCATCTCTGTGCTGAATGCTGTGGTCAGAGAAGGATTCCCAGGGAAGTGGACATCTACATGGAAATGGAAGAAGTGAAGAGGAGTTAGCCAGGTGAAGGATGAGAGGAAGGAGCCCGGCCCGAGCACACCTGTGGCCAAAGCCGGAGGCAGGGGTGCAATTGTGGGTGATAGTGCCCACACATGAGAAAAAAGAAAAAAAGGCCCAACGTCACTGACATCGAGCAGGAAAGAAAGCAGAAGTTTTAAAATCAAAACAAAAAGTTAACGATACTGGCCATGAAAACTGGATGAACAGCAGTGGAGCATTGTCTGATAAAGCACCAGAAGGTGAGAGGATGGTGTGGACCCTGTCCACAGGGTCGCCAGGAGTCAGAATCGACTCCAGGGTACTAACAACAAAGAAAGGCTAGAAGGAACTCTCTCCATTTAGTCTCCTCTGGCCTAAATTCTGTAAAAACTAACTTGGGGAAATGGGCATAGAAATACTTCCCTCATTTTACACCAGTGAAGTGCTGACCACACATTTGGGTTCTCTAGAGCAGGGAAGTGTCAGTTGCACAGGCATAGGACAGGCCGGCCACACCCCTCTAACAAGTCTCTAATTAATCAAAACATGTGACAACTACAATACATATAATAGAAAGAGTCCTTCTTCTAATTAAATTCCTTTTCGGGCTCTAAAATAATTTAAAAGGAAAACAAAATTTAAAAAGAGCAACATTTCTGACTCTTACCTAGTTTAGACAAATTAATAGCCCATGCTGAACTCTGAGGGAGGCGAGCTCATGAAGATGTCACGTGTACACAGTGATCCTGGCTGTGCTCTCTTACCCCACACTGTGGTTAATCAAAGCAGTTCTTGAGAGAACTACACTTCTCATAGGCTTTACTCTGGCCACCAATCAGACCAGTTTTATTTAGGCTAAATGTAAAAAAGCAGCCTTGAATAAAACCAAGATTGGGCCTAATAAGACCTACATTTTCCACAGTAGGCAGGTGAGCATCACGGTGTGGTGAAGCAGGCCTGGCTACAGGAAGAACCTGGGTTCCCGAGAGAGGGGAAAGTGTGTTTGGGTGGGAGGCAGGGGAGAGATGGACAGGATGGGAGCCGGATTATTACATCCCACAGGGCACTCAATGCCTTACCCGTTCTATGTTCTATTACACTTACAGTTTAAAACGTGCAGTTTACGTGTTGGTAACTGTAAAACTAGTGTTCTTGTCACTAACAATAATTTATCTAAAAACTATCACTAATTCACAGATGCAGAAGCAGCAGCATGGTGTAGTAGAAATTACCAATGTTTGGATCCAACATCTTGGTTCAAATTGGGGTTCTATAAACTCGATTTGAGCAAAGTACATAGCTTCTCAGTCTCGACCCCCTGGAAATACGGTGACACTAAGGACCTAGGAGGTCTTATGATGACTCTGTCCCATCCTGCACTTCTCCTTGGCAACACTTACCTAATCTCATCCCACCGGTTTCCTAACTGTGGGTAGGGCAGCCTTCGCCACTGGGCTGTGCCTCTGTCCTGTGTGCCCACCATCCCAGCACCATGCATGCACCCACTACAGGAGAGCTCAGGGATGGTACTAAACAGACCACACACACTCTGTGCCCTGTCCCTACAGTAGGGCGTGGAGTGGGGAAAGATTTCTGCAATACACCTTGCTCTGCAGCACCGCAACTACTAATCTGCAATGTGTTCACGATGTCTTCATTTGATACACAACATTTTAACAAAGTTTTAAAACCTGATAAAAAAACAAACTAGCCAAGAGTTTTCAGATGTCCTGGGTAGGGTCCTGACTCAGGGCCTCCTCAGAGCTAATGTGACTGCTCTCCTGCTGCCGTTCAGTCCTTGGCAGCACGCACAGGACGGCGCCACTCGGTGTCTCACCGGGCATGCCTGGGCTCGACTCAAGTCTGTCAAACCTCCTTTCCTGTATTTCATCTCACTTAAGACACCACTGAGGGTGTGCACCACTAAGCCAATTACAAGACACTAAGATTTTAACTTTTACTCAATTTCACAGATGTTAAAATGTAAAAAAAGATCTAGGTATCAGAACTGATGAAACATGGTCATTTCACACTGTACCTAGCGGCACCAAAAAGGGAGTGAAGACGTGAACAATTAGAACAAAGAAGTAATGATGCTCACAGGTTGACAGGCAAAGAATTCTGAAACATCAGAATCTGCCTTAGCTAACTTGGAGGAAATTCAGTTAAAACCATCATAATGTATCTTAGTAGTCCACAGTTTCCTTTCAATTTACAACCTATGCTATCTCATCTAGGGAAGAGTTCTGAATACCCCCTGGACTTCAATCCGACCAGTGTGCTATTCTGAACCTTCACAGTGAAAGGTAGTTGATACATTCAGAAAGACTTCTCTTGCGGAATTAAATCTGAGTCTTTTCTTTACTACTATTATATTTTTTGAAGATAATGTGCAACTTTTTGCTTTTGTGAAAATATGAAGAATCCCATTTTTAACGCATATACATAAAAATGATTATGATTATTACAAATAAGTTTCATGAATCAAGAAGGCAGATTTCACAGTATTTCTACTTAACAGTATTCTCTAAACAGCTAACTTAAGCATTATTCTTGATTAATTTATGAAGTGTTGGATAATTTAAAGAAAATGTAATGTATACCCGTAGTGCTGTAATTCTAAATGGATCTCGAAGTCGTCCATCTTCATCTTTCAAGTTATAACCTTCTGCTCTTTTATCCCGTTCACTTATTTTCCATAATTTAATAGTTTTATCTGAAAATAAAAACCTCATTCTCCATATTAAAAGAAAAACCATATCATGCACCACTATTAGTTGAGTATCAATTAGAAAAGTCTGTGGTTCTGTGTTGGTCTATAAGCTAGGAGTCTTTGAACAGTAGCATTTCTAATTATGGATGAACATTTTGTTTCCTACAAAAAGTAAAGATTTTGTAGAAATGTATGCAAAGCTAAGTAGTGTCACATTGGGAGTATGTATGTTTTTGCATACTTTGAGTTTTCAACCTATCACTTGCTACCTAGCTAATAATTTACCGCCCACTGCCCCCAAAGTTTAAAGCAGAAATAACTTCTAGAATGGGTTAAAAATAAAAGGTAACCTACACATAGAAAATTAGAAATAAAATCATAAATAGCCACTTAAAGAAAAAGCTCTTACCATTTGTAGAGAGTAGAAAATGAGCAGCATTCTGTTGTGGTAACCACCTAATTTTATTAATTTTTTCCTCAATTTCTAGACTTTTCAAATAATCAAACTCTGGTTCATGACTTTGAAAGGTACTGTAAACATTATATTCTCCCCTAGAATGAGGGCGGCTTTTATTCTGCAAGGAAACATGAAGCTGTTTTAATGAACAAAGCACAGTACAGAGAAAAATTCAGTATGACCAAGTTGAATATCAAAAGACCACACAAATTTTTAAAAGTTAAAAAAAATCCTGGGTCAAGAAAATGTCAAACAGTTGACCCTCAGAATTAATTTACTTGGGGAAAAAAATAAGAAAGACCATCTCCCGGCCCTTCTCTGCCACTTCCAGGCATCTCCTCTAGAGCAAGGCGGCCACACTTGGCTCACTGCATGTGCCAGTCAGGGTTCCTGGAACAGCCAGGCTCCCTGGTGCACGCACTGGCTCTGGCTCCTTCTGCGCTACCCGGGAAGAGGGCTGTAGCTGTGAGAGAGGCCCAGGAAGCAGCCCATGTTTGCAGTCTGGCCCTGTGGAGAGTCTGCTGAGCGGGCCCAGGTCTTCCAGGAGCTGGCCGCAGGGACGCGCACTGCACCATCACCTGTACCAGCCAGCCAACACAATGCTTCTGCCGACCAGGGAAGAAGACCGCTAAATGACAGAGTCATACAAGAACACCATACAGCAGTTACAATAAATGAACCAACTTGGGCAAATCCCGCAGCATTGTGTAAGAGAGGCAAGTTGCATAAATATACCCATAGTAAGTTACCTCTTGTGCAAATTTTTAACACACATAAAACAATTCTATACATTGCAGTAAAAGTTAAAAAACATGCTTGGGAAGATATACACTGCCTTCAAAATACAGGCATGCGTTGCTTAACGACAGGGATACGTGCTGCGAGAAATGTGTCACTGGGTGATTGCATCACTGTGCGAACATCAGAGAGTGCACTTACATAAACTCAGATGGTAGAGCCCACCACACACCCAGGCTACAGGGTACTAATCTACCATCATTCACCAAAGCATCATTATGTGGAGCATGGCTGTCATGACCAACTCTGGGAAGGGAGAGGGAGAATAAGATATGATTCGGGAGTAAAGCGGAAAGACAAAGTGAGGGAGGGGCACAACGGGCGCTTCATCTCTGTGCTGAGGGTTCTCTTCTTCTATAACATCTGGGTGGTGGGTTCACAAATATATTTATATTTATCTCTGATATCTTCTGTATGTCCAAAATGACATTTTCTAAGAAACATTAAATATTTCATAATTAGAAATCAAGACCAATATTTTAATTCTTGCTCGATAATCGATATCTAAAATCTTCTGTTTTTAAGTTTAGTATGTGTGTCAAAGAAATTGAACTAAACAAATGAACCTTTATGTCTAGATACTTCTTTATATTTCTGAATTAAGATCATGTATTATGAGAAAACATCCCAAAACATTACCTGAATCTCTCTACTGCACTGACTTCTTATGTACTGTATATTCCGTCAAATCAAGCATTCACAGGCAGGATCCTGGAAATCGCTGTTATCTGATTTCCACAAGTGTGTTGTGTTGGTGGTTAATGCTATTTAAACTACTCTCCCTGTTCACTATCCCCAACATCTCGACGAAAAAGCAGAATACACCAATAGATACTCCTAACTCGCAAATAAACAAAATGAAACGCAAACATTTAAAAAGAAAAATCTGTAGAATCAATGAGTCCCATGCCGTTAAGACATTAATCTACTAAGAAAAAACAGAATAATATGAGCAAAGAAGTGAAGCGCCCACGTCAAAGTGCTGCCTGTACTTCCCCGCCACTCCCTCCAAGAGCTGGAACAGACGCTCCTTACGCTGCGGGCCTGTCTTCCTGCTGCTACCTGTGCTGAGCCCCCATCCCAAACACTTAACACCGCAGTCAACCGCTGAACCCCTCTGCCCTTGTCCAATGCGCTGAGATCTCTGTCAGCCTGTGAGGGGACCCTAAGCAGGTCTTCACGCCCTGTCTAGGGAGAGGTGAGAACAGAAAAGGTGAGAGCAAGGGCCTCTGAGGGAGACTCGCCAGGACATGGCGACTTGATTCTGAGCAGGAGAGAGCAGAGCCCAAGCCCGCTGAGGCTCCAGCCTGAGCTTCGGGAACATGATAAACACACAGGAAAGGGAGACGGAGGGAAACTCATTTTGTTTGTAGGTACACTCATCTCTGATGTAACTAGATGAACTATTCAAATAGAAGGGATTCTATGGAGGGGTGGGAAGCAAAGATCTTGGGAGTCCCGATGCATGGCAAACTGAAAAACTGAGCTTCAAGGGCAGCGAGCTGAAGAGTCACGTCCATAAAAGCCGCTCCCCTTAAGATTTACACACTGGGCTTCCCTGGACAGGGGGCTCTACTGCTAAGCAGGAAAAAAGCTCAAAAATCACATTGCTAATTATGCTTCCTACCTCTTGTCTTTTGCACAGCCAGAACTTTCCAATGGCTCTCTATCAAGCAGACGCCTTAACCTAACATCCTGCGCCCTCCCCAAGCTAGCAGGGCACTGCGTCATGCTTCAGCAATCCTCTATGCTTCACCGATTCTAACATGCATGTTCTGACACCTCTGAAACCTTGGTGCAGCTTCTAATCGAGAGCTGTGGCAGTTTACTTGGCAGCAGTTTCATTCTAGTGCTGCTGCAATATCATCAACTGCATCTTTGATTATGGATGAAAATATAGTAAGTTTATACTTGTATCCACAATGGAAAAGTTCAAATCCACAGTGAGGATTATACATAGGAACCACTAAAATATTTTAAAAGTAGATGGAACAGGAAAGCTCTTTTTATGTTAACCAAGATATGAAGAAAAAGATGGGGGGAAAAAAAGCTGCCCGGGGTTTATTTATTAAGTTGCAGTTGGTCAGGTTTACCAAATTGAAACAACTTTAGGAACTTGTTGCTATACGAATCTGTTGCTTCACATAACAATGACTTATACATCTGAACTAAACACTTAACATGAGAAGTTCTCAAAACTCCAATGCCCAATGTATTCTATAACCAGATGCTTGACTATTATCATAATCTATTTCATGTTTGAAGCTAGTATTTTTTAGGTTTAAACAATGACCCACAAAACAAGAAAAATTTCATATTCTATTAAATCATTAAAATGGTGAATTTTAAGGAGCTAAAAGTGTCCTCTTAAAGACACCTATGATTCAGCAGTCTGTTAAATAATCCTGCTAAAAGTAATATTCAAACACCACCACCCATTTTTACTTCTGTTGAAAAATGTAAGTATACAGTTCTTTTTATATAGCACTGTGTGATAAGCTACCTCTGGGATAAGAATGCAAATTGTAAACTTATCAAATTGTCTGTGAAGAGTCAGAAAGATTAATGATAATATATATAATATTCACAAGAGAATTCTCACCATCCCAAATCAGAGAAAATAGGATTTAAAAAAAATTTTAATTTCTACAGACATAATCAAAATTAGAGCTGCAACAGTTATCTTTTAATAATGAGATGTTGGTACCCCATAAATCTCTTCCCATTTACCAAGCAATCCTCCACTCCCACTGGGGGCTCAGGGCTCACTCTCCTACAGAAGCCCCTAAGGACCCCTCTCTGGCGGCAGGGCTGGCATTTACTGCCACACAGAAGATCTATACAGAAGGGAACAAGGGACGCTAGCCTCTATATCAAAGTCTTATCACAGAAATTTACAGACTAAATTTGGAGACGAAAAAGTAACAGCCCACTGATCTGCCAGGAATCAGACAGGACAAACAGGAATCCTATTTATGAGTCTGTCAGGGAAAAAGCAAGAGAGACACCTTATAGAAACCCCCAGCCTGCTGCACTGTGGTCTTGCCTGGAACACTTGCACAACAGATCATGACCTTGCTTCCTTCATCAGCACCATTAAGAAGTCTGATGAGGCTCACCAGAAATAAAACGGGGGTTGGCAAGGCCTGTTCTATTTCCCATTCTCCTCTTATGCATAACAAAAAAGAAGTGTTTTTCTCTCCTTTCCCCCAAAGAAGGGGAATGACCTAAAAACCAGTGCTCCTGAGTGAGGTTCATGTGTGGGCTCCTCCAAGGCCCACGTTCTGAGGATTCCTTCCCTTCCCAGTGCAGCCCTCAAGGGCAAGGAGTGAGTGCTGCTCAGCTCTGACTGAGGAGGGATAGAGAATTTTTGCCCGCCCCTCAACACACAGAAAATCTCCTCTGCAGCCAGCGCTGCAGGAGCCATTCAGAGCATGCGGCACCGCCCCCGGACAACAGGGCTGGAGGCCAGCACCACTGCAGGCTTGTCAAGCGATTTTCACAGACAACCACTTCAATTAACTACAGGATGAAAGCAAATAAATGCAGAACCCCACCACCCCACATCCTTCCTTTGTCCTCACGACAACCTGTGGGCAGGGCAAGGACTTGCTTCCTACCCTAAACATGAGGGCACTGGGGACTGAACGGTGCTCAGTGGTTAGAGGTCAGGGAGCTGAAACAGATCTTCTCTCTCACCCCTGAGATAACTTCTGAAAGAAGACTCCGTACAGTTAATGTGATAGAACTGAAATCTAAATGAAATGAGAAACTGAGAAAATAACTGCGCTTCCTTCCTTATAAGTGTCATGAGAAGGGCTGAATGATTTCATTTGGTTTGTGGATTGTAAATTACTGACCTCTTGTTCCCGCTGAAAAATAACAACTCTGCCGCCCTTGTCTCCTGTTGCAAGAAGATCTCCAGAGTAATTAAATTCAACAGTTGAGATGATGTCAGCTGTCAATAAAATACAAAAGCAATTTACCAGATTATGATTTTGAGAGGATTCACAATGAATATAAAAAAATCAATACAAAGGATCAAAGAAAGATAAACATACATAAAACTTTCCCTGGTATTTTCATGGGAAACTTCTAATTACCCAGCAGCCACTTCTTGGTGCTGGTGCCCAGAGCCCACAAACACATATGGATTTATGGGTTTTGCTCAACTGATCTAATGCCTGGTCCCTGGTGCACCAAGATTTATCTAGACTGGGTTGTCTTAATATAAGGATAGAGGGTAGAAATTTAGAAAACTAATTTTGAAAAGGAAAAAAATTGGTCCTAGAAAACTGTAGCCTACTTTTGTAATGCATGCCTAATATTAGCTTTTAACATAAATCTGATTCTTGTGTAATATTAACAGAAATGTTTTATTCTAAGCAATGACTTTGGTTGGCTTCTGTACCAAATAACAGTATAGACAGCACAAGTTCTATTCCATTGTCTGGGGAAGGTCACTGCCATTCATAACAATGACATCATTACCTGTGAGACACTGTGGGTCAGACCCCTGAGATTTCTGACACCATCCACACAAAGACCTTGGACATCAGCTCACTAGGGGTGGCCCGGGGTACAAAGAACAAACCCAACTGCTGGAAAAGTCCTTAGGTATCCTAAGGCTAATACTTGTCAGAGGGAATGGATCTGGATTTACGACACAGACACGAATCAAGAAAAATACCCCAGGACAGATTTTAGAGGACACCTGCCTTCTCCGTAGCTCAGGAGCACTGAGAGCTGTCGGAATGAAGACAAAGGCCTGGGTCTGGTGTCAGCTTGTTCTGTGACCACAACTGGACTCGCAGTCAGCTGCTCCAGAAAATCTCATCTCTGGCTGCTCCGAGGAAAGGCTGCATCACTACAAACTCATCCCTGCGGCTGGGGCACCAACTCAAAGGGCGAGCCCTACTGGCAAAGGAAAGTGACGGTTCTGCACATGCCAGGGCCACAGTACCACTGAAGTCCCAAGTGTTTAAAGACAAATACTGCTAAATGGCGATTACAAACAACATATCTACTAATAGGAAACAAACCCAAAAGTTGAAACTACTTGAAGAACTCCCCAAAAAAGTGGTCATAATATAATGCAGTTCTTAAAGGCCTGCAAACACATTTTAATCAAATAATTGTCAATATATGATTTCCTGCAAAACAAGTTCTTACTGCATTGGCACCATTTACTGACTTTATAAAACTACTGAATTCTATTGCCCGGGATTTCTTTTTTTTAAAAAAAATCTTCCATTAGACTTGAAAAAAGGATTAGGCTTCTTGTTAGAAGTGTCACTCTTTAGATTAAATTACTCAAAATAACCTAGTTGGCATGAAAGAAACCAAAATATTCTGTACTGGACTAAAAGGGACTAAATCTACGTCATTTATACCCAGGGTGTGTACAATATTACATAATTAATGATATTCTAGCTCTGTCAGTGATTTTCAAACTTAAATAAAATGGAGTGAATCTTTAAAAAGAGAAACTCCCATGTCTGCCAGCCGTGAGAAATTATTTTCATTAAGCTACGTAAATATGTATGAACCTAAAATTAGAAATACCCTCTGAAGAGTTTAGAAGAGCTCTAAAATCAAAATAAATATACAAACTAAATACTAACAAAATTAGAAAACCAATCAAGTTTAAATCACCAACATGAATTTAATCTGATGGATATTACTTTACAAAACTAGACAGATGCTAAAAGCATAAACGTGGTGCTGACCGAGGGCACCGCGGTGGGTATTTTAAAACTACCCTGTGGGGCTGGCCCCGTGGCTTGGTGGTTGGGTGTGCGTGCTCTGCTACCGGCAGCCCGGGTTTGGATCCCAGGCGCGCACCGACGTACTGCTTATCGGGCCATGCTGGGGCGGCGTCCCACATGCAGGAACTAGAAGGATGTGGAACTATGGCATACAGCTATCTACTGGGGCTTTGGAGAAAAAAAGGAGGAAGATTGGCAATAGATGTTGGCTCAGGGCTGGTCTTCCTCAGCAAAAAGAGGAGGATCGGCATGGATGTTAGCTCAGGGCTGATCTTCCTCACAAAAAAACAAAACAAAACAAAAAACTACCGTGTGCTGCCAGATGACTCCTTTCTGCCCCTTTTTCTGTCTGAGTGGCCAGGAGCCCCACTCACAGCACAGACCGGCAGCTCCTGGCCGTCCTGGTGACATCAGGTCTCTTCCAAGAGCCAGAGGCAGGCTCCTTTGCAATGGCGCAAATAGCCCATGCCGAGGCACTTGGCTGTAGGGGGGTGGTCTGGCTGATGCAGAACTTACTTACTAAATGTTTACATCATCCTCAAAACCATGACGATGCTCAGCAGCCCCTAAGAACCATCTCAGACTTTCAGTCAAGTGTGGTGGCCCATGTGATGTGCCCATTTCCTTTCTTCCCAACCACACTAAGGTGTCAGAAGGAAACTGAATAGCTATCCGTCCAGGAGGCAGTGAGCTGTGAACAGGCTTTGACAAACGCGGAAGACGGCAAGGGGCCGCAGAGGAGTGGAGACTGACTGGTGACGGTCTAAATGTGCACAGGAGGCCAAGGTCTCAACGTGCCAAGAGCCTCGGGCAGGCTCTGCAGCAGGTGCTGGGCATGGAGATGGCAGAAAGTCTGCTTACAGAACCACTGGGTCCCCAAGCTCCCATCAGGTGGGAGCACACAGCTACTCCCACTTCTTGTTTCCCAAATGCTGGCTGCCAGGAGTGAATTGTTCCGCCATCCCCAGGGTTCCTCTCCGAAATGCCAAAGCCCAGGAGAAAAGGCCTCAGGATTCAAACGCTTGGGGTCCTTAAAGAAATGACCAACCACAGGGAAGCCCTCCAGCTGAAAACGCCCACCTGCTCACAGAACTGCCTATTGGATCCAAAGTGGCTCCACCTTAAACCTGAATTAATAGCTCAGGATCTGCAGACGTGAGAGAAAGCGCCAAAACAAAGAAAGGACTTGGAGGAAAGAGGGACAATGCATCAACAAAATGTCAAAGAAACGACAATTCATGTCTGCAGGGAGCCAATTTCTAATAACAGTAATTACATTACCAGTGTTGGCTGAGTGTTTGCTAGGTACCAGTGCTATTCTAACCAAGTACAAACCCTGTATGCACCTGGTAAGCCTCACAACAGCCTATGAGGCAGGGGTACTGTCACCCCTGTCGGACAGGAAGCAGGCACTGGGCACTGCACTCAGCTCACCCACAGTGGCAACCCCAGGTGGTAAGTGGGGGCAGGATGCCACTACATCCAGCAGGATCTCTGGGAGACAAGTAGCATGCTATGAAAAGGAAAAAGAACAAGGAAGTGCTCTTTGAAATTCAAATGGTAATAATAAATTTAAAACTCAAGACCTCTTCCAAAGGGTAGATAGAGCAAAAAGACAAAGAGATGGACAACAGGAAAGAAAAGATAATCAGAGCATTGCTTTAGGTGGCCCATCACCCAGTTAAGTTCCAGAAAGATGACAGAGAAAAGGAAGGGAAAAAGCAAAGGAGTAAGACAAAAGTTTCCCAGAGTAGAAGCACCTGAGTTTCCAGGCTGAAGGGCCCATGGAGCTCCCAGCACAACTAATGAACAGACCCAGCCAAGGCACACCACTCTGAAATCTAGAACACCAAGGATAAAGGGAGACTCTCCAAGTCTCCAGAGAAAGCAAATGGGCCACACACAAAAGGAATCAGACAGCATCACAAAGGACGCAGGAATATGGGTGATGGAAGACCAATCACTCTCAAAATTCTGAGAAAAAATAATTTTCAACCTAAAATTCTTATGCCTAGTCAAATTTTCAATCAAGTCTGAGGGAAGAGTAAAGATGTTTTCAAACATGCAAAGAGCAAAAACACCAACAAAAACCCCTTTCTCAGGAAACCACTGGAAGATGCAATTTGGCAAAATGAGAATAAACCAAGAAAAAGGAAGATAAGGGGATCTGACACCCCAACAATGGTGAAGGAAGTCCCAAGACAGGAGCCATGTAAGCCATCAGCCCTGGAGAGAGCAATCCAGGCTGGAAAAGACTGGCCAGGAGAGGCTGTCTGGGAAAGAAGGGCTGAGGATTACCTGGTGTGTTGGGGAAAAGTTACTGCTAGATATCTGACAGATCTGTTGAAGTGTCTGTTTAAAAACAAACAGCACTAAAGACATAGATAATTAAGCATATAAAAACTTAGGCAATCATTAGTTCTAGGAAAAATGAAAACTTGCACGAAAAAGAAAACGTATACTTTAGTTCAGTAATGAACAGTATTTACATGGGCAACGTAACACTGACATAACTAAGACTTGTAATAGAATTCTCTCAACTCCTTTCTTTAGCAGGGAGAGGGGTCCATGTGGGTGGAAGGTGATGTTAGTAAAAAAGCTAAATCATCAGTTACCATAACAGGAAGTGAGTACTTAATGTTCAAAATCAGGAAATCAGAAGTTAGCAGTATAAGACATTATTGAGGGGCTGCTGAAGATGTTTCACGGCTGGGAGGGGGCAGGTGATAAGGAAACAGGTGCTGGATATAAGATAACGTTAGTGTGAAATGTGGAGGGAGCAGAGGGAGGGCTCAAAGTGGAAATGCAGTCAATGGGATTTTTGAAGATGGAGAATATGAAACTATGTCCCTGTGCCCATGCGCATGATGTAGTAGTGGGGGACAGACTGATGATGCAGGAGACAGAACAGGGTCAGAGGACAGGCAGGAACGATGGAGATCCAGAGCCCAAGTGGGGGGCTGCAGAAGAAAGGAGCAGGGATGCCTCCGTTTGGGGAGGGGTCAGGGGTGTGCATGGCACAGAAAGAGCAGGCTGTGAACTTGGGCTTGGGAAGATGAGAGCTCATCAGACTGGATCTAGTTCCTCTATGAGGTATGAGAGAAGATTAACCTGCTAAGAGTGAAAGGGAGGGGGGCAGTTTGGGGGAACATATGAAGGAAGTGTTCTCAGAACAGACAGGAGTGACCACACTAGAGAAATGCAGGGCTGCCTCACAGCATCAACGTCCAGGGGAAATTTGAGGTCAGTAATTTATTCTTCAAATTCAGCAAACATACTGAGTGACTACTATACAGCAGGTGCTGCACGTTGCAGTAGGCACTGGGGATATAAGAGACAAAGTCCCTGCCTCCTGGGATTGACATTTTAGTGAATGAAGTAGTGACTGTAAATGAGACCATTCAGTACAGCTCCTGTAGCTATGTGTTTCCAGAAACGCTGTCCAGTGGAGTAGGGGTATAGGCTCAGAATAGGCAGACAGTCGCTTGAAACAGGTTTCGGGTTTTGCCAGGAGTATGATGATAGGGCTGAGAGAGGCAAGGAGGTTAAGAGGGAGCAAGGAGTGACGCAGTGTTAGACCCTGGAATCCAGTTGAGGGGAGGGGAGGCACAGGGGGAAGGGTGAGGGACAGGGAAGGTGGAGTTGGGGTAGGAGCCCAGCTGAGTTAGAAGTACAGGAGGTAGAAATCCGAGAGCGGGCAGCCCCTGAGACTAAGATTTCAGAGGTGGGATAGCTGCTGATGACCAGGATGTCTAGGGTCAGCATTAAGGAGATCCAGAAACTCATCACTGTATCCTGGAGCCTAGAACCTTGGACAGATCATTTACAGAGATACTGAGCCACAGAAATGAAGGAAGACAGGCAGCTCTAGTGGCAAATTCTGGGGCTGAGTATACAGATGTTAATCATTCTTGTACTTTTCCAAACTTTTAAGCTTCTCAAAACAAAACATACAAATGTGAATATTTCATTTCCTTTACTTCTGTCAATCTTACTGCCACTGCCCTACATCCACAGCGACCACCATCTCTGGCTGAATTATTGAGACAGCCTCCTAAGTGGGCCCCTCACTTCCTCTCCTGCCCCTCAGAGTCCAATTCCCAGAAAGGAGATAGAGGAATTTTTTTAAAGGCATAACTAACATTACTAGCCTGCTTAAAACCCTATCAACACCCAACTACCAAAATCAACTTGTCTATTTTTCAAATAAGTAAAATATGGTACTCAGAACTTATCACCTAAAATTACTGAGCCATTGTCAAAACAAATGAATCCATGACAACAATTAGATGGGAGATATAGTTTTCAGCACTTTCATTTTCTCCCTTCAGCTAGTTCAAGATTCGGAGGATTATTTAAACACCACCTCTTGGCCAGTGACCACAGTAGGTTCCAGGTAAGGAATACAGCTCCACTGATCTAAACAGCCACCAGCAGGACTAAGGGGAGGCCCGGAGCTCTGCATGTTCCTCCTGAGACCACTCCCCCTTTCTTTTTTTTTTTTTCCCCTGAGGAAGATCTGCCCTGAGCTAACATCCATGCCAGTCCTCTTTCTGTTGAGGAAGACTGGCCCTGGGCTAACATCTGTGCCTATCTTCCTTCACGTTATATGGGAAGCCGCCTTGTCAGCATGGCCCGACAAGCGGTGCATCGGTGCACGCCTGGGATCCGAACCCAGGCCGCCAGCAGCAGAGTGAAAGCACTTAACCGCTACGCCAGGGGCCGGCCCACCTACTCCCCCCTTTCTAACATGCTCTGCCTCATCACTCGGAACCATGTTAGAAACAGTCCCAAGAAGTGGTCATAGTTAAAGTCAATCATCTACTTCCCCTTAAGGTGTCAACAAAACTGATCCCAGGCCAGTAAATATACGAAATGGTGTTCAAGCTCGGCAGCCGGCGGGGGAGGAAACTGACACCTGCAAGAACGGCAGAAATTAAAAAGACCGCTCCAAGTGCTCATAAGGATGGGAAGCAACAGGAACACTCACACGCTGCTCCTGCGAGTGAAAACTGGACAACCACTTTGTCCATCAACAGTAGAAAGGATGCACGAATTGTGGAACAGTCACACAGCGGAGTAGCACGCAGCAATGACAGCGAACAAATGACTACTCCACATCTCACCATGGGTGAGCTTGCCCAGTGGTGGAAGCACACTCCTCAGAGTCTCACCAAAGCCCTCTCCAATGGCGGCTGTTTGCTCTCCCACACCCACCGACACTGATTTCCACTGGAGGTGCCCAGACCACTGCTCCGGCCCCCCACCTCACGACAACCTCTTTACACCTTTTCTGGCACCCTAGCCACTCACCTCAATTTCCGTTAATGATTCTGCTTATTTCACTGAAAGACAGAAGTGCCCAGAAGAGATCATCCATATACTCCCATCATCAGACACATCACCTGCAGCGACATGCTCCCCTTTCCCCTGTGGCAACAGGAGGAGCCACCGCTTCTAGCCAGGACCAGCCGGAGCAAGAGGTCCCAGCCCACCCAGCCTCCTCCAGGACTGTGCTCCTACGGCAATCCTCCTCCTCTCCTCTCTCCGCAGCACCACCTGTTCTCTCCCCTCTAACAGATCATCCCCATTTTCAAACAGAAATGCTGTAATCTCTCATCTTAGAAGACAAAAAACAAAAACAGCTGACCCCCACGTCCCCCTCCAGCCACTGCCGCACTTCTCTGTCCTCTTAAAGCAAAGCTGGACAGTTGTCTGTACTCACTGCCTGCACTTCCTCCCCTCCCATTCTCTCGTGAACTCACTCTAAGGAGTGTGTGCTTCCTACCAGCAGGTTCACCTATTTCAATGCATCCAGGTCCTTCCCCCTGAGTACCAAACCGATCACCTCTCTCCCCTATCTGTGAACTTATAAGAGGTGAACTGAGGGTGTGGCCATTTACCTCATGCTCCCTAGCACTTGTGAGAGTGGCATGCAGATTATAGGGACTCAAACAATGACACAGAACATTAGTCGAGTGACAGGAGGCTTTTTACAAATTACATTCAAAAATTCTGCAAGATGAATTCACTATATATTCCAATTAAGGAGTACTATCTGCTTTCCAAGGATGAAAAGTCTTATGAGGATGTCAGATAATTTCCACTTATTATGGTGAACATGACGATAGAGCACTCTGGGATATTACACATTTACATAAAAGTGGAAAAACTTCCACCAGCAAACACAAATAAATAAATGTGTGTATGTGTATAAATGAATATATACATGTAAGTGCAATATGTTTATTGCATTTCTAACTATGTCTTTTTAAAGCAGATCACCAAAGGCAAAAGTTCTCTGCTCAAAAACCAGACATGAACTGATAGAAGTGAATTATATGCCTCCACCAAATATAAAAAGTGGAAAACCACCTATGTAAGAGATATAGTAAGGTTCTACACGGGAGACACTATAATCTAAAGCACCCAAAATTCAGTTTCTCCAAATTACAATTAGATTGCATAAAATGTGACAAAAGAAAAAATCTGAATATCATTTTCTAGTCAGTTAATCACTAAAAAAAAGTTCATGGCAAATTATTCTAAAATGAAAAAGTCAGAAGGGACAACTAAAACTCAATTTCTCTGCTCCAAGAATAAACAATATTTTAATAAAAGGAAAAGCATACCATATTCTAGGAATACAAGGCTGGTCTAACATAAGAAAATGAATCAATGTAATACACCATATTAATAGAATTAGAGGACAAAAACCACATGGTTACCTTATGTGCAGAAGAAGCTTTTGACAAAATTCAATACCTTTTCATAATAAAAGCACATAAACTAAGAATAGAAGAGAACTTCCTCAAGTTGACCAGGAACACCTATGAAAAACTCTCAGCCAACATCACACTTGTTGGTGAAAGTCTGAACACCCACTACCAGCCACCAGGATGCTCGCTCTGACCACTTCCAGTAAATGTAAACATTCAACTGGAGGTTCCAGCCAGGGTAATTCGGCAAGGAAAAGAAATAAAAGGCATCCAGATTGAAAAGGAATAAGTAAAATTACCTGTTTGCAGATGACATTATCTTGTATATAAAAAATCCTAAGGAATCCCAAAAAACTATCAGAGCAAATTAACGAGTTCAGCCAGGATGCAAGATACAAGCTCAACACACAAAAATCAATTATATTTCTATACACTAGCAACGAAGAACTCGAAAAGGAAATTAAAGAAGCAATTCCATTTACATCATCATCAAAAAGAATAAAATACCTAGGAATAAATTTAACCAACTAATTGCAAGGTTTATAAACTGAACACTACAAAATATTGTTGAAAGAAATTAAAGAAAACCTAAATAACTGGAAATACATTTTGTTCACAGATTAGAAAACAATGTTAAGATGGTAATACTCTCCCAATTGATCTAAGTGATGAGACACCATCCCTATAAAATCACAGCTGCCATTTTTTTGGGCAGAAATTGACAAGCTAATCTTAAAATGTATATGGGAATGCAAGGGACCCAGAAGAGCCAAAACAATTTTTAAAAAGAACAAAGTTGGAGGATTCACACTTGCTGATTTCAAAACTTACCATGAAGCTACAGTAATCAAGACAGTGTGGTATTGGCATCAGGACAGAAATATAGACCTAGGGAATAGAATTTAGAGTTCAGAAAGACACTCTTCCGTCTACAGTCAACTGATTTTCAATAGAGTTGCTAAGACAACTCAAAAAGTTATTTTCAACAAATGGTGCTGGGACAACTAAATAGTCACATGCAAAAGAAAGACGCTGGACCCTTACCTAACACCATATACAAAAATTAACTCAAAGACCTAAAGGTCAGAGCTAAAGCTATAAAACTCTTGGAAGAAAAGAGTAGCGAATCTTTGTGATACTGGGTTAGGCCATGGTTTCTTAGATATAACACCAAAAGTACAACAAACAAAGGGAAAAAACAGATAAATTAGACATTATCAAAACTAAAAATTCTTGTGCATCTAAGAATACTACCAAGAGAGTGAAAAGACAACACACAGAATGGGAGAAAATATTTGCAAATTATATATCGGATAAGGGTCTAGTGTCCAGAATATATGAAGAACAATTCAACAACAAAAAACCCAATTAAAAAATAGGCAAAGGATCTCAATAGACATTTTTCCAAAGAGGATATACAACTGTCCAATAAGCACAGGAAAAGATGCTCAACATCATCCGTCACTAGAGAAATTGCAAATCAAAACCACAATGGGAGACCGCATTACATCTATTAGGATGGCTAAAATAAAACAGATAGACAGTAACAACTGTCGGTGAGGATGTGGAAAAGCTGGAACGGTCATACACTGCTGGTGGGAATGTAAAATGATGCAGCCACTTTAGAAAACAGTTTGGCAGATAACAGAGTTGCCATATGACCAAGCAATTCCACTTCTAGTATCCTACCCAAAAGGACTGAAAACACCTGTCCACATAAGCACTTGTTCACAGCAGCCCTATTTATTTAACAGCCAAATCGTGGAAACAATCCAATCTCCATCAAATGATGAACTGATAAACAAAATGTGGTATATATTCACACAACGGAATATTATTCAGTCAAAAAAGGAATAAAGTACTGATACATGCTATACCATGGATGAAACCTGAAAACATTATGCTAAGAAGCCAGATAGAAAAAGCCACATATTATATGATTTCATTTATATAAAATGTCCAGAATACGCAAATCCATAGAAAGAGAAAGTAGGTTAGTGGTTGCCAGGAGGTCGGGAGGAGGGAATGAGGAGTGACTGCTAATGGGTTTCTTTTGGGGGTGATGAAAATGTTCTAAAATTCTAGATAATGGTGATAGTTGAACTGTAAACTTTAAAAGGATGTTTTATGCTATGTGAATTTTATCTCAATAAAGCTGTTATTAAAAAAGTGTATCATAAAAACAGTTGGATGAAGTCATTACAAGGGTCCTCACAACTTGTAACCTTTGTCAATTATATCCTAAAAGTAGATTAAATTTCTAGTTTTTCCTTAAAAAAACAAACAAAGACCTGCTATGAATTTTTCAGCAAGACACTGTTTTTAATCCCTCTTTCCATTTAAGCGCAAAGAGCCTCTGCTTTCTTTTTGGGTGCTTTACTTCTTGCGAGTGTGAGCATGAGGAGAGGGCGGCGGATGGAGAGTCTTTTACTGTTGCATCAGGAAAGTCAGTGTTCCATCATTCCCTACCTAGACGTCTTGTCTAAGCAACTTCAACAGACTTCAGAACTCAGGAAACCACACGTAACCTCTGTCATTAAAGCCTCTCTCTAAAGACTGAACCACTCTTTCAAGGAAAATCTGATTCATACAGAATATTCCATGCTATCTCCCTCACCTCATGCTGAAAAATGAGAAAGTTTTTACCCAAAAGTCTGTCTGACTGTATACATTAACCTTTCTCCCAAACATATTAAATGACTTGCATTACAATGAGATTTCATGCTTAATTTCACGCTCAGTAATTCTTCCAGTGAGTAACAACTGTGTGAGCCATGGCAGAAGTACGACCCAAGGCAAGTCAAAGCACTCGATGACTATTAAGCACAGTTCAACGTCTCTGTAAGACAATCATCAACGTACTTACTACGCTCTTCTGAAAATTAAAAACACACTCTCCAGCTGAGCATCTTGCCCTAAAATGATTCCAGCCCACCTCTGCAGACTGCAGCTGGAGTAATTTTTATTTTTTAAACACAAACGTGATTGTGCTATTTTTCTACAAAAACACATCAGGTGAATTCCCCCTGCCCTGAGAAGAAAGATCAAAATTCTCATGCCATTCTCCTTTGTTTTCTACGGTCTGGTCACCTAGGCCTCTTTCAGTAATTCTTCCTATTGCAAGCCCTGCTCTGTGCTCTACCCTCCGCCTGGACAGCTTCTCCCATCCCTCAACTCTGCCCATGCCCATCTGTCCTTCACATCAGAGCTCAAGGGTCCACTGTCCAAGGAAGCCTGCTGACTCCTTCCGGAGCCCTCATCACAATGGCAATTAACCAGGTAACTGCTTAAGTCTTAGGGCCATGCCTATTGCAGAGCAGTGCTTTTGCTCACGGTACCTCCTATGCCCATGGAACGGATGTGCCCAGCAGTGAAAGAACGAGGGGAGCCCCGAGCTCATTTATCACCCGGGTCACTCCCTATTCCTCAGCAGAGCTTCCTCTCAGCCTCTCTCCTGTGCTGCACAGCCAGGGAGGTAACAACAAACAACTACTCCTCAGTATTTCAGACTCAGTCAAACTACGAGGAAAACAGTGACTAGTATTTTCGTCGTCTACATTAAAGGTCACTACTTTGAGAAATTCGTACCAACGAAGAAGAATCTATCTGTAAATTTGGGAAATGATCCTTAAGCCTAGTCCATCATTAGACAAACAAGGGTGCTCATGTTTCTCTCCTTAAATACCATCTTTTATTAGCATCTGTTGGGAACACAAACAGCCCTGAGATTCTTTCTTATATTAAACAAACACAGTTAAGTATATTTAAACACACATGAAAGAACTCACAAATATTTCTAAGGTAGACAAATCCTGAAATAGCTAAGATTATCAAGTAAGTGATATATTTATCAGGTAAATGATAAAACAAGTCAGAGTTTTATCAAACTTCAAGCAAACAATAATTACCCACCCTCAGTTTGTGATTATTTACTTTAGAAAAAAATTGTAACAAGCTGTTTTTGACCAGTAAATTCACTCAATGCATATAAATAATTCAATTTCCAAACAGCTTTTCAGGAATACATTTACTGAGAGTAAAAATTTGAAAAGTACATTCACTGACTAAAAACAACATAGAAAAGGTAGCTTAGAAATGTATCATTTCCTATTTAAAAAAATCCACATCTAATTCTGCCATAAATGGAATGAAATTCCAATACATTCAAGAGAATGAGAAGAGAAGCCACATACTGGGAGAAAATATTTGAAAAGATGCATCTGATAAAGAATCGTTATCCAACATATACGAAGAACTCTTAAAACTAACAATAAGAAAAAACCTCAATTACAAAATGGGCAAAAATCCTTAGGAGACATCACACCAAACAAGATATACAGATAGCATATAAGCATGTAAAAAGATGCTCCACATCATATGTCATCAGGAAAATGCAAATTAAAATGAGACACCTCTACACACCTATTAGAACGGCCAAAGTCCAAAACACTGACAACACCAAATACTGACGAGGATGTGGAGCAGCAGCGACTCTCATTCACTGCTGCTGGGAGTGCAAAATGGTGGCGCCATCTTGGAAGACAGTTTGGCATTTCTTACAAAACTAAATATTCTCTTACCATACGATTAAGCAATCACACTCCTTGATATCTACCCAAAGGAGGTGAAAATTTATGTCCACACAAAAACCTGCACACAAATGTTTATAGCAGTTTTATTCATAATTGCTAAAACTTGGAAGCAACCAAGATGTTCTTCAGTAGGTGAATGGATAAATAAACTGGGGTGCATCCAGACAATGGAATATTATTCATCACTAAAACAAAATGAGGTACCAAGCCATGAAAAAACTTTAAATGCGTATTACAAAGTGAAAGAAGCCAATCTGAAGAGGCTACATACTGTGTGATTCCAACTATATGATATTCTGGAAAAGGCAAAATGATGGAGACAGTAAAAATCTCTGTGGCGGCCATGGGCTGGGGGGAGGGGTGAACAGGCGGAGCACAGAGTTGTTTTAGGGCAGTGAAGATAGTCTGTATCATACTACACCACATACGTATCACTATACGTTCATCCACAACCACAGAATGTACACCACCAAGAGTGAACCCTAACGTAAACTGTGGACTGGGTGATACTGATGTGTCACTGTAGGTTCATCAGTTGTGACAAATGCACCACTCTGGTGGGGATGCTGATAGTGGGGGAGGCTGTGCACGTCTGGTGGCAGAAGGTATATGGGGAATCTCTGTACCTTGCATTCAATTTTGCTTGAGCCTAAAGCTTCTCTAAAAAAATAAACTCAAAAAAGATTCTGATACATGCTGCAACATGGATAGACCTTGAAAACATGCATAGTGAAATAAACCAGATGCAGATGGGAAAATATTGTATAATGCCACTTATATGAGGTCCCTAGAACAGGCAAATTCAGAGAGACAGACAGCAGAATAGAGATTACCAGGGGCTGCGGGGAGGGGCGAAGGGGGAGTTGTTTAACAGGTACCAAGTTCTTGTTTGGAATGATGAAAAAGTTTTGGGTATAGGTAATGGTGATGGTCATACAACACTGTGAATGTAATTAATGTGAATGTTATGAATGGTTAAATGATCAATATTAAGCTATGTATAGTGTATCACAATTAAAAAAAAACTCCCAGACGTCAAAAAAAAAAAAAATCCAAACCCATCTCAGCCCGAGTGTTATATTTTTCTCTGTAGGTCAAATCAAGTAAAGAGATGCAGCTTCAGGAGCTAAGTCCTTAAGGTGGTGGCACGCGCTCTCCCCAACCCAGCCTGCCCTATGCCAGGACACCACAACCTCACAGCCAGCAACCCCAAAGGTAAACTTTCAATGGATTTCTAAAGCAGTCATTTATAGGATCACTACTACTTTACCTAGTGACACACTCACCCTCAACAGTATTTTAAAGAGTACACAGAAAGTCCTAAGAAGACAATCTCATAATTCAAATCCATTACTCTCTTTACTACTGAGCTCTACTTCTTTAGTGAGCATTAGTAAACAGAGAAAGGTTCAAGTGGAATTCTTCTCATCCTCATTTTCAAATTGAGATGACTATTACATATCTGAACTTAACCAGGGCTCTACGGCAGAGCAAATTAATGATCACTTTGGTTAATACTACTTCAAGGACTATCTCTGCTATTTTAGACGACTTCAACAACTGAGAGATAGATCCTTTTTGGTATCACAGTCAAAATCTAAGAAACGTGATCTCTAACATCCAGTTGGATCACTAAGGTCTGACAAAACCAGAGAGCTGGAGAAAAGGCAGCAGCAGCTGGGAGGAAGTGGATCTGTTCATCTCTGCCGGATGACAGAAGCGGTAAAAGGCAACCTGTACATCTGTTTTGATAAAAATTCAAAAGCAGGGACAGTCTATATGCCAGTTTCATGGCAGAAGTTGCCACTGGTGAGGCAAGAGAGAAGCGCAGGAAACAGAATTGGGGAGTTCAAAAAAAAAAAAAAGAGGGATTTTTTTTTTTTTCCAATCTGTTTGTTTTATTAAAATCCAGTGGCTGTTCACAGCATTTCAGAAGACTACCTGAAGTCCTGGACTTGAACTAACGCAAACCGTCAGCAACTTTTAAAAAGAGGACTTTCTAAGTGTAACTTTTACATCTTAAAAAAGTCTGAAACAAGTAAAACCAAATGTTGAGAACATGGGTGTTTATTATTATTGATATTATGTTAATAATAATATGTATGTATATTATTATTTATTTTAAAAGCAACTTATGCAGTTTATCAAAATGTGTGGTGGCAAACAGTTGAATATTAAGATTTAAAATACTTTCTCCCGTATGTACAGTGTATCCAAAAAATAATGAAATTATGACACTTTAGAACATGTAGGTACACAGGTCACTGCAAACAGCAGAACCAAAGCTGGAAATAGCCCCCGGCCCTGAATCAAGTTAGGGATGTTGACAAATGCACTGACGAACATAAGGCATTGAAGGCCCCTCTCAACAAGTATTACTAGCTGGGTTGTTTTGCTTTGTTTTACATCTAGGTATGATACAAGAGTTTTGTAATGGATATGCTTCTATGGACATCTTTTTTGTCATTCCAGATACCTAGAACAGATGAAGAAAAACTTAGAGAAGTGTTTAAGGTGCTTTCAAACACAATGCAGGGGCCGCCTACACAGCAGGTACTCCTGAGCAGCAGCAAGGGAGACCCTCCTCCACTGCCTTGTGATAAAGCTCGTCCTTGCCTCTTCTCAACTGGCCTTTTTCTCCTCGTTATTACACAAAACAGTGCATCCTTGGTGTGGAACATTAAACAATATGGAAGTGTGCAGAATAAAAGTGAAAGGCCCTCTTCAATGCAAATCTGACCCTCACTCCCCACAGGCACCCCTGATGCTAACCCTTGGGGGGTAACTTCCAGACCTACACATTTACAACCACAGTGGTACATGGGATCACGGTTCTGCAAGTTGCTCTTTGTTACCTAATGTGCCCCAGACTGCCTTCCAACAGGCATGGACCCCCTTAATCCATAATATGGGTGTATCATAATGCATTTAATCACTTCACTACTTTTGGGCATTCAAGTTTTTTCCGATGTTTTATTGCTGCAATGCACAACTCTGTAAATCCATCTTCATGAAATGCTGGCATATTCCAATAGGATTCCTGTAAGTGGAATCATAGAGTCCCAACCCTTGCTTCAAGTTTGACAGATCTGTATGCCAAATTGCTCTCCAAAAAATAACTGTAGAGCGGGCCGGCCCTGTGGCGTAGCGGTTAAGTGTGTGTGCTCTGCTGCTGGCGCCCCAGGTTCGGATCCCAGGCTCGCACTGATGCACCACTTGTCAAGGCATGCAGTGGCGGCATCCCATATAAAGTGGAGGAAGATGGGCACAGATGTTAGCCTAGGGCCAGTCTTCCTCAGCAAAAAAAAAAAAAAAAAAGAGGAGGATCGGCATGGATGTTAGCTCAGAGCTGATCTTCCTCACACACAAAAAAACTGTAGAGATACTCTTTCCAGAAATGTAAAGCAAAAATAAAACCTCATCATTGCTTTAATTAAAGTTTATTTGCTTATTAATGCCATTTCTTTGATGATTTATACTTTTATTTATCCTTTTAAAAAAATGAATGTCATGCCTATAGATGGTTAAAAATGAAGACCTATCATTTGTTTTTTCACTCAAATTTTCCTAATTATTATCAGGGAACTTGCTACCTTTGGGGCAGGCATGGTGACTCACTGAGAATTCACAATTTATTAAAATCCTTGCTATGTGTCAGCATTGTGCTAGGTATAGTGCAAGATATACAAGGAGATAAACATGTCCTACATATTCACACAACTGCATTTCTATTTTAGCTGTGGTTTTCTTATTTCTGGAGATCCAGATAAAATAGGCTCAAGTCTGTTCCACACGTTAAGTCTAAAACCCTCAACAAGCTTGCTGTGAATTCTCTAGGCTCTTCTGTTTTCACGGTTGCCCCTGCCTCTGAGCTCTGAACTCCTGCTACTAATTCAAGTTTAACCCACGAATCACTCTTCCCGTCCCACACATTGTTTCTCTTCTACCCTATTCCTGACCCAAACACGGATCTCAGTTTTTTCTTAATTTTCAATAGCAGCAACAAAAAATCCACTCGAAAAAGACACATGTATAGTAGACCTAACTGAACTCTGGGTAAGAGGGTGTATGAAATGGGGGCAGAAGAATTAAAATTCAGGTTAGTAATAAAAAATATTCAGATAGATCACTATTTATAATATATAAAGAGCTTTTAAAAATTGATTTTTAGGGGCTGGCCTGGTGGCATAGTAGTTAAGTTTGCGTGCTCCACTTCAGGAGCCCAGGGTTCGCAGGTTCAGATCCCAGGCAAGGACCTACACACCACTCATCAAGCCATGCTGTGGCTGCATCCCACATACAAAACAGAGGAAGACTGGCACAGATGTTAGCTCAGCAACAATCTTCCTCAGCCAAAAAAAAAAAAAAAATTGATTTTTAAAAAGCTCAGTAGAAAAATGGATAAAAGATACGGTCCAACAATTCACAGAAGAAACAGAAATAGTCAATAAAAAAATCTCAACTGCATAACTGATAAGGAAATGCAAACTACAACGTGAGATTTGCCATCAAACTAGCTGAGATGAGAGAGACTAATGCCTCAGCATGAGTGGGGAATGGGAAGTTTTGGGGAAGGTGTAAATTGGCACCATGTCTTGGAGGGCAATTTGGCAGCATCAAAATGTAAACATGCATGCCTTTGACAGTGTGTTCGTTCCTAGGAATCTAGCCACAGAAATGCCTGTACTGGGCAGAAGGATGAACCGGACTCTTTACTGCAATATCTTTAGTAACAGCAAAAACTGGAAACACCAACAGGTTACTAGTTAAATAAATAAGGTAATCTGTACAATGAAATACTAAGCAGCCATCAAAAAAGGATCAAATAGAACTATGCAAGAAGGCAGTATGGTTAACAATATTTAGGGGCCGGCCCAGTGGCGTAGCAGTTAAGTTCGCACACTCCGCTTCGGCGGCCTGGAGTGTTCGGATCCTGGGTGCGGACCTACTCACCGCTCATCAAGCCATGCTGAGGTGGTGTCCCACACAGAGCAACTAGAAGGACGTATAACTATGACATACGGCTATCTACTGGGGCTTTGGGGAGAAAAAAGCAAAAAACAAGGAAGACTGGCAACAAATGTTAGCTCAGGGCCAATCTTCCTCAAAAAAAAAAAAAAAAAGAATTACTTAAAAAAAAAAAAATTTAAGTGAGGGCTCTGGACTCAGAACCCCTGGACTGAAATCCTGACTCCAGCACCTGCTAGCTCTGTGACCTTGGGTAGTGACTTAACCTTCCTGAGATTCAGTTCTCCCATGTGTAAAATGAAGGCAATAGTAGCACTTACATCTCAAGGGGGTATGGCAAGGGCCAAAAGAGCTGAAGGGTCTGCGCAGCTCAGGAGCACGTGCGTCACTGTAAGAGTGCAAACTCTTACACTAGACATGCAAAAGAACAAGTCGCAAACAATACTTATAATAAGACTCACGTTTCATAAAGAATAAAAAAACTGCTTCTACACAAACTAAATTTTAAAATAAAACTAAATAGGAAATGGTCTAAAAATATATACACGCGGTTCAGAGTAGTTCCCTCTGCGGAGGGGTCCAGGACAGCAATGGGATAAAGAGGAACTTTCACTTCTACTCTTTATCCATCTGTATCATTTGATTTTCTTTAAATAATGAACACTCTACTTTTGTATTTTGAGACAAAACCAATAAAATCCAGTGAAGATGAGAGGGGACAGTTAATACTGAAATCTGCCCTGTTCTGTTTTTCCTATTGCTAATAGCTTGCTTTACAGCAGTAATTCTCAAAATGTGGTCTGTGGACCCTGGGGGTCCCCAAGAACCGCTTAGAGGTCCATGAAGTCAGAATTATTTTCATAATAATACCAACACATCGCTTGCTGTTTTCACTGTGCTGTTATTTGCAGGGACAAGCAAAAGTGATGGTGGCTGGAACAGCTGGAGCCTCAGCACAAACCAGGGCAGCAGCACCCAACCGTGCTGGTCGTCACACCACACTCGCAGGAAAGAAGGCAGGAAAAAAGCCAGTTTCAGTTAGGAATGTCCTTGAGGGACAAACTAATTAATTTACTCAGTCACAGCCCTCTGTATACAATGGGCACTATGCACAGATCACGTCTGCTGCACCCCCAAGAACAGTGACTGCTGCGAGGAAAGGCACGCGCACAGCTGTCTGCTGCAAGCTTAACTTTTTCACGGAATGCCATTTTTATTTGAAACAACTGACCAACTATGGTTACTCAGACTTTGGTATCTGGCAGAAATTTTCTTAAAAATGAACAAAGTGAGCCTCTCACTTCACAGAAAAACAACTGACAGTATTTGTTGCCAATGATAAAATCCAAGCTTTCAAGAGAAAATCAGAATTTTGGAAAACTTCTATCTATTACTATTAATTTGACAGCTTCCCGCTTTAAGATTTTTCTGATGAGATCAGTGGTGATGGTAACAAATGTGATTTTCTTTGATGTTGTGTAATGGAATATATCAACATTTAGAAGATGTGAATAACTCAGTGGACCAATATTTCCAAATGACCAACGTGTGATGTTAGCAAATCATGCACATAAGCAAGAGATCCATTCAAAGTCAAGACAGAACTATGGATTTTAATGTAACCAGGGATAAAAGGTTCACTGATATGGTTTCAGTTCCGATGTGCACTCTAAAGTTAAAAAACCATCACGTGTCCAGTTTTGTTGCAGTAGTAAAGAATATCCACAATTGTATGAAGAGGCTATTAAATCACTCCTCCCTTTTCTGACCACATGTAAGTGGGAGGCCACATTTTCTTCATCTATTTCAATAAAACAATTGCAATAGACTGAATGCAAAAGCAGATCTGAGAATTCAGCTGTCTTCTATTGAGCCCTATACTATAGGGTTTGCAATAGACTGAATGCAAAAGCAGATCTGAGAATTCAGCTGTCTTCTATTGAGCCCTATACTATAGGGTTTGCAAAGTGTAAAACAATGCCACTCTTCTCACTAAATCTTTTTTTGTTTTGGGAAAGTTGTTATTCATTAAAAATGTTACGTTAACGTGTAATAGATTTACTATTTTAAAGTGAAATAATAAATATTTCAAGTTGTTCTGTTTTAATTTCAAATATAGTAAATATTGATAGATATAACCCACACAAAAGCTCTCTGGTCCTCAAAAATTATTAAGAGTATAAAAGTCTCCTGGAACTAAAAGGCTCTGAGAACTACTGGTTCAGCACAGGAGCTGCAAACTACAACCTGAAGGCAAAACCTGGCCCCTGCTGTTTTGTCAATATAATCACGCGCCGGATAACAACATTTTGGTCAATGATGGCCCACGCAGATGACAGTGGTCCCATAAGACTAGTACGATAGAGCCCAGGTGTACAGCAGGCTATACCATCTAGGTTTGTCTAAGTGCACTCTATGATGTTCACATGACGACGAAATCGCCTAAAAATGTATTTCTCAGGATGTGTCCCTCTTGTTTAGTGACACAGGACTGCAGTGTTATTGGGCCACTGCCATGGCCTTCATTTCATGGGTCCTGCAGCTGCTTTCCTGCTACAGAGGCAGAGTTGACTTTGGTAGTTACAACAGAGACAGTCTGGCCTGCAAAGTCTAAAACATTTACTATTTGGCCCTTTGCAAACCTTGATTTAGAGTAAGTTCACATTACAGACTTTACTAACTTATTTATTTATTTATTTATTTTGGTTAGGAAGACTGGCCCTGAGCTAACATCTGTTGCCCATCTTCCTGTTTTTGCTTGAGGAAGACTGTCCCTGAGCTAACATCTGTGCCAATCTTCACCTATTTTATATGTGAGACACTGCCACAGCATGGCTTGATGAGTGGTGTGTGGGTCCATGCTTATGATCCAAACCCACGAACCTCAGGCCGCCAAAGCAGAGCACACAAACTTAACCACTATGCAACAGGGCTGGCCTCTACTTACTTATTTTTTTTGCTGAGGAAGATTGCCCCTGAGCTAACATCCGTGCTCATCTTCCTCTATCTTACGTGGGACCCTGCCACAGCATGGCTTTACAAGCGGCACGTTGGTGCGCACCCGGGATCCAAACCCTCGAACCTCCGGCAGCTGAAGCAGAGCGCGCGCACTTAACCACTACGCCACCAGGCCGGCCCCCTTATTTATTTTTTTGTTGAGGTAACATTGGTTTATAACGTTATATAAATTTCAGGTGTACAACATTATATTTCACCCTCTGTATAGATTACATCGTGTTTTGCAACAAAAGTCTAGTTTTTACCTGTCACTGTATACATGTGCCCCTTTTCCCCTTTCACCCTCCCCTCACGCCCCCACTGCCCCCCACTTCACTACCGCCCCCCCACACCCCCTTTAACCACCAATCTGCTCTCTGTATCTGTGTGTTTATCTTCCATATATGAGTGAAATCATATGGTATTTGTCTTTCTCCATCTTCCAGCCTTTATTATTGCAGTAACTTCGTAATTGACATTTCTGCCTCCATTCTCACCCTATCGGCATCCATTCTCCAAAGGCCAGAATGACCTCCCTAAAGACACATAAAGTTGATGTCACTCCTCTACTTACAATCTCAAAGGCTCATAATCACAATCACTTCAAAGCACAATTCAAAGTCTTCAGCACAGGATTCAAGGCTTTTACTAATCACACTCTGGCCCCTGCCAGCCTGCCCCTCATCAGGGGCCACTCCCCTCTCTGCAGAAGGAACATGCCAAGTACTCTGATTTCTCAGAACGGACCATGCTCTCTCCAATCTCCACTCCGAGCCCCCTCCATCTGGAACATTCTTCTCCCCTTCCCTTCCTCCCTCTTCCTACACCCTCATTTCCTCCCCTTCACTCCCAACTCAAGTCTGTGTACTAGGCACTTGGACCACATTCCCTCGACGTACTTCGCTCTCACGACAGTGCAGTGACCCATCCACTTGCCAGTCTCTGTCTAAACAAAGGGCTTAGTGAGGTAGGAACTGGGTTTCTCTACTCCAACGTAGAACTAGCAGCCCTTTAGGATGCTGTCGCGAATGTTTTAGGCGAACTAAGCTGACAGCTAGCCCCCATAACATTTTCTTAAGTTGGCTCCCTGGAGCAACACAGAGTAAGTTATTCTCCTGTGCAAGAGGGTCTCTTTAAGATACCAACATTTTCACAGTAATCAGTTTCTGTGTGCTGTCTGCCAGAGACTTCTCTGCTTTCTCTGGAATCTTCCTAACAACCCTGTGACGGTCACAAGGAACAGCACCCACGTTTCACAGACAAGGAAACAGAAGGTAAGTAACCTGTCACGTTAACACAAATCTAGTAACAGGGCTGAAATGGGATTTGTACCAAATGCCTTTCCATATCCTGATTAACATCAAGTTGAAGAGATAGGCCTAACCCATGTGATAAAACTGGGGAACAACAAGCAGGATACAGCCAACTGCTAAACATCATGGTAAGGTGAGAGGAAAGGTCCGAGTCTAAGACAGAATGCTGGATGTTCAGAGTGGCTGAGCAGTGATTCATAAAGAAAGTGGAATCTGAGATGGATTCAGAACGATCGGTAGGGTATGGAGCGTACACAGTAGAAAAAAAGAATATTCTAACTTGGGAAAGAAATATAAGCAAAAATTAAGGAATGGGAAGGATCGATGAATAATAGTGGAAAAGGGTTAAGCCCAATGAAAGGGATCTGGGTGAGTGGAGAGATTAAATATAGCTACAACCAAATGCAAACACCTTAAATACATGAGAATTAATTAACAGTGTATCTAACACTTGAACAACACTTCACAGGTTACAAAAGCTCTGCACACTGTTTGATCTTAACAAAAACCTTAGGATGTAATTTCTAGAAGAACAAGCTGAGGTTCAGAAAGGGCCTTCAGACCTGACAAATGGCAGACATGAACTGATATTGCCATCAAAACAACAGATTTTTAAAATCAGGGAATAAAAAAATCGAGTATGATTTAATACTACCATAAATCTCATAAACCTACATCTGATTACGTAACTACGATCAGTCTAGCTTCTTGAACATGCAGCCTGATTGCAGAGACATTACCACGTAGCTGTGCTCAATAAGTATGGTGAATGCATTAATCCTAAGAAAAGCACACATATCTGATTTCCTAAAGGCAGAATCTCCCCATGAAGCTCTCTCCTAAATTAAACTACAAGAATGTTACTAGATCGTTTTCTTGTTTGATGGCTTTCCCCTAGAAGATGCTTTCCTGAAGGCCTTTTTCAACGGCACAGGTATAAATACTAAGTAATTGGGAATTCTACAATGGAATGGAGACATCAGATTGAGAATAATTCAAATAACCAGACACTGTGCCCCATTTGTCACTTAAAAAAAAAAAGTCAATGGTAAGTACTTAATGCCCATTTTCTATACACAGAAAAAAATCAATCACAATACTCTAAAAATAATGACTATGACTGAAAAGTTTTGCATTCACAAATACCAGATTTTATTGCGTCTAAGGAGCACATCTTCCCATACCTTAACATCTTCAAAATCAGATGCATCTTATATTCAAGGAAACACAGTAACTTCCTGGTATTGATGCTCAAGTGTCCTTCATCTTTGTTACCCTTCTCCAACTTACATGTTTCTTTTTTTCTTTCATAATATCTATGTAAACCCCATTAGAAAAGATGGCCCTGCCAGATTACCTGGATACCCATATTATTTATACAACTCCCCAGACTCAAGCTTGAATCTAAGCAGATGAACCTTTAGCTTTGTTTAGTATTATTTCTTTAGAAAAACATTAATGTCTAATTCAAAGCAATGGATCAGATCACGGATTAAGAAAGCAATTAAAACATACTCATCAAATAAAAAGGCAAGACACTTAAAACTACAAATTCTGAGATGAAAGGAACCAGGTGCTGTCAAGCTACACAAAACCACGTGACAGCTCACTACAGGGCCCTCCTCCAGCCCTCCCCACCATTTCTCCAGAAAAGCAACTCCTGCACAGCGCTGCCCTGCAGGAAGGCAACCACAGTCGTGTTCAGGGGACAGGCAGGCAAAGTGTGCTCAGTTACTCTCTCTCTCTCTGTGATATCTATTCTTCAAATCGTTTGAGAATGGCCATTCTCGAACCCTTGTTACTAACCTTACATCATTTTCACAGGCACTTCCTTTACTGGCATCTCATTTTCATTTGTTTTCCGAGGCAATTTCCTACAAGTCCTGGTGGTGAGATCTCTCCTGAGCTTTAGAAGGACAGAGCAATCCCAAGGTTGGGTGGCCACATCCCACAGTGGGGGCTTCATCAGTACTGGCCGCAAATAGCCACTGAAGCAGTACAGCACTCATGGGCTCTGGAGCCAGTTGGCCTGGCTTCAAACCCTGGCTCTGCCATATAACGTGGCTGCTCACCACGTTAACTGCCCTCTGTGCCTTGGCTCCTGCATCTAAAACTAAGAAGAACAAGAGTTCCTCCCTCTGAGGGTGGTGTGAAGGTTGGATTAATGGACCCGGGTGACTTGGAGCAATCTCTGGAACAAAACAAGACTCAACAACTGTGAGCCATCACCACCTCCAGACTGGGTCCTCTTCAAGCTTCAAGCTTGAGAAGCTCAGACTCTATTGAAGACAGACAAGCCAGGGACTATGATATCGTGTGACATCTGCAAAAGATGTTCACCCAGTGCAAGCTGTCCCAGGAAGGGGAGCAGGGGCTGGGTGATGGTGCCTAAATGTCACGCACAAAAAACCTGCACAGTCAACAACTTCCCACAAGGTGTCACCATGTAGGGCCTAAGTATTTGGAGGCACAGGCTAAGAAACAACTTCTCGCTTCTTCTGGAAGCCTCCCCCTGGCTTCACTATTTTGACTCTTGCTCATCTAGGCATAAAAGTTCACCCACTCCACCTTCAGGGGTGATGACTACAGGCACAGCCAGCTTGCTGTTAGGGGAAGGGGAGAGAGGCAAGTGACCAGTGACTGTCACTCATGCATCTTGTCACCAGCAGGACAGTCACTAATTTCCTTTTGAGCCCAGCACTCCTACTTGCAGGGAGATGGGAAATCCCTGATAGCACCATGGCTGACCTGACCCACAAGCAAAACCCTATTCTTTACAAAAGGAAAAAAGCCATCCAATTTTACACACACAATACTTTCTTCAGGAGTTATGATTCAAGTCCCCCCAACCTATTAGTTTTAAAAACCAAAAGGAAATCACAATCCTCTCTCCACTGTACTCATTCCTCAATCTTCAAATCAGGGGAGTCACATGTACCCCTGGCACCACCTCACGCTCACTAGGCGCTGTCCTCACTCAGGTAAGGAGAGGACCCTCGCCTCCATCTCACTCACTTTCCGATCACCCATTGCAGACGAAAGCAGAAAGACGGTCCAAAGTGCAGGGTTACAGTGGAACTCTTCAAAGCAGAGCCTAAAGCAGAACAAAACCTTCAAGAACAAAACACCTCACAAACCACAAACCTAAACAAGTCAATTTTCTATACCTTAGGTTTTACAGCCCAGCTATCAGTGTACAATAACCTCCCTTAAATTACTCATCTCCTATTTATCTCTTATCCACCTTTCTTCATCAAGGTTGAGTTTGGGCACAGCCAGCTTCTTTATTCTCATTGCTTAACAATCAGTAGTTGCTAACAATTACGCTCTCCTTCTTTATCACCGACTTTTACGGTAATAATACAATCCAAATGAACACTCTCACAACTACTCGACAAAAGGATGACGAGTTATGAATATGCTAGCCCCAACGGGTTACTAACGCCAAAGCATAAGTGGATTAAGACAGAAAGCTCTGAATACATACAGCAATCAAAAAACATAGGAGTAATTACTACAAAGCAATCTTACAGAAAAGATAACTCGAAACACCAAACTTTTAGATGTATTCAAAACTTTACTTGAAGAAAGGGTTTAAAACCGCAAAAAGTCCCAGTTAGTTTAATTCTGAGAACAGAATATTTCTGTCAAGATTTTTTTTAAGGAAGAATACTGTTTTCAAAGTTTAACATCACTTAAAATACACCATTTTAGTTAGAGATAAGTTTTAATTCATTCAGCTTGTCAACAAAAGCCATAAAAAGGGAAAGAAACCAGAAATTAAGACAGGCATTAAGCCGTTCCACCTCCCTACCCCTAAACAAACAGGTTTTGCTTTACTCCCAATAGAAATTTTGAGTGTCACCCATGTGCCACATGCAAAATGAAAAAAAAAAAGTAGTATATCTTAAATGAATATAAAAGAAACAGAATCAATACACTATTTAGTTTATATAAAATCACCCAGTTTCAATCTCAAACCATATACATCTTTACAAATTCCTTACAGCACAGTTTTACTTGCTTAATAATCCGGGTACTGTTTGTCCGATGGGGCCAAGGGCCTCCAGACTGTCATACTGCCAGGGAGAGGTGCAGGGTGGAGAAGGAGGGAGCAAAAGGTCATGGGAGGGGCCAAGGTGGAGGAAAAGTGGCAAGACAGCTGACTAGAGGCTGTTAGCTACTTGGGGCAAGGAAGGGGCACTTCGTGGAAAGACAACTCGTTTTCAAGAGAATGTTAAAGGTTCGCAGCGCTCACTTAAATGGCTGAACAATAAAAAGTCACTCTAAAGCTCTAATGAAACCTCTGAGTTGCTAAGAATCAGCTTTGCATTCGGCTGTGAACACGGGAAAGAGAGGTGGTTTACACTTTAAGATGGCATGTAGCTTTGTGGGAAACTGCGGCAGGAGACAGTCCCCAGCTTCCGGCCCAACACCCTACAACTATGCGCCTTGGCTAGTTCAAGGCTATGATTAAGGAAAAGACCAACCAACTTCAAGTAATACGATAAGGTTAAAGGTAAAATCTGCAGTCTGAACTTTAAAATACATCACTGGAGAGGGAGAAGGAATCGCTAACAAACTTCAAGAATTTTAGTACCTTAGAAAGCGACCTTAAGGATCAAGCGGTCCAACCTCCTTTTTAAAGATGAAGAAACTGAGGCAAAACAGCGTGCCCAAGAGTACACAGGTGATTACAGAAAGCTTGGGTCTAGAAGTGAGGCCTCCCGACCTAGTCCAGGACCACTGCCCACTCCACTCTTGCTTTTCTGCAGTTATCCCAATTTTATGTTTCTCGAGTCCCCAATTTCTGCAATTATTTCCGCAGTTCCACCAAATGCAGGAAGCAGCCACTTGCAATGTGAAGAACCCAGAACCCACTCGGAAGACCGAGATCCCTGCAGCCTCCGTGACCTTGGGCTCCTTACATAACCCCTGCGGGCCTGTCTCCTGTCTATGGACTGGACCCCGGTGCACACGCTCACAGCGCGGTGCGCAGGACACGCGCCCCGACACAGCTCCACCGGGCGGGAGGGGCCCCGGGACCGGGGTCCCAGGAGGGCCGGGCCGGGAAGAGCACGTGGGGTCGGCCCGGGGCGAGGAAGCCCGCCCGCCCTGAGCCCAGGTGCGCCACCTCACCTTCGGCCACGTCCTCGTCGATGGCCCCCTTGACCTGCGAGAAGCACCACTGCAAGTCGTTGCCGCCCGCGGGGCAGCCGCCGCCCCCGGCCCCTGCGAACACACCCGGCGTCAGCACCCGCGCCCCTCGCTCCTGCCCCGCGCCCCCTGCTCCTGCCCCACGCCCCCCGCTCCTGCCCCCGGCGCCCCGCTCCTACACCCCGCGCCCCCCGCTCCTGCCCCCCGCCCCCCCCCCGCTGCTGCCCCACTCCTGCCCCCAGCTCCTGCTCCGGCGCCCCCCACTCCTGCACCCCGCGCCCCCCACTCCTTCCCCGGCTCCCCCAGCTCCTGCCCCGGCGCACCCCGCTCCTGCACCCCACTCCTGCCCCGGAGCCCCCCGCTCCTGCACCCCGCGCCCCCCGCTCCTGCACCCCACTCCTGCCCCGGCGCCCCCCGCTCCTGCCCCCCGCGCCCCCCTGCTGCTGCCCCACTCCTGCCCCCAGGTCCTGCTCCAGCGCCCCCCACTCCCCCGGCGCCCCCAGCTCCTGCCCCGGCGCCCCCCGCGCCCCACCTCCTGCCCCCCGCACCCCCTCGTTCCTGCACCCCGCGCCCCCCGCTTCTGCCCGGTGCCCTCGGCCCACCCCGCGCGGCCCTCTCACCTGCCATGGCCGGCGGCCAGCGGGCGGGCGCCGAGACGGCGGCGGAGGGAAGAGGCGGCCTCCGCGCTGTTGCCGTCCGAGCACCTCAGCCCGGCCGCCGCCGGCGCCGCCGCCGCCGCCAGGGAGGGATTTTTCCCTTTTCAAAATGGCGCCCAATGGCCGTCGCCCCGCTCGATGACGTCATCCCCCTCCGCCTCCGCCGCGGGCCGCGGGCGGGGCGGGGCCGCCGGGAGAGCTCCCCTGCGCCCTGCGGGGCGGGACGGGGCGCGCGGCCGCGGGGGCTGCCGGGGGCGCGCCACGCACCGACTGCGCCTGCGCGAGCCGCGCCCCGCCCCCTGACCCGGGCTTGGCACCGCCCCGGCCCGGCGCTACCCTGAAGACCAGCCCCGGGGCCGCCGTCGGCCGCCCGCCTTGCTCCGGGGGAGTTACCGGAAGCCTGGAGGCGGCCCCGCCCCTCCCCGCGGAGCAGCCAATGGGGACGCGCTCGACGTCGGCGGGCGGAGCGTCCGGGCCGGCCCCGCACCTGCAGCGCGCCGCACCTGAGCGCGTCCTCCCGGCCCACCCCCTGGCCGGGCTGCCAGTCCCTCTCCTCGGACGCGAGTCCGGGGGCGTCGGCGTCCGCCTTCGCTGGCGGCCCTGCGCAGAGCTCGCGTTGTCTACAACACTGCCGTACGATCTTAGGCAAACGTTCGCTGTTGCGGCTCCCCGTGGCCATCGTCGCTTCATTCGTGGGCGTGTGTCCGTGGCGTACGGGGGGTATCCGTACCCCCCGTTTGTGTGTCCTTTCGGTGACGTGAGCTTGCAGTCACCGGCGTGACTGCTGGCGTACCCCCCAGCAGACGGCCGTCCGAGCCAGGGCCAGTCGGCGCCGCGAGCGCCGTGGGCGGATCCGCTGCTGCCTCGGGCGCGCGTCCCGTCCCGTCCAGGGGGCGGCGGCGACGGCAGAGAGCCGGCCCTCGGGGAGCCCGCTCTCTAGGGGACAGACGACAGCGGGGCAGACGGCACGTGTGAGTCAGCCGGCGCTGGAGGGACACGCAGCGGGGGGCCGCGGAAGTAAACGGGTGACGGACAGACCGTAGGAGGCCGGGCCCGGCCGCGACGTCCGGGGAGGGCTGTGCGGGGAGCGGAGGGGTCGTGGCTGACCTGCGCCCTAAGGCGCCGCTGGGGCTGCTCTGCTGAGAACAGGCCGAGGCACCCGAGGGTCACACCGGGGAGCCCAGGGAGGAGGTCAGCCGGTCATGGAGGCGGGGATGCGGGCCGAGTGGTCGAGGGCGTGGCGTCGGGGGAGAGGGCTGGGAAGCGCTCAGGTTTCAGCGAGAAGGCTGTGGACGGCACAGCGCTGGGACTCACGGATGAAGCAGGTGCCGCGTGAGACGCAGACGGACCTAGGATGACTGCCCTCGGGGTCGGAGCGCGGGTGGGAAGGGGCTTTCCCGGCCCCGAGACGGAGGTGCCGAGAAGGGACCCCGGGAGGCGGGTCTGAACTGCGGAGCCGGCCCGGGCCGTGGCACAGACGAGCCTGGGGCGCGCGGGGACGCGGGGCCTGGAGGGCGAGTCCGGGAGGCGAGCGCGTCGGGGAGCTCTGCGAGCCGGAGAGACCGCGCGAGCCCCCGCCGCGCGGGCGGGCGGATGGGCCCGAGGACGGGGCGACCGCGACGCGTGGAGTGCCAGCCCGGTGCAGACGGGGAGGGCGGGCCGGCCCCCAGACGCCGGGCTGAGCGCCGAGGACGGACCCCTGGGCTGTAGCGTTGGGACGCCATCCCTGACCTGGACGGGAGGGGCCGCTGTGGACTGGACGCTGCAAACCCGTGTGAGGGGTTTAAGAGCAAGTGAGAGAAGAATGGGAGCCACTGAGTGACGACCCTTTGTTGTGAAGAGGAGCAGAGAAATGGGGCTGTAATCTCCTTTTTTCACATGTGGATTTAGGCAGTCTGCCCCTGAGCAGTTGAAAAACTGAGTTAACTATCAGACTGTCTCATATACAATTGCTTTAATGTGTATTAAAGATAAGTCTTTTGAAGTGACGGCAAGATAATTAGTTTTGGTTTAAACTGTATTCTTTGGTTAATTAGCTACCATTAAATTAAATTTAAAAACAACAAAAGTAATATAGTGAGTGAAAATAGTGAGCTGCCTTCCTGTGTCCCACTGTGCATCAGCTGACCAGCAGGAGATTTTTATTTATTTATTTTTTAAATGTTTTATTTATTTATTTTTTTTGTGAGGAAGATCAGCCCTGAGCTAACATCCATGCTAATCCTCCTCTTTTTGCTGAGGAAGACCTGCTCTGAGCTAACATCTATTGCCAATCCTCTTCCTTTTTTTTTCCCCAAAGCCCCAGTAGATAGTTGTATGTCATAGCTGCACATCCTTCTGTATGTGGGACGCGGTCTCAGCATGGCCAGAGAAGCGGTGGGTCGGTGTGCGCCCGGGATCGGAACCTGGGCCGCCAGTAGCGGAGGGCGCACACTTAACAGCTAAGCCACCAGGCCGGCCCCAGCAGGAGATTTTTAACTATTCCTTTTTATGATGCTAAAGAACTTTAAATAGCTCAGTGAGTTACTCTGAATTCTAACTGGTGTTTACAAGTCCCTGGGTGTTGCAAGGCAATTTTCTTGTTTTATTATTTTTAGATCTCATAGCCAAATTGTGAAATGCCTGGTGTGTATTAGAATCTAGAATCCAGCCTGTATTAGAATCTACAGCCTCCCTGTATTCGTACAAGGGAATACTACTCAGTAATAAAAAGGAATGAACAACTCATACAAACAACAGGGATGACTCAAATTTTAAAGGATGAACCTGCATTGACACATCATCCCCCGAAGTCTATAGTTTACAGTAGGGTTCACTCTTGGTGGTGTACATTCTGTGGGTTTGGACAAATGTATAATGACGTGTCCATCAATATAGTATCATACAGAGTATTTTCACTGCCCTAGAAATCCTCTATGCTCTTTCTCTTCACCCCTCCCACTCATCCCTGGCAACCACTGATCTTTTTACTGTCTCCATAGTTTTACCTTTTCCAGAACGTCTTAGAGTTGGCTTTTTTTTCACTTAGTAATTTAAGGTTCCTCCATGTCTTTTCATGGCTTGGTAGCTCATTTCTTTTAACTGTTGAATAATATTCCATTGTCTGGATGTACCACAGATTATTTATCCGTTCACTTACTGAAAGATGTCTTGGTTGCTTCCAAGTTTTGGTAATTATGAATAAATCTGCTGTAAACATCCCTGACTCTTTATAACCTGCCTCCTTACTGCTGGAGCTCAACAAGGCATTAAACTCATCCCATCTTTTTTTTTTACTCCTGCCAAAAAGGATTGGATCCATGAATTTTTCTCCAAATGATGAAGGAAAGGAAGGAAGGAGAAAAACAAATGAGGGAAAGAAGAAGAGAGGGGAGGAAGGAAGGAGGAAGAAGGAAGGAAGGAGAGGCTATGGCCAGACTGGTTGTGCTTTGCTGAATTGAAAAGGAAGCCCCGCCGGATGCTGCTCCTGTCTCCTGGGCCTCTCTTCTCTGACCCTGCCACATTGGGCTGTCCCCCTCCCTTCTCCCAACCCCCCTTCCTCAAAAAAAAATCTTTCCATGCTGAACTCAGCAAGGTAGAGGGAACATCAGGGTTTCAGGAACAGCAGGGCCATCTCGTGCTGGCTTCCCACCTCCAGAACCGTGAGATAATAGACAGGTGTTGTTTTAAGCCATTAAGTTTGTGGTAATTTGTTAAGGCAGCAAAAGAAAACTAAATGTGTGCGTGTGAAATAAACAGACTCGTAGCTACTCATTCCTCTTGCTGTTCTCTGCTGTCTGTGGGTCTAGGATTTAGTTCAGTCGTTGATTCACGTGGACACATTGAAGCTGTAGCCATGTGCAAGCAGTCGATCACTAACCATGTCTGTATTTGTTGGGCATAGGTGTGGGTCACCTCCCGAGGGCCCAGCAGGAACAAGCATGGAGGGATCGGTCTGTGCTCTCAGCTGTACCATGGATGCTGTCCGAGAGTCTGGAACAGCCCTGAGCACTTCACGTGTATCGTTTAAGGCTCACAGAACCCTACGACCTAAGGATTATTATCCCGTTTTTTGGATGAGGGAGCTGAGGCTAAGAGAGATTAAGTCGCTTGCCCAGGCATCACAATCACTCGGCATCGACTACAGTTTAAGCTCAGGTCTGACCTCAAGGAGGGGCCCAGATACCATAAAACGTGAAACAACGTGGTGGATGATGCCCAGGCCCCAATGATGTGGGCAAACCAAAGGGAGAACCCCAGAGCTTCCTCTGCCCAAACTGCGTCTGCCTCGCCAGAATCACGCCGTCCTGCAGTGGCCTGTGTGAACTGACCTGGCTCGTAACCCGCTCTCAGGCTGGGTCTGTGCGTGGGGATGGGAGGGGGACGGGGCAAGCATCCAGCTGCTTCTGGCTGATTCAGTTGCTTTGCCACAGGAAACACTCGAGGTGAACCTGTGCCACAGTGGAGAAATTGTTCCTGGTTTTACTGTCCAGAGAGTCGTCCGTCCTGGGCCTTTTGCAGGTTGGCTAGGGGACGGCTTCATGCCAGTGTCTTCATCATTCCATCCCCTCAGCTCCCTTTCAAGGGTTCCGATGTTACCTCTCCAAACACATGGCTGCCTGTAGCCCATTCTCTCCTCCCATGCTCCCATCACCCCCTTGGCCCTCCTTGGAGTCTCCCCTTCTTCCTGGCTGCAGCCTCTCACCTGCCCACCAAACCCTTCCACCCTCTGGCTTCCAAGCCTCCCTCACAGCCCCGCCCACTGGCAGGAATCCAACTCTTCAGATTCGGTGTTTCCTTCCTCTGTTAGAAAAGCAATAGCAGGCTCCCCGGCAGCGTGCCCTTGAAGCTCCCCACCTGGAGGCAGAGACAGGTGGGCGTCCGAGGTCTTCTCACCTGCAGCCAGATGGTGTTGTCTGTGAGGTGCTGAGCCTGCGCCTCCTTCCTCCCCCTGGAGCCTCTCCCACTGGGGGGGGCCTCCTTTTCCCCGAGGGGCAGCCCTCCGTGTAGACCTGGGGACAAAATCTCAAAGTCTTGTTTGTTCAGTTCAGGACGAAAAGCTGAAGCACAGGTGTGAGACGGGAATGTGAGAGACCGCTTGCTGAGTCCGCCCACCCTCCTGTGTCTGTGCTGGGAGAGAAAGGGCCATTGAGGGGCAGCTAGGGTGGGGCACAGTCAGGAGGGGCCCTGCACAGTCCCTCAGCCTGCCCTGAGGGGTCGGGGACACTGCGGCACCCGTGGTCTGCTGATGGTGGCCCCCGAGCATGTCCATGTCCTAATCCCCGAGACCAGTGATTGTGTGACCTCATTCGGCAAAGAGACTGTGCAGACGTGACTCGGAAGGATCTGGAGGTGGGGAGGTCCACTCTGTTATCTGGGTGGGCCCAACGTCATCAGGGAGGAAGGCAGGAGGAGAGGGTGGAGTGATGTGGCCACGAGCTAAGGAATTCCGGGGGGCCCCAAGGAGCTGAGAGGGCGGGGGGTGGGTGCTCCGGAGCCTCCAGAGGGACCAGCTCTGCCGACACGTTGATTTTAGCCCCAAAAGACTGATTTTAGACTTCTGACCTGCAGAACTTGTAAGAGGACACGTTTGTGTTTTTTAAGCCACTAAGTTTGTGGGAATTTGTTACAGCAGCCACAGGAAACTCACACACACCCCTAGGCGAGTTCAAGAATGTGAGAGTGGAGGGTGAGGCCGGAGACCTCAGACGGCAGCAAACTCAACAAAGGCCTGGACCCTGCTCCAGGTGTGGCAGGGAAGGCAGGGGACATGCTGCAGGGAGCTAGGCCAGTGAGGCCCACAGTAGCCTCAGCGTGTCCCCACCCCGGCCCTGTAGAGAGGGGTGTAGAGAGCACCCTGTGTTCTTGCTTCCCCATGTGGATGTGGGTGTTAGCTCAGTGTGTGCGAGTGTATGTCTGTGTGTCATGTCTGTGTGTGTGCATGTGAGTGTATGTGTAAGTTTGCATTTGTATGTGTCTATACGTGTGTAAGTTTGTCTCTGAGTGTGTCTATTTCTGTGTGTGTCTCTATGTGTCTCTGTGTCTGTGTGTGTGAGTGTGTGTGTGTGTGTATGGGTATATGTGTGGGTGTGTGTAGGGTTCCTGAGGAAGTCTCTGAGGGGCCACTGCCAGAGGACGAGGAGGGGCCCTGACCGAGGTCTGGGAGGGAGGACACACGTCTCAGGGGCCAGTGAGGACGCCTGCTGGTGGAGAGCAGAGCCCTTCCCGACGAGATGGCGGCCTGGCGAGAAAGAGGAACAGAGGAGACCCTGAACTGAGTGTGGTCCTGCACCTGTGACGAGGACTGCAGGCTAGGGACTGGCACTGCACAGAGTCCTAAAAGAACGCGATGGTTTGTTCCCTGATGGCTGCAGATTAAGAAATGCAGACCCACTAGGGTGAGTAACATGAGCACACCTCAGCGGACAAGGCCACTTTGACGTCTGCTCTACCAGGCCTCCCCAGGTGTCCTGGGCCTGGTGGGGAGCACGCAAGTCGTCACCGTGGGTGCTGATGACCAGGGAAGGAACTGGGAGGACCTATACACTACCCCCTCCGCCATGCATGTGTTAGCCTTGGAGTACAATCATTCTATCATTAGGGATTTATTTATTTGGCTTCAACAAAAGAGAAGGGAGTGATGGCTTCTAAGTGGATGATGCTTTTCACAAGAAGAGGGAGTTGACTAGGGTCTTCAGCTTGTCTGGGATTTTGCCAGGCAGACAGAGGCAGAGAAAACTGCATGTGGAACTAGAGGAATGGCAAATACAATAGTATGAATCTAGGGTAGTTTCTTGAATTTTGTTAACCAATACTATTCCTGAATTGCTTTTTAAAATGAATAGATTTTATTTTTTAGAGTGGTTATAGGTTTACAGAAAATTGAGCGGATAGTACAGAGTTCCTGCACCCCGCTCCCTCCACACACACACAGATTCTGCTGCTGTTCTCTTACATTAGTGTGGAACGTTTATGACAGTTGATGAAATGATACTGATACATTGTTATTAACTGAAGCCCATAGTTTACAGTAGGGTTCACTCCTGGTGGTGCACATTCTGTGGGTTTGGACAAGTGTATAATGTCATGTATCCACCCCTACAGTGTCATACAGAAGAGTTTCTCTGCCCTAAAAACCCTCTGTGCTCCGCCTATTCATCCCTCCTCCCTTCTCCCCACACATTTTACTTTTAGGTCTTTGACCCATTTTGAGTTAATTTTTGTGAAGGGTGTAAGGTCTGTGTCTAGATTCATTTGTCTGCATGTGCATGTCCAGTTGTTCCAGCACCGTCTGGAAGTGTCAAAAAGACTGTCTTTGCTCCATTGTGTTGCCTTTGCTCCTTTGTCAAAGGTCAGGTGACTAGATTTATGTGGGTCTCTTTCTGGGCTCTCCATTCTGTTCCACGGCTCTGTTTGTTCTTTCAGCAACACCACGCTGTCTTGATCACTGTAGCTTTACAGTAAGTCTTGAAGTTGGGTAGTGTCAGTCCTCCAACTTTGTTCTTCTCCTTCAATATTATGTTGGATGTTCTGGGTCTTTTGCCTCTCCATTTAAACTTCAGAATCCTTTGTTGATATCCACAAAATAACTTGCCAGGATTTTGAATGGGCTTGCATCAAACCTACAGACCAAGTCGGGAAGAACTGAGCTCTTGACAATATTGAGTCTTCCTATCTGTGAACATGGAACATCTCTCCATTTATTTAATTCTTTGATTTCTTTCATTAGAGTTTTGTAGCTTTCCTCACAGAGATCTTGTACATATTGTCTTATATTTATTCATAACTACTTTTTTTGGTGCTAATGTAAATGGTATTGTATTTTTTATTCCAAATTCCACTTGTTCATTGTTAGTATAGACAAAAATGATTGACTTTTGTATATTAACTTTGTATCCTGTGGTCTTGCTATAATTGCGTGTTAGCTCCAGGAGTTTCTCTGGTTGATTCTTTGGGATTTCCTACATGGACCATCATGTCATCTGCAAACAAAGACAGGTTCATTTCTTCCTTCCCAATCTGTATATCTTTTATTTCCTTTCCTTATTCTTATTCATTAGCTAGGACCTCCAGTACGGTGTTGAAAAGGAGTGATGAGAGGGGACATCCTTGCCTTGTTGCTGATCTTAGGGGGAAGCATCTAGTTTCCTACCATCAGGTATGACGTTAGCTATAGGCTTTCTGTGGATGTTCCTTATCAAGTTGAAGAAGTTCTCCTCTATTACTTGCTCGCTGAGGGCTTTTATCATGAATGGGTGTTGGATTTTGTCAAATGCTTTTTCTGCATTTATTGATATGACCATGTGATTTTTCTTCTTTAGTCTGTTGATGTGATGGATTACATTGATTTTCAAATGTTGAACCAGATTTGCATACCTGGAATAAATCGCACTTTGTTGTGATATACAATTCCTTTTATACTCTGTTGGATTCAATTAGCTAATATTTTGTTGATGATAATTTGCATCTATGTCCTTGAGGAATATTGGTCTGTAGTTTCTCTTTCTGTAATGTCTTTATCTGGTTTTGGTATTAGGGTAATGCTGGCCTATAGAATGAGTTAGGAAGTGTTCCCTCTGCTTCTGTTTTATGGAACAGATTGTAGATAATTGGTGTCATTTCTTCCTTCAGTGTTTGGTAGAATTCACCAGCGAAACTATCTGGGCCTGGTGCTTTCTGTTTTGGAAGACTATTCTTTAATAGATACAGGTCTATTCCAATTATCTATTTCTCCTTTTGTGAGTTTTGGTAGATTGTGCCTTTCAAGGAATTTGTCCATTTCATGTAAGTTATCAATTTGTGGGCTTAGAGTTGTTCATAATGTTCCTTTACTAGCCTTTTAATGTCCACATAATTAGTAGTGATGGCCCCTCTTTCATTTCTGATATTATGGGGTTTATGTCTTCTCTCTGTTTTTCTTGGCTAGTTTGCTAAAAGCTTATCAATTTTTTTGATATTGTGAAAAGCAAAACAATAAAAGAAAAAAACAAAAATAAACCCAAGCTTTGGTTTCTTTGATTTTTAAACATTTTTTCCCATTGAAAATTTCATGATTTCTGCTCTAATTTTTATTATTTTATTATCTTATTTTATTATCTTCTGCTTGCTTTAGGTGTACATTGTTCTTCTTTCTCTAGTTTCCTAAGATAGAAGCTTAGATTTTTGATTTTATATCTTTCATTTTTCCTAACATATACATTCAGTGCTATAAATTTCCCTCTAAGCAGTACTTTCAGAGCCTCCCACAAATTTTGATAAGTTGTATTTTCATCTTAATTTGGTTCAATATATTTTAAAATTCATCTTGAGACTTCTTTGACTCATGAATTATTTAGAAGTGTGTTGTTTAATCTCTAAATATTTTGGGATATTCCAGTTATCTTTCTGTTGTTAATATCTACTTTAATTCCATTGCAGTCCGAGAGCACACTTAGTATGCATACTTTTAAATGTTTTAAGGTGTGTCTTATGGCCCAGAATGTGGTCTGTGATGGGTAATGTTTCATATGAGCTTGAGAAGAATGTGTATTCTGCTGTTGTTGGATGGATTATTCTACAAATGTCAATTAGATCCAGTTGATTGATGATGTTGTTGAGTTCAACTATGTCCTTACTGATTTTCTGCCTGCTGGATCTATCCATTTCTGATAGAGGGGTGTTGAAGTCTCCAACTATCCTAGTGGATTCATCTATTTTTTCTTGCAGTTCTATCAGTTTTTGCCTCATGTATTTTGATGCTCTGTTGTTAGGTGCATACATGTTAAGGATTGTTATGTCTTCTTAGAGAATTGACGCCTTTATCATTATGTATTCCCTGTTTATTCCTGATAATTTTCCTTGATCTGAATTCTGCTCTATCTGAAATAAATGGAGCTAGTCTCACTTTCTTTTGATTAGTGTCGGCATAGAATATCTTTCTCCATCCCTTTACTTTTAATCTATCTGTGTCTTTATATTTAAAGTCAGTTTCTTGTAGACAGCATGCAGTTAGGTCTTGTTTTTTGATCTGCTCTGTCAGTCTCTGTCTTTTAATAGATGTGTTTAGACCATTGCTGTTTAAAGGCATTATGACACAGTTGGGTTAATATCTGCTCTATTTGTTACTGTGCTTTGTTGCCCTTGTTCTTTGTTTCTTTTTTGTCTCCTCTTTTTCTGTCTTCCTTGGTTTTAATTGAACATTTTATATGATTCCATTTTTTCTCCTCTCTTAGCATATCAATTCTTCTTCTTCCTCTTCACTTTGTTTAGTTGTTGTCCTAGAATTTGCAGTATATATTTACAAATAATCCAAGTATTCTTTCAAATAACACTATACCACTTCCTGGGCAATCCAAGTGTCTTATAACAGAGTATTCCCAATTCTTCCCTCGCAACCCTTATAACGTACTGTCACTCGTTTCACGTATCCATGTGCTATAATCACCTGGTACATTGTTGCTATGGTTACTTTGAGCAAACAGTTATCTATTCGATCAGTTAAGAATAGGAAAAACAAAAGGTTTGTTTTACCTTCACTCCCTCCTTCTGGAACACTTCTCCTTTCTTTCAGTAGGCTCCAGTTTCTGACCTGTATCATTTTCCTTGCTCAGTGAAGAACTTTAACATTCCTTCAAAGGCAGGTCTACTGGTGACAAATTCCCTCAGTTTTGTTTGTCTCCACAAGTCTGTATATCTCCTTCACTTTCAAAGGATCATTTCACTGGATACAGAATTCGAGGGTATGTTTTTCTTCCAACGTGTGAAATATTGCCCTGCTCTTGTCTTGCTTGCATGGTTCCTGAAGGGAGGTCTGAAGTCCTTCTTATCCTTGTCCTACTTGCTTTTTCACCAGTCAAGATTTGGCTGAGCTTCCCTTTGCGTAGTTTGCATCATTGAGCCTTCTCTCTTTTTTTCTTAGTGAGTCTGGATAAAGGTTTGTCAATTTTCGTTATCTTCTCAAAGAACCAGATCTTAGTTTCACTGATCTTTTCTACTATTTTTTTGGTTTAAATTTCATTTATTTCTGCTCTAATTTTTATTATTTCCCTCCTTCTGCTGACTTTGGGGTTTGTTTGTTCTTCTTTTTCTAGTACTGTTAGGTGTAGTTTAAGATTGCTTATTTGGGATTTTTCTTGTTTGTTAAGGTGGGGTGGTATTGCTATGAGTTTCCCTCTCAGAAGTGCTTTGGCTGCATCCCATATGAGTTGGTATGATGTATTTTCATTTTTATTTGTCTCCAGATATTTTTAGATTTCTCCTTTAATTTCTTCAGTGATCTATTGGTTGTTCAGTATCATGTTGTTTAGTTTCCTCATATTTGTCACTTTCCCAACTTTTTTCTTGTAGTTGATTTCTAGTTTCATAGCATTATGGTCAGAAAAGATGCTTGATATGATTTCAATCTTCTTAAATTTATTGAGGCTTGCCTTGTTTCCCAACATATGGTCTATCCTTGAGAATGTGCCATGCACGCTTGAGAAGAATGTGTATTCTGCTGTTTTTGGATGGAATGTTCTGTATATATCTATTAAGTCCATCTGATCCAGGGTTTTATTTAAATCCACTATTTCCTTGTTGACTTTCTGTCTGGATGATCTATCCATTGATGTAAGTTGGGTGTTGGGGTCCCCACTATTATTGTGTTGCTGTTAATATCTATTTTTAGGTCTGTTAATAGTTGCTTTATGTACTTTGGTGCTCCTGTGTTAGGTGCATGTATGTGTATAAGTGTTATGTCCTCTTGGTGGAATGTTTCTTTTATCATTATATACTGCCTCTCTTTGTCTCTCATTGCCTGTTTTATCTTGAAGTCTACTTTGTCTGATATAAGTATGGCAACACTTGCTTTCTTTTGTTTGCCATTAGCTTGGAGTATCATCTTCCAACCCTTCACTCTGAGCCTGTGTTTGTCTTTAGAGCTGAGACGTGTTTCCTGGAGGCAGCACATTGTTGGGTCTTGTTTTTTAATCCATCCAACCACTCTGTATCTTTTGATTGGAGAATTCAATCCATTTACATTTAGAGTGATTATTGATGTGTGAGGGCTTAATGCTGCCATTTTATCACTTGTTTTCCAGTTGTTCTGTATTTCCCTTGTTTCTCATCCCATGTATTTCAGATTGCCAGTTCAGTTTGGTGGTCTTCTATGATGGTTTTCTCAGTTTTCTCTTTATTTATTGTTTGTATGTCTGTTCTGATTTTTTGTTTAGTGGTTACTGTGTGGTTTGTATAAAAGATCTCATAGAAGAGATAGTCCATTTTCTGATAGCCTCTTATTTCTTTAGTCTAAGCAGATTCCATCCCTTTCCTCTTCCCCATCTAAGTTATTCTTGTCACAACTTATTCCATTTTGTGTTGTGATTTTGTGGTTAAAATGATATGATTATATTTATTTTCAATGTTTTCCTTCCCTTTATCTTTAATGTTACAATTAAGTGTTTGCTAACCTGTTCTGATAGAGAGCCACAATTTTCTGATTTTGTCTGCCTATTTATCTCCTTGCTCAAGGCTTTGTAAACCCTTTCTTTTTTTTTTTTCCCCAGGTATGAGGCCCTTCTTGATCATTTCTTGTGTGTGGGTGTGGGTGTGGGTCTTGTGGCGATGCACTCCCTGATCTTTTGTTTATCTGGGAAAGTTTTTATTTCTCTGTCATGTCTGAGGGATATTTTCGCTGGATAGAATATTCTTGGCTGGAAGTTTTTGTCTTTCAGAATTTTGAATATATTATTCTCTCCTCGCCTGTAAGGTTTCTGCTGAGAAATCCCCTGAAAGCCTGACAGGGGTTCCTTTGTAGGTTATTTTCTTCTGCCTTGCTGCCCTTAATATTTTTTCTTTGTCATTGATTTTTGCCAGTTTTACTAATATATGCCTTCGAGAAGGTCTTTTTACATTGATGTGCTTAGGACTTCTATTAGCTTCGTTTATTTGTAATTCCAGCCAGTTCCCCAGGTTTGGGAAGTTCTCAGCTGTTATTTGTTTGAACAAGCTCTCTGCTCCTTTCTCCCTCTCTTCTCCCTTACAATACGTCTAATCCTTATGTTGCATTTCCTAATTGAGTCAGATATTTCTTGGAGAATTTCTTGATTTCTTTTTAGTCTTAGTTCTCTCTCTTCCTCCTTCGGAAGCATTTCTATATTTCTGTCCTCTAAATTGCTAATTCTGTCCTTCATAATATCAGCTCTGTTATTTAAGGACTCCAGAGTTTTCTTTATCTCATTCATTGTGTTTTTCGTCTCCAACGTTTCTGACTTTTTTTTCATAATTTTCATCTCTTTTGTGAAGAATTCCCTCTATTCATTAATTTTATTGCTGATTTCATTGAACTGTCTTTCTCAGTTTTCTTGTAACTCACTGAGTTTTTTCATGATAGATATTTTGAATTCTCTGTCATTTAGATTATAAATTTCTGGGGCTTCAGGATTGATTTCTGGGTACTTGTCATTTTCCTTCTGGTCTGGAGTGTTGATATACCTCTTCATACTATTTGCTGGGGTAGATTTGTGCCTTTCCATAGTGGTAGTATGTGGTTGCAGATTACACCTGCTGCCACTGGGCGAGGGGGGTTGGAGGAGGGTAGGAGCTGTGTATTCTGAGCCTGCCACAATCCCTGGCAGCTGTTCTTGTCCTTTGGAAGCTATGCTGACAGAGCCCATCTGTGGTTGCCTGCTGGCTGCCACTACTTTATACACATATGCACAGGCCCTCTGGTGGGGGTCCCTTGGTCTGGCCAACCAGTGGAGCTGGTGCATCAGGTGGGGGGAGGGGTGCTTTCTTTCACATGTGTGATTCCGGGGGGTGCTTCTGCTCTGCATTCGCTCTCTACCCTCCTGGGTTGCTCAGCTTAATGAAGACACCCCTGCTGTTGCTTAGCATCCTTGGTGTGGAGTTTTCCCACGGACTGGGAGGCAACTCTGAGAGTGAACGCATTCCCTTGGAGGGCTGCCCTTTCCCGTCTCTCCTCTTAGAGCTGCATGTGGTTCTACACCATAGATCACTGCTGTTCAGGGAGGGAGAGGAGATCCCCTTACCTCCTTCCACTGCCTCCCCGGGGGTCCAGCACTTCCACCTTCAGATGTATGGCTGCATGGATCTCTCAGACGTCTATTGTGTTGTGAGAATGTCCTCTGTTGGTTTATGAGTGTCCTTTTTGTTGTATCTTGTGGGGGAGAGTCTAAGGGAAGAGCTCACTCTGCCGTGATGCTGATGTCACTCCCTCTAGTTTGCATCATTGAAGCAATAGTTATGATGGACATGTAAGTTCAAACTCTGTGGCCACCCACCATTCTATTATTCCATCCATGAGCATCACCTGGCAGGTGAGGGGAGGAGATGTGGAAATAAGACTGGGGAGGTGGCTGGACTCAGCTCACAGAGGATCCCCACGTAATTCTGTGGCCATTGGGAGCCAGGATGGATTTAACTCACTTGCTTTGTCCCCATTTTATAGATGGAGAACAAAGTCAAGTATTGCCTGGGTGCTTGATCTGGAGGGCAAACCTCACACCTGTCCATCACCAAGACTTCTTACCGTATCACCGCTCTCACTTGCCCATGAGAACATACTCTTCCCCCTCCCCTAACATCTTCCTAGTTATCATTCCACTATCACGCACCTTACTTCCACTAGATGGTAGACTCTGAGGGGGACGGGGACTCTGTCTGTCTTGACCAGTACATCTCAGCATTGACACAATGCTAGGAGGCTTCTTGGTCTTCCCAGCCCTGTGGGGCCACGCCTGGCCCACAGTATCTGGCCCCCCATGGCACAGCCTGTCTGTGGCCACTCTTGTCTTCCTCAAATGCCATGGGCATTATCTCCTGCATTGAGAGGCACCTTTCCTGTGGGCCCTCCACTGAGCCTAGCAGGATTGAACATTAGAACTGCACTCAGTGTTTTATCAAATAAGTGTCAGGAACATAGATTAAAGGCCCAGAACAGTGTTCTGGAAAAACAGGAACTTCAAGTCCATTATATTTATCCTGTAGGCCAATGATGTTTTGCTGGTGTCACATGCTCCATAAACCATGAACTTTCACTCTAGGCTGAGAGGGTGAAGCATGTTCTACAAGCCCAAGTGAGTGAACACACACACACACACACACACACACACACACACACACACACACATGGGGTGGGAGGGAGCCTCCACTGTTCAGCAGAGGGCTTTCGGGTGGGCTGGCTGACTCCTGGGGCCTTCTTTCCTGGCGTCTTGGTTAATAGATGCTGTGAGCTAAAGGGAGTGACACCAGGGACCCTTTTTGTGTCCCTTTGGAAAGTGAACTACTGTTTTCACTCCTCACATGGCCTTGGTGATTCTCACAGATTATATTTCCCTTCGTATTTTTATAACATCATTTTGAGAGAAAGATGAATACATTTCAACATTATAGGTTTATCTATGGTGGGAGTATTTTTGATGTTGAAACCTCTGTGTTACACTTAGGAGGGATCCTGCCCAACTTTTCTCGTGTCCATCAGCTCTCCCAGTGGTGGGAGATGCTGGGAGTCCCCTCCAGCCTCTCCTCTCTTTACTGTTTTCAGTGTCTCTGTTGTGAGCACATTTTGGCAATGACTTCACAGTTTTCTGGCTCTTTCTTTCTCCTTCCCTCTCTCACCCTCTTTCTCCTTCCTCGGGACCCTCCTCCACTGAGTGGCAGTGTTCTCCCGCAGCCTTTAGATTTAGCTCGTGGCTCCGCTCAGGGCAGGCAGCTGTGTTGAGGGGCAGGATGGGGTCTGTGTAGAGCTGTGGCCCTGAGCGCCCCACGGAGCCTGCACGGCTACAGCTGCCTGGAGCCTGAAGGTATCACAGCAGCCATGGTCCTCGGGCCAGTGGCCATGATCCTTCTAGAACCCTCCATGGGAGGCTCTTGGGTACCCCCAACGAGACTTAGAAAATCTTCAGAGCATATCAGACTTCATCCAAACACAAGTTTTACTTTTATCTGTTGGAGAGGTCACCCATGTTGTGAATCGTTATGTTATGAACTATAAATTGAGAAAAACGTCAAGGAGAACAATGCAGGTGTCATGAGATGGGACAATGCCTTCTGTTAACAGCCGACACCAGGCTGCCTCTCAGGAGGGTAATTGTGTATTTGAGGAAAAGTAACAAGCGTGGGGGGAGAAGATGAGATGCAGGACCTGGATCTGGGTGGAACTGTTGGGCATGAAGTTGGCGGAGGCCTCTGGGCTTCCAGAGCAGAATGAGAGGGGAGGGAGAGAGAAGAGTGGGCAGGGAGAGGACACTGTGCTGGGGACACCTCCACCCAGGACTCCTCAAAGCTTCTGGGAAGGTGATGACTGTCCTGTACAGACCTGTAAAGGGGCCTCACTCTGTTGGGGATGAGGCAGGAAGAACAGAGCCTGCTCGGGAAGGTGCGGAGGCTAGGCCTCCAAGAGAACTCAAGGAGGAAGCTCCAAGGCTTGGAAGGAGTCTCAGGGCCACTTGGGCTGCCACGCTCTTGGTGAAACCAGGGGCCGACTTACTTTAACTATACTCAGTTAGTTGTCTGTTTGCAAAAGTAGTTAGGTAATGCATTACTAAAGCCCACCCTATAGACAACATCTCTGACGCTAGGGTCACTGTGGTAATGGGTGCTTAAGTTTTTCAGGAACTGAGAGTGGACTCCTTGTCTAGTTCAGGTCTGTTAAGACCACCAACTCATCAACTAGGCCTGCGTGGATGACCAGTAGGTTACTGTTTGATGTGAGGGGGCCGAAAACTCCACCCTGAGATCCTGCTGAAGCCAGTATTTTGTGAAGAGGTGTCCTATGAAGAGCCATGAAGCTTGACTACGCTGGCACAGATCGTCAGTTACCTCCCTGCTCCTCACCTCCAATCGTCTATCTCCACACTTCAGACTGCCCTGTCCCTTTATTCCTTAAATATCCCTAATCCCCATTTTCAGGGAGGTGGATTTGACATTTGTTCTTCTGTCTCCTCACTTGGCTGCCTTGTGAATAAACCCTTTCTCTGCTGCAAACTCGTCGTCTTGGTGATTGGCATGTTGTGTGGTGGGCGAAATGAACTTGGTGCGGTAATATTGGCACCGGGGACTACACCAAATTTAACAAGACCCACGAGGAGCATGGGGGTCCCAGCTAACATCAGGGCTGCTCAGGATTCCTTTCTGCAAATGGCAGCTGTATATTCTGAATATTGAGATGGAGAGCCATGATTAAAACTGCTTTCTACTGCTATGGTGTATGTGTGTGTGTGTTTGTGTGTGTGTGCGCACAATTATGTATTTTTATATGAAGACAACACAAATTGAATGGATATCTTTTTGCAAATGGTTTCCCTATTAATTAATTATAAGCAATGGGAAACCAACTCTCAAAGGAAACAAAAGCCCTGATCTGTCGTGTTTGCCAATTTCCATCATGCAAATACTCACACCATGGCCAGGGCAAGCTGCCCACATGATGTCACTGAAGGGGTAGTTGGGCACAATCCACCATCGACGCTCGCAGACTGGCCCCAGCACGCCCTCCTCCTCAGCACCTGGAAAGCGCTGTTGACCTGGGCATCACGCTCCGCAGCACAGAACCAGCCGTAGACATGGTGCTGTGACCATGAGCACAGGCCTGGGAGCCCGGTGGGACCTGGGCCCTTCCTCAGCACTCTGTGAGCTTCACCTCTTGCAACTTCACTTTTCTCGTCTCTGAAGTGGGCCATCACAATGTAGCCCCCACTGCTGCTGTGAGCTGGGCTACATATCAGTACTGTTATTGTTGGTGTTGTCAGTAATCACTAAATGTCAGGGAAGAGACCCAAATGCTGAAGCAGCTCAGATAGTTTCCGATAGATAGGGACAGGGCAAAGGCCCACGCTCCTCTGACATTGACACATAAGGGCAGAGATTCGGAGAGATTGACAATTGAGCGAGAAAAGAAATTCCTCCCACTTTCAGGTGACTCAGGTAACCCTCCCATCACACGGAAGCCTGACTTTAGTGGGTGACTAATGCCCTGTGCCCTGGCCATTCCTTTTGAGGAGGGGAGCCACGCGGATGCTCTCCACGTCAAAACAGGCTCAAACACGCTTGTAGCAGTGACATCATTGGCTCCTATTCACCGGCATTTTTGTAATGCAAACTTTTTCTGCACTCATCTTTTGAAAACCAGGGCCAAAGGCCCTCTGAGGGAATTAGCAGCTGCTTCTCCCAGGCACAGCAGGCGGGTGGGGCGCCAGCCAGAGGCCCCAGGCCTGAGGCTCCTGAGGGCATTTCAGGAAGAGATTAACTTTTGAATTGCTGGGCTGAGTAAAGCAGACTGCCCTCCTCAATGTGGGTGGGCCTCATCCAATTCTTTGTGGGCCTGAGTAGAACGAAGAGGAGAAGGAAGACAGGGCTCTTCTGGCTCTCAGGGCTTCAGACTGCAGATCTCGAGACTTCTTAGTCTCCATGATCATGTGAGCCAATTCCTTATGGTAAATCTCTCTCTTTCCATATATATAGGAAGAGAGAGAGAGAGAGAGAGAGAGAGGCATGTATTGAGAGATACGTATATATGGAGAGAAAGGGAGATTATATATATATCCATATATATGTAGAGGGATATCTATATACCTATATAGAGAGACATATATCTATATATCTATATCTGTTTTATCTATCTACCTGAGAGGCGTATACATAGAGAAGGAGAGTTCTATATATCTATATCTACCTTATCTATCAATCATCTGTTTATGTATCTATATCTATCTATCTATCTATCTGAGAGACATATATACAGAGAGAAAGGGGAGAGAGATCTATATATCTATGTCTAACTTATCTATCAGTCAGTTCTCTCTCTCTCTCCCATTGGTTCCGTTTCTCTGGAGAACCCTGACTGATACAGTGACCAACTGTCTGAGTTTGCCAGGACTGAGGGGTTCCTGGGATGTAGGACTTTCAGTGCTGAAACCAGGACAGACCCAGGCAAACCAGGATGGTTGGTCACCCAATTTCAGAAAGACAGGAGACAATTAAGAGAAAGGTAGCAAAATGGTTGAAATTTGAGGAGCCAGTCTGGGATGAGGGATTTTGTGACGGTGACACCAAGAGAAAGCAAATGTGTTAGCTTTCTGTGGCTGCTGTAACAAATAACCACAAACTGAGGGGATTAAAACAACTGAAATTTACCCTGTCACAGTTCTGGAGGGCAGAAGTCTGCAATCAAGGAGTCTGCAGGGCTGGGCTCCTTTGGAGGCCCCAGGGCAGGATCCTTCCTGCCTCCTCCAGCTCCTGGTGGCCCCAGGCATCTCACATCGCTCCCATCTCTGCCTCCATCTTCACAAGGCTTCTCCTGTCCTCTCTGTCTAATCTCTCTCTGCTTCTCTTTTATAGGGACATTTTTCACTGGTTTAGGAATCCAGGATGATCTCATCTTGAGATCCTTAACTTAAACACATCTGCAAGGACCCTCTTTTCAAATAAGGTCACATTCACAGATTCTGGGGATTGGGATGTGGACACATCTTCCGGGGTCCCCCATCCAGCCCACTATAGGTGGTGCTGAGGACGGAGGTGAGATTGTGTTCTCCTCAAGCACTGTGTTGGGAACAGATGCGTTTCTATCTGGAGGATGATGTTTAGGAGGCACGAGGCGACACTCCCCAGGCTGACAGGAGAGAGAGTGAAAGTCAACCAAACTCTGGGAAGTTTAGATGTGCCCAGCACAGTGTGTCCTGAGTCACCACAGGGTGATTCCTGTAGGGGCAGGACGGGCCAAGCGTCACCACGTCTCAGCAACAGTGCAGGCAGGTTACAGAATATGTGGCATTTGGGCCTCACAGATGCTCCTTGAGACATGCACGTCATTGGCAGGTCAGGGGCCATCAAGCCTAGCCGGTGACGGTCCCCTCCTCTCCTGGAGCACGGGGGCTCACTGCTGACCCCCCCGCTGTGTCGCACTCCACAGCATCCCGCTCATGAGCCAGAATTAAACGCTCTCTTCTCTTCTTCTGGCTCTTCAACTCTTTCAGGACACCAAAAGCAATGGTTCACAGAGAAAACACTTCCCTGGTGGCTTAACATTCCTCGGGAGCCCTGAACCCGCCAGCTCCCCCAGCAGGAATGCCCGGCGCTCTCTCCTTTCCCTCTGGCTCCCACCGCAATGTCGCTTTCATTTCTGGTGAGAAAGCACAGCAGAGGGAGGAGGCCGAGCCTCGATGCCTGGGGTCCTGCAGCACGCCTCCTCCACACCAGGTTTGGAGGTGGCCCCCGGCTCGTGGCCCCGGGCTCAGAGGTGGCAGAGGGATTTCCTACCCAGGATCCTAAACAGAAATCCTCCAGGGCTTCTCTGCCCTCTGCATTTTTGGATCAACAGAGCAGATTGTGGGCCTCCAGAATATCAGACCCCACATCTCTGTGTGTCCGTGAACAGCTGGGTCTGGAAGGAATCTGCACGTTCCTTTGGGGGAAAATCTTTCCTCTCTAAATTTGATATTTACCTGCACCTGTGCATTTCTCTGTATTTTGGAACGCTGTCAACGATTTGATATTTCTTATTTTTAAATCAGATATTTAAAAGTGAGAAAAATGCTCGCTTAAGTTTTTTTTTTAAAGAAATAATTCACAGAAGGGGTAACTTCATTTCAAAAATAAGAACATTAGCTTCATGATATTGCACAATATGGTTTTGTTCTCTAAATTATAAAAATTAAGGTGGATCTAAAGCAGTCACACGTCAGCAAAAGGATCGGAACTGAAGGCACCCGGTGTTCAGAGCATCTCGTAATTTTTCTTTACTGGGAGCCAATTTGAACTTAAATTACGTGCGATAAATGTCAACTCTTCCCCCATTTATCTTAGTAACGTAGGAATTCTGTGTATTGAAAAAAGATCTTTGTACTTCAAAGGCTCCTTGACAACAGACTTCTTATCTCCTTGTGGGAGAAGGTGTCAGCTTGATTGATGGGGAAGAAAGGGCCCCACCCACTCCCACCTCCCTTTGTGTTTTGTCTTCTGCCATCAGCGCCGATCTGTCTCCTGCTTGGGAACCGCTCTGAGGAGCCCTTTGTTATGAACGCAGAATCGGCCTCGGGGACACGGCATCCCAAGGTGCAAAAGGCCCATTAAAGGGAGCAGTTCATTTTCAGGGGTTGCTACTGGGTCTCATGTCGACAAATTCTAATGAAGGGAGTTCCAGAATCAACTGAAAACACAAAATGCAAGAATGTGAGCGCTAAAAACGAGCCCCAGCTTGTGGTCATGAACTCGGTGTGTAGACACCGTTACAGCAGCTCTTGGGATCTTCTCTAAAAACGGGCGTGCGATGGGATGAACGTGTGCCCCAGGCGATCCCCATTTCGGGAGCTTGTGACCCGACTGCTCAGCCCCGAGCGGGTGCTGCTGTCTACACGTCGCTCCCGGGGGCACAAGGCTCCAGACCCTGCTCTGCTCCTCCAGCCGGGGGCCCTCGAGCGGATGCCAGCCTGGCCGGGTTGTGCCTTCACCCTCGGTCGACGGAAAGCGCCCCCGGGCCTGCCGCCACGGGGGTGGTGAGGTCGGAAGGAGAGATGAACGAAAGCTCTGCGAACCGTCACGCGTGTCCAGATGCGGGCTGTTTTATGACTGAGCCTTAGAGCGGTGGGAGATCATGCCACGGCCCCGTCCTCCTTCAAGTGGCAGCAAGGACGGAGAAGCCGGCGGAGGCCCGGCCGCCCGCCTGCTGCCCGCGGCGCCCGCGGTCACGGGGAGCCGGCGCTGGCGCCCGCGCTCGGCGGCCTGCTGCCCTCTGCCGGCCTGGCCGGGGAGAGCAGGACGGCTGCGGCGGCAGGCAGGCAGTGGCTCCAGGGAGGCGGTGGTCGCTTCTGTGCGGGGTGTGAAATCCCGCAGGGGGACACCATGCGGGGGTACCCCCACTGCCGTCCACCCCAGAGCCTGGTCAGCACCCTGGGTCAGGACTGGGCCCCACCGTCCCTGCCCTCTGAGCTTTGGCCCTGTGAGCCCGTCAGCCCCTCCCTTCTCGGCCCGAGGGTCCCGGCCGGGTCACACCTGTGTCCTGGCACTCCTGCAGACTTGAGCAGGTGGCTGGAGCTCACCCGCATCCTCATTTTTTGTGACTCTTCAGGTGAAGGTTTTCCGACTATATCCTCAATTCAAGACATCTGGCCAGTTCCACATTGCATTTAGAAGAAATGCAGCAAAGAAATGGGGCTGACATCCAAAAGGAATAAAAAGCAATTGAAAATCTCCACTGCAGCCTCTGGGAAACATCAAGGAGAACTGGGCCGCACGCTGCGCAGCAATGTGCTGTCAGAATCTTCTCTGTCTGTCTCCCCATTAGACACGGAGCCTTCTTTCCAAACATCACTCAAACTCGCAGACTCAGTCAGGAGTGGCTGCCTTCCCTGTGTGTCTAGAGGTGTCATTTTCTCCTCAGTGCTCGTCCTTTCCTGTGCTGACTGTGGTGAACTGATAATGGCTCCCAAAGACGTGTCCACGTCCTAACCCTGGAACCTGGGAATGGGACCTTATCTGGAAAAAGGGACTTTGCAGATGTGATTAAGCTAAGGATTTTTTTTTTTTTTTTTTTTTTGGTGAGGAGATCAGCCCTGTGCTAACATGTGCCAATTCTCCTCTTTTTTTGCTGAGGAAGACTGGCCCTGGGCTAACATCTGTGCCCATCTTCCTCCACGTTATATGGGATGCCGCCACGGCATGGCTTGCCAAGCAGTGCGTCGGTGCGCGCCCGGGGTTCCGAACCGGCGGAACACACACACTTAAAGTGCCACTGGGCTGGACCCAGGTTTTTTTCTTTTCAATGAAGTTTTATTTATTTTATTTATTTATTTTTTTGTGAGGAAGATCAGCCCTGAGCTAACATGCATGCCAATCCTCCTCTTTTTGGCTGAGGGAGACCGGCCCTAAGCTAACATCTATTGCCAATCCTCCTCCGTTTTTTTTCTATTTTTCTCCCCAAAGCCACAGTAGATAGTTGTATGTCATAGTTGCACATCCTTCTAGTTGCTGTATGTGGGACGCTACCTCAGCATGGCCGGACAAGCAGTGTGTCGGTGCGTGCCCAGGATCTGAACCCGGGGCTGCCAGTAGTGCAGCATGCGCACTTAACCGCTAAGCCACGGGGCCGGTCCCCTAAGCTAAGGATCTTGAGATGAGGAGATCATTCTGGATTGTCCAGGTGGGCCCTAAATGCCATCATTAGTGTTGCTATTAGAGAGAGGCAGAGGGACACAGACACTCAGAGGGGAGGCCACGTGAAGACCCAGGCAGTGATGGGAGTGAGGCAGGCATAAGCCAAGGATGCTAGCCTCACTGAAGCTGGAGGAGACGAGGAAGGATGCTGCACTCCAGCTCTGGAGGGAGCACGCCCTGCCGACACCTTGATAGTTCTCAGTATGCTGATTTCAGACTTCTGGCCTCCATGCTGTGAGAGAATAAATTTCTGTTGTTTGAAGCCTCCCAGTTTGTAGTAATTTGTTGTGGCAGCCACAGGACACTCATTCACCGAGCTATCTAATTTCTCTGGGTTTCTTTGTATACTTTGGATACAAGTCCTTTATTAGATATGTCTTCTGCAAATATTTTCTCTCAGTCTGTGGATTGCCTTTTTATTCTATTAATAGCATTTTTTACAGAGCAGAAGATTTTTAATTCTAACAAAGTCCAAATTATACATTTTTCTTTCGTGGATTATGCTTCTGGTGTATCTGAAGACTCATCTGCAAACTCAAGGTGTCTAGATTTCTCCTCTGTTATCTTGTAGGAGTTTTATAGTTTTGCGTTTTACACTGAGGTCTGTGATCCATGTTGAGTTAATTTTTGTGAAGGGTATGAGGTCTGTGTCCAGATTCATTCCTCTGCATGTGGATGTCCAGTTGTTCCAGCACCACTTGTTGAAGAGACTGTCTTTGCTCCACTGTATTGCCTTCGCTCCTCTGTCAAAGATCAGTTGACCATATTTATGTGGGTCTATTTCTGGAATCTCTCTTCTGTTCCACTGGTCTATTTGTCTGTTCTTTTACCAACACCACATTGTCTTGATCACTGTAACTTTGCAGTAAGTCTTGAAGTCGGGTAGTGTCACTCCAACTTTGTTCTCCTCTTTCATTTTGAGTGGACTATTCTGGGTCTTTTGCCTCTCGGTATAAACTTTAGAATCAGTTTGTCGATATCCACAAAGTAACTTGCTGGGGTTTTGATGGGAATTGCGGTGAATCTATAGATCAAGTTGGGAAGAACTGACAATACTGAGTCTTCCTATCGATGAACATGGAACATCTCTCCCCTTATTTAGATCTTCTCTGATTTTGTTTATTGGAGTTTTAAATGTTCCTCACATAGATCCAGTACATATTTTGTTATAATTATACCTAAGTATTTTTGTTTTTTGGGTGCTAATGTACACAGTATTGTGTTTTTAATCTCAAATCTCACTTGTTCATTGCCGGTATATGGGAAAGCAATTGACTTTTGTGTATTAACCTTCCATCCTGCAACCTTGCTATACTTGCTTATTAGTTTCAGGAATTTTTTGTCAGTTTTTTCATATTCTTTACCTAGACAATCATGCCGTTTGTGAACAAAGACAGTTTTGTTTCCTCCTTCCCGATTTGTATCCCTTTATCTTCTTTTCTTGGCTTACTGCATTAGCCAGGACTTCCATTACGATGGTGTGGGTGGGGACAGCCTTGCTTGTTCCTTATCTTGGGGGGAAGCTTCTAGTTTCTCCCCATTGAGCATGAAGTTAGCTGTAGGGTCTTGTAGATGTTCTCCATCAAGTTGGGAAAGTTCTACTTTATTAAAGGTTTACTAAGTTACTATGAGAAGCTCTTTTAAATCAATTTAAACGTTATTTTCCAGATTTAGTGGTGGAGCGTGTTTCAGGAAGCGTCTCCCCACATTGCTGCTTTGCAGATGTCCCCGCCTTCCCTCTCTGCTCCGGGACCCTCCTCACTGCACCCAGACCTGCCAGCTCCCACCCACTGAGGCCCCTCTCCCACGCCCTCTGCGGCACCAGGACCCCCAGCCCTCCCCCTATCTCTGGTCCCTTTGCTCTCACTGCCACCCACTCTCCAGTCCCCTCTGCCCCCTGAGCCTTTCCTCAATCTGGAAAAGTTGCCAGGCCATTGAAGAAGCACAGTTGGATTTAATCAAACCATCTTTTTTTTTTTTTTAAAGGAAAAATTGTCTTTCCAAAGTAGATTTAAGAAATTAAACTCTGCATGCTGGGCATTGTGATACCCTATTAGGCTTGTGCTGTTTGTGGGGTACCTTTAAGTTGCACCCAGGGTAGTGTGTTGGCCAGGACTCAGGGACACCTCACCCCGAGGGAGCCCCTGCCCACTGGGGGTCTCAGGAGGCAATGGACAGGAGGCCTGGACAGAGGCTGTTGGCGGGGCTGCAGCTGGCCTAGTGGGACAGGGGAGGAAACTGAGGCATAGCAAAAGGCCACACGGCTAATAGAGACCTTGAGTCAGAGCAGGTGAATGTGCCTCCTCATCTCCTTCCCTCCAAGCTGAACCTTGTCTCCACTTGGCCCCCAGGGGAGGGAATGGGTCAGCGGGGAGAGGGCTGGGGCGGGGTCTGCAGTCTCCTCCTTCTCCCAGCCGTGGACAAGAGGACAGTGGGCCCCGTGGGGGGTGGGGGGCAGGGAGCACTGTATCTCCACTGGCTGCAGGAAGGAGGGCCCACTTTAACCCCCTCCATCTCCACCCTTGGGCCTGGGGCCCAGGACCCCTGCTCCTGGCGAGCAAGAAGGGGAGCCGTGCTTCCCCAGCCCCTCCCTGCAGGCTTTGCTGCCTCATTTCCTGGGCCCTCAAGGCCGCCCTGGGAGGGAGTGGCCCATCGCTGACCCTGGGGCTCAGGAGGCGACGGCATCATTGACCAAGGTCCTGGGTAGAGCCGAGCCGCAGAGCCTCTGCTGAAGTCTTCGTGCCGAGGCCCGTTGCTGCCAGGATGAAGACAGCTGCAGAGCACAGGAGGTGACCATGGGGTCTGGGACACGGTCTCTGCTGCTGGTTCGTGGCCGTGTGGTCAGCCCTGATGCCACGTTGGTGGGGCTCCGTGGTGATCACAGTGGGGCCTCTGGGTAAAAGTGGGCCCTAACTCCAGCCTAGTCCCAGGAGAGAAGCCCCCTCAGGCCAGGGGACAGCATCTCAATGCCTGGGGCTGCCCATCCTCTCTTCCCTGAAGACGTGGGGGATTGGGGTTGGGGTCATGCCAACATGGAGGATTGGGGATGGGCCACCTGCAACAGCCCTGTGGGAGACAAAGCCTTGCTTCTGTCGTTGGGCCTGGGTCTGTCCCCTAGAGAATCAAAACATGCAAAACAGGCGGACAGCCTCTCTCCCCCTCAAGGCAGAAGGAGTTGAAGGTATTGGAGGGGCCGTGGCCTCTGACTCGGTGCCCCTAAGACCTGGTTGGAAGATGCTAGTCTGACCTCAGCTCCACTGCTTTATCCTCCTGGGGGAGAGAGGAGGTGGGGTCAAAACATCCTTTGGGCGGGTCGTGTAGACCAGCCCTCAGTCATTTGGATTCATGACATGCCGGGAAGGCAAACACCCTCCCTGAAGGGTCTGGGCACCTGCCTCTCACAAGGGAAGAAAACCCCACTCACCGCTGAGCCCCCTTCACGCTTAAAACCCAAGATGGAGAGACACCCCACACCCACAGAGCGATGCCCCCTCGGCTGGGGTGGGGCAGGGTCAGGATCCCCCAGCAGAAAGTCAGGGGCAGCCCCGGGAACTGTCTGCTGACCACCTGGCTCCCACCTCGGGACTCTGGCAGGATGTGGGGGTGTGCGTGCTGCGTGGGGTGCGTGTGGATAGCCCAAGCGTTCAAATAAATAAAATTCTAAGGAAGGTGCGGGACACATCCTGTCAAAGCAGAAAACTTAAAAGGGAGTCAGACATCGCTCATGAGAGATGTGCCACAGGGGGGCGCTCGCACCTCATGTCAAAGGTTGTGAGCCAGCCGCGTCGTTCGAGGCACCGTCATTTCCGTTGGGCTTTTGCTAATTTTCTGCACGAAATAACCAGGACATCTCAAGTGAGACCCAGTGTTGTGGGAACTTATTAGGACTTTCAGGTGATATTTCCGAGATTATTCCCTCCCTTCCCCATCTTCATCGCCTTCTTTTAACCTCCACTGTTTTAGAGACGAGGAAACTGGGGCACTTGACTGTCCTCCTTTGAAAGAAAAAAACCCAAAGAAAAGGCCCATTTCTCACAGGCACTAGATCTTTCCGCCGGGGAGGAGAGTTCCGATCTCTGAAGGAGACGCTGTTGAAACCTTCCCTCAGCTGCTGTGTTTTCGCTGAGGGTGGGTGTCCGCTCGAGCTCTGACACGAGGATGTCAGGAAGCTGTCACTGGTGAGTCTTCAGAGGTTTGTGGTGACAGGTTTGAGCATTTCTTCCATATTCTTGTCACAAAATCAGGCTGGTAAATCGAGAGAAAAGAAGAGTTTGCCAGACCATCCGTGTCACTGCAGGTGGGATGCTGGACGCCTCCCTCTCCGGTCTTCCTGGGCCCCTCGTTTTGCAGCATTGCTGGAGTGGTGCTGGGCCCGTGTAGTGGGGTGGGCACATCCCCTTGAACAAGGAGCCAGGGGAGGGCCCTGGGGACCCTACAGCCTGACAGAACCACCCGTCCACCATTTTCTAGGAGAAATTGTACGCATTTGGTTTGCATTTTATTTAGATTTCCAGCACTCTGAGGGGTACAAAGCTATGTTCTAGCACAGAGGAGAGAGACATCGAGGAGACTAGAAGGAGGAACCAAGATGAGGCGTTTCCTTTTGGGGGCGGGTGGGCAGTTGGGGTTTGAAGGTCCCAAGCCAGCCCCTCCACTTTCACCTAGTGGAGCAGGACAGAGCCTCTGAGATGTCCCTGCCTCAGCACTGAGCCTGGCCTGGGCACCTTGTTCTCCCCCTCCACCCAGGACCCCTTGGGGGAGAGATGGCCAGGGAGCAGGGTGGGAGATGGCCAGGGCATTGGGTGTGAGATGGCCAGAGTCCAGGGTGGGAGAAGGCCAGGGTGCATGGAGGGAGATGGCTAGGGCGCAGGGGGGGAGATGGCCAGGGAGCAGGGCGGGAGATGGCCAGGGCATCGAGTGTGAGATGGCCAGAGCCCAGGGTGGGAGAAGGCCAGGGCGCGGGGGGGAGGTGGCCAGAGTCCAGGGTGGGAGATGGCCAGGGCACAGTGGGGAATGAGCCAGCACTCTCAGAAGAAGCTGCAGTCCCTCAGGGCCTCTTCCCAGCATTCCAGGGACCAGGGGTGGAGGGCATCCTTGGAACAACTAGGAACAAAGCCCACCTTTCCAATGCCTGTTCCCAGGGTTCCTCCGGCACCCTGGTCTGACCGCCTTCCCGCCACGCCTGGCACCACTGTCTGCTCAGGATAAAGCCCCCCAGGAGAGCTGGCTCACCACATTCGGCTCCCAGGCTGTGAGCCACTCTGATTAGTCCTCTGTGTGTGAGCTGGCCGGCCTGCTGCCTGCCTGTGAGCTGTGTGGGGGCCAGTGGGCTGCTCATCCCCATCTGGTTAATAAGAGTGGACCGCACACTTACGGGTAGACTCCCACGACCAGCCCTCCGAGTCATACAAATGGAGCACGGGGGACAGGGGGCAGTAACGGGACTCCTGAGGCTGAGCAAGCTGTCCCCCGGATCCTGTGGTGGCAGGGCCACCTCTCCATGAAGGCCAGGAGCCTCTTGGGAGGACAGAGTCAGTTCTGGACCCCTTTCCTCATGAGGTCCAGCATTCGGGAGCTTCTCTGATGGGTTGGGAGGGTCCACGTTGAGAAGGACCCCGGGGCACCAGGGGGAGCTGGAGGAAAGGGAGAGCCTTGTGTCTGGCTGGGGGAACAGGCTTGTCCTGGCACAGTGTGGTGACACGGGGGGCTGTAGGGGAGTGGCTGACGGTCAGCGTGGACCAGGAAAGCCAAGGGTGGGTATCGCGTGAACCTGCAAGTCCTGGGCTCTGCGTGCCCAGGAGCCATAGAGGGCTGCACGGGCCAGAGTGGACCACGGGTTTTGTCTCCCACAGTGACGCCTGGTGGCAGCAGGGGGCAGCAGCAGACAAATTTAGAAACCGCACCTCTTAGGTTCCCCAGGGTTTGAGATGGAGAATACTGGACGTTCTGGTGAGATGTGGTCTGGACAAAATCGAAGTGACTGTTATTATATCCCCAGACCAGCACACAGTTCTGTGTTTTCCTCCAGACCACGAGCAACTTGAGGCCCGAGGTGGGTCTTTGCTTCTCCACTTCCTCGGGGGTGACTACAGAGGACCCCCTAAGTGAGCCCCTGCTGGTGAGCCCTGGAGCCCCGAAGTCCCCCCAGTGCTTGGAGCAGTTTGCAGGATGGGAATCTACCCCACATGGACCCTGGGCCCGGGGATGAGCTGTGCACTGTGGTGACAACTGTCTCGGCTCCCAGCCAACCCACTGGTTTCCTCTTGTTAGATGGGCCTGTGACGAGTTTCAAAACCTGCAGCTGAAAGAGTGTGTCTGTGTTGTGACCACGTGAGACCTGAGTGCTTCGTAACCTGACTGCCCTTCTCTAACATCCTCCAATGATGGATCCTTCAATCCATACTCAAGTACACAGATTTCAGGTAGGTTTCGGAAATTTCTTCGTTAGACCCGAAGATTTGTTTCTCTCTAATTTGCTGCTCATTTTGTGTTCAACTTCTTAACACTCGTCATTTTAGCCCAACTATCAAAGTCAAGGAGAAAAGAACTGATTTGGAAAAACGAGACGCCGTAAATAATATAGATAACAACACATAAGTAATGTGGCTGCATTTGCAGAATGTCAAGGACTCCAACGTGGGCTGGGATTGGTGCCCTGTCACTGTCGTTAGTTGGCTGCAGAGGACACGTAATTTCTGCAATTACCTGCAGTGGGGCAGCGGATGCTGAGGCCCGGGTTGTCCTGCGCCTTGACCGCAGCGCATTTGACGGCAGCCGTGTTTGCCTCTGAGCACGGGGAGGCGAGGTGCGGGGCAGTGAAAACGCTCTCATGTTGGAAGCTGTCTTCGCCTCCTCGTTAACAGTGCAAGCATGCAGGGTCGAGGGGAGAATCACGGTGTTCTAGGTGCCCCCTGCGTGGCCGACCTTCAGTCTCTGCTCCACAGACTGGACTGCTGCCCTCCATTCCGGGTGTCCCAAAGCTCACGACGCATCCGGATAAAAACGATGCATCTTCCTGGAGCACCCTCTTGTCTTACTCTGTGGTAGCTCACTTAGGCATTATCTTCTATATTAAATGAGTGAATATGTTATAGATAGAGCAGAATATTGGCAATTTTAAAAAATAGTGACTAACACGTGTAGGATGTTCTCTGCATGTGGCAGCAGGTCCAGGCCATACCCAGGGGCGAGTTGACTTGCTTCAGCTGGAGAAAGTGCCCGCAGCCTGGGTCAGGTGTGATGCTGCCTAGCGTGGTCATCAGGCCCTGTCACTTCTCCGTGGGCCGTCTTGGGTGAGTAGCTCAGTGTCTGAGAGCCTCTGCCTCCCTGCCTGCCTCCAGTCCCTGTGATCCCCGCTCCTGGGTCGGCCCACCCTTGCCCATCTCCTTCCTTCTCACCAGGCTGGAGAGCGCCCCCTGTTTTAGCCACTCAGGCCTTTTGATCTAAATCAACCTGTGGTGTTCACTAGAGATGTGACCATCTGAAGGTGTTGAAGCTTTTGTCTGGGAATTGATTTGGATTTTAGTCTCAGGGCTCATTTTCACCTTTTAAAGATGATCTCCATGCCGTGTCTGGGGGAAGAGAGAAGCAGTCTTGCTGAGAACGAGCAGAGCTGTGGACAGGGCCGGCAAGCTGTGTCCTGGAGACCCGGGGCCCCTGCAGAGCTCATGCACGCAGACCCCCACTGGCCACATGCTTATTAAAGGGGGGTGCTTTTAAAGATTTCATTTATTTATTTTTTCCCCCCAAAGCCCCAGCAGATAGCTGCATCTCATAGCTGCACAACCCTCTAGCCGCCGCACGTAGGACACAACCCCAGCGCGGCCAGAGAAGCGGCGCGTCTGTGCACACCCGGGATCCGAACCCGGGCCGCCAGCAGTGGAGCACGCGCACTCAACCGCCAAGCCACGGGGCCGGCCCCAGGGGGGGTGCTTTTAAAATGCTGCTCTCAGATGAGTTCGTGTGCATGTACGTAAGAAAGAGAAACGGTGGACACCCGAGACTGTGAACTCCCGGAAGCCCGGTCTTGTCAAATGAATTTTTGTCACCGTGCTCCCCGCTCCTGTGTCCCCCCGCCCCTTCCCACTCGGGTCTAGCACGGGGCCCACCCACTTGCCTCCCCAACCCCCCAGCACAGGGCTTTGCAGGTAATGGCCTCACGTGTTTATTACCATAAATTACATATGCTTATTTTGGAGAGAATTAAAATGTTTATCAGCTCTGACTTTTAAAACATTTGTTAAATTAGCAACAGTTCAATTTTTTCCCTTGAACAGACTCAGAGCCAGTGTTGATTTATTTAGTCTACTCAACATAATTGCAAGGTAAAGTCTTAAATATAGCTTATTAACACTTTTAATAGGATGCAAAAAAGACAATTTCAACTGAGATAAAATTCTGGCATAGTAATAAAAGCAATTATGAAGGCATGGGGAGGGGAAAGGTCAACCCGAGCCTTCAGTGGGCGGTGCTAGAGCTTTAATTAGTGCAGGTGGATTTATGTCATCGGAGATTACTCCCCAGCAGGGGCCGCAGTCTCATCTCTCCAGCCAGCCTTCCTGAGCTGCCCTCCATTTTCCTGGGACACCAACATGGCTGCGGCTTCATTAGCTGCTGACACACTGGGGGATATTCTGGAAACCTCCACTGAGCAGTGGACAGGAAAGGGGGGCCCTCTCGAGCTTTTCCTCTTGCTTCTGGAATTGCTCAGTGCTGCAGGGCCATGAACTAGATGTGAAGCAATTGATCCTCGAGGTGACCTTGGCACCCAGTCTGGGAGAAGGTGGCCCTGAGGTCAGAATCAGAGCTTTCCCCCTAAGAGAACTCTGTGAGCCGAACTTCCTGCCAACGTGGAATGTTCTAGGTCTACACTGTCCAATACGGTGGCTACTGAACCTTTGAAATGTGGCTAGTGTGGCTGAAGAATTGAATTTTAAATTTTATTTAATTTTAATTAATTTGAATTTAAGTGTAATAGCTACATGTGGCTACAGTATTGTGCAGTATACTCTAGTAGAAGGCTTACAGCTCATCCTGTGACAGCTAGATCTTAGGTTAGCATGAGGGAAGCCATCTTAGGGAAAGGAAGCAATATTGTAACTATGACCCTGGCTTACTAGTCTCTGAGAATGCACTCTAGCCTGCACGTAGCCTAGGCGATTAAGCACCTCTCATTTTTGCAAAATACATGATCTGCCAGTTCTATGACTCTTGCTTACATATATTTCCCAGCTGTGATAAGGATAACTTTGTTCTCTGAGTTCCCCAGGACCATGATGACCTCCAGAAAGAAAAACTCTGTGTTGGTATCCATCATGAACGACAGAAGAAAGAGATAATGTGGCTCCTTGAAGTACATCACACCGGATGATCATCCCTAAACCCCCTCCTTCCCTTCTCATTTCCCCTACATAACTGCCTCAAGATTCTGTATGATTTTAAGATGGTTCTTTAGGACACTAGTCCGCCATCTTCTGGTTATGCTAGCTAATAGTATAAACTTTTCTTTCTCAACCACTGGCTTGTTTGCAATTGATTTATGCTGGATTGCAGGGAGTTGAACGAGGCCCTTTTTACTGGGTTACGATCCCTCTTTTCACAGAAGAGCAAGGTTCTCTGGGGTGGCTGGCCTGCATTTCCATCTCCAGTGAGGATCTAGCCACTGCTGTGCATGCTGGGAGAATCCCAGGATCAAGGTAGGGGACGTCTAGGCCACCAATGTGCATGCTAGGAGAATCAGGCTGCTTTGAAGGGCTAGGTGGAGGTCTGATGGCTGTCATATGACCACTGCCTCCCTGTTGGCAAGTCCATCCTTTCTCCAGTGTCCACACCTGCCACCCTTAAATCTTCTTATGTCTATTAATGTAGGTTTAGGACGAAATTCACTGTGATTATTATTATAATCCATTTACGACTCATGTCTCTATCTGTTCTCAGCTTCTCAGGAAACCCCGAGTCTTTTCTTCCCAAAGCCTCGCCGCAGCAGTGACATGGCTCTATGGGCAGGGATATGGAAGTCAATCCATCTGCCAGGCCTTATGAGTCACAGGCCTGCTCGGAAGGCTTTTTGCTGGAATTGGTCTATTTTTTACATTATTTATAATAAAGGTCTTCAGTTAAAGAGTCCAGACAGGTTTCCTGCTCAGTTCCTCAGGCTGGGTGCAGAGCCTTTTCAGCACCCTCAGAGAGAGAGCTTTTCAGAAGACGACCACGAAACGCTCACAGTCCCCTCATGTGAAAGGGCAGAGCTGGGCCTTGCCCCTGGGCCTCGAGCTCGGGGTTTGTTTGGTGGCATTAAAGTTCACAGTCTGTTGAGTCATACAGCAGAAGCACTCCTAGAGGCTTTTTTTGTCCTGATCTCAAATGTGGTGGATTGTAAATATGGGACAGTTTCAATATAATCAAGTTAAAATTTTAGTTTATTATTGTTAGAACATGAAGCAATATTCATTCTCTCCCGTGGTCAGCTTGTGAAGGGCTTTCTCTCTAACGGTAATACGCTTGCACAGACAGGGGGCCAAGCTCCCTCCTGCCCACCTTTCTCCCCTGTTTATTCCAGCAGCTTTACAATGACCTTGGCACTTGGGGCCATCTGCCCTGCATCCCAGCTGTCACTGGCTGCCTTCTATCCTTTCTTCTTCACTCTACCCAGACGGAGGGGTGCACTGCCTGCTTCCCACTGTTGGCACTGGCCCCACTACTGCCCAGGGTCTCTTTCTCAGAATCTGGGAGTTACTGACCAGCCTCATGTCACATTCGAATGAGGCTGAGCGAGGTGCAGGTGCTCAGAGGGTCTGGGCAAGATGAGGAGGATCTACGCCCACAGGCGGCATCTCTCCTCAAGGCCCTTGGGCAGTGCCCCTCACAGCCCCCAAGCCCAGAAGCTTGCCTCATCTGACTAGTCGTGCTGTCATCTGTCCAGGCTTGGTCTAGGAGTGGTCAAGGGACCCATCCTGAACTTCTTTTTTTCGGTACATTTTATTTTTACTTTTTTTTATTGTGATAAGGTATGTATAACATAAAATTTACCATTCTACCATTTTCAAGTGTACAGTTCAGGGGCACTGAGCACATTCACACTGTTGTGCAACCATCATTACAATCCGTCTCCAGAACTATTTCATCTTTTCAAACTGAAACTCTGTCCCCATTAAATACTAACTCCACCGCAACCCCAGCCCCTGGCACCCACCATCTACTTTCTGTCTCCATGGATCTGACTCCTCTAGGGACCTCATATAAGTGGAATCATAATATTTGTCTTTTTGTGTCTGGCTTATTATCTCAGCCTAATGTCTTCATGGTTCATCCATGTCATAGCATGTGTCAGAATTTCCTTCCTTTTTAAGACGGAATAATATTCCACTGTATGTATATCCACATTTTGTTTATCCGTTCATCCAACAGTGGACACTTGATTTGCTTACATCTTTTGGCTATTGTGAATGATGCTGCTATGAACATGGGTGTACAAATATCTGTTTGAGTCCCTGCTGTCAGTTCTTTTGGGTATATGCCCAGAAGTGGAATTCTGGATATATAGATGGTACTATTTTTAATGTTTTGAGGAACCATCATACAGTTTTCCACAGTGGCTGCACCTTTTTACATTCCCAGCAACAGCACACAAGGGTTCCAATTTCTCCACATCCTCACCAACACTTGTTATTTTCTGTTTTTTTTTGATAATAGCCAACCTAATGAGTGTGAGGTGGTATCTCATTGTGGTTTTGATTTGCATTTGCCTAATGATTAGTGATGTTGAGCATCTTTTCATGTACGTATTGGCCATTTGTCTACCTTTTTTGGAGAATTGTCTATTGGAGTCTTTTGCTCATTTTTGAGTTCGTTTATTTTTTTGTTCTTCATCCACCTTAAACTTCAAATCTAAAAACGTACGCTGCAGTATTCGCCCCGTAGGAAATCAGGGCCAGTATTTCTACTGTAAGTCGGCAAATACTTGAGGAGTAAATGGGCCGGCGAGGCTGCGTGAGGACAGATGCTCCTGGTCGAGGCGTGTCAGGATGCTGACGAGGTGGCCTCGGCCCAGCTCACAGACGAAACCGGGAGGTGGGGCTTCTCTCTGCTGTCAGAAGGAAGAACTTCCTGTATTGTCCCAGACTTCAAGATAGGAATTTGGCTGATAGAATGGAAGTCATTAGTGTCCTTTGCTGCAAGGAAGATCAAATCCCAACCTAATTGTTCGTAAAAGTGAATATTTCCCCCCTGAAAATCGCAAGCTTGTAATAACTGGTGAGAGAGGCCCACTCCGTGCACAGCTTGTTGACTTGGCGATGTCTGCCTGATCAGCCAGCCCCCGAGGTGCACACAGGCCCATCGTAGAGAGGGCGCCTCGGGCTGGCGGCGTAAGGAAAATGGCCTCAGTGATCCTGAGTCATTATTTAATCGGGGGAAAGACTGGGGACCTAATAACAGCTCCAGGAATAGGATTTAATGAGGAGAGAAGAGGCGAGAATTAATGCAAAGGTTGGCAAAACGATGTGGAGTCGCTCAGAATTTTTAATGAGCACTGGCAATTACGGAAGGTTGGTAGTTAACTGATAAGGAATAATAGTAATACTAACCCCGACCTTTAGTTAGTTCTTGGCAGTTTACAGAGTCCTCTCCCACACCCTCTATTTGATCCTTCCCGATGCCTGGGGTGGGTGCCACTGGCCAGCCTGCCCCACGAGGCTGCTGGGACCTGGAGCCCGTTGTCATTGCTCACCCCTGCGTGGCCCATGTCACGTGCAGGTATGACAGCGAGCTCAGCAAAGTCGCACTTTCACTCAAGGCCGAGCTCGGAGTGAGAGGTAGAAGTGTGGCCTCTTCTTGGCCTTCGCGGTCACCTGAGCCCCTTGGTGACTTGCGAGTGATGTTGTATTTAACTGGCAGTGTTTCCGTGTCCCTTTCGGGTGCTGGCAGGATCCAGAGATGGCCTGGGGCTGGCTGGGGGCCTTCCACTTGGGGTCTGGGGACAGCAATGGCACCTCTCCCTCTGAGCCCTCAGCCTCAGATGACTGTCCAGCGGGCCCCACGGTCCGTCCTGAGCACCCAGCGCGCCTCTAGCCCCAGGCCCAGCATTTGCACCTCTCCAGCCAGGGAACATCTGCTGACACGAGCTCTTCACATAGGAGGTCCACACTCCCTGCTGCGGGCAGGCACCGGCCCCGGAAGGTCCTGGAACAGCAGCAGGGCACCAGGAACTCAGGCAGATGGTGGTGACCCTGCAGACGGCACGTTGCTCAGGCTGCCTGGGTTGAGGGCTCTGACGCTGGGCGGCTGCAGGGTTCCCGCCTTTTGCCTGGAATAGCCCCTTGGTCGGGCTGGCACTTGGCGCTCGGAGCCTCAGGCGACCCTTCCGCAGAGTCCCTTTGCTCCGGCCCTCATGACAGCTCCACGTTGCCCAAGAAAAAGTGCACTGATTCTTCAGTTTTAAATTTCAACTCGCCTAAACAGGCTTTTTTCTCTCCATGTTTGGAGAATATTAAACATCTCTTCATGAGCTTGATCTCCCATTTGGGGTTTCTGCCCTGTCCTCAGCCCCTGGACACCCCCGGCAAACACCTGGTGACTGAATCAGTGAAGAGAGATCGAGATGATTTGGTTAAACATCGTGTCATTGGGATGTGTGGTCACCCGGAGACGGCCTTCTGCCAAAAACCCAGAGTCTGTTCCTGACAGGGGAGCTTAGAAATGCTGTCCTGAACATCTTCAGTGTGACAACTCAATTGCTTCTGCAGAAGGACACACTCTGCCGTATTCCAGGTGTAGAAGTGTATGTGTAGCTGGGGCTGGGGGCGGTGGAGGAGGAGGCCCACCAGGGCTCCCCACACCTGCCCAGGCTCCATGGGAGGGTGGGGTTCCTCCCTGGAGGGGAATGGGGTCCCTCCTTCCACCAGAGCCTGGGGAGGAGGTCCGCCCTGGATGGAAAACAGAGCCAGGACCCCGAGGGCTGAGGGACATTGAAGCCCACGTCGAAGGCTCCCACTGGCTCACACACAGCCTGGGAGTGAAAAGTTGTCCCCAAGTCCCAAGGAACTGTGATGATGACTTCCATGGCATGTTCCTGGAAATACCTGAGAAGACCACCAAGAACGGCTCCATACGACCTCTGAGCTTTAACCCAGTACATAAAGCCGAGACCACTTAGCAACAGGGGACCAGGAAGGAGGCCACTGTCCTCGCCCAGGACAGCAAAGGCTAGAAGCACAGTGAAACCCTCAGAAGACAACCTGGGCCTTGGAAGGCTCCAGACTGGACATTAGAGCATCTGTTTCCTAGATATGCTCACCTGGCCAAGGGGCCAAGGGGCCAAGGGGCCAAGGGACCAAGGGGTGGGCGTTGGGAAGAGAGATGGAGACACAGGCCTAAGTGTTCTGAGAGGCTTTGCTGCAAACAGAGTCTAGCTGTAACTCCATGGGCTTCAGTTATGTTCCGGGATCTTCTGTCTCTTCATCCTGCCCTGGGAGGTGTGCTCTGGGTGCAGTCCTGGGCAGGGAGCCCGACTTGTGCAGTCGGAAAGGCCCACTTCTGTTTGACAATGGTCACCTTTTCCAGGAGGATCTTGGTTGTGGCCTAACTCCCATGGGCTGGGACTGTGGCTCTTGTGAGTCCTCTGCAGAGCATCATGGTGACGAGGAGGAGTCTTTGTGGGTGTTGGCCTGAACTCATTCCACAGTCAAGGGAACGAGGCCAGATTGAAATGATCCGTTTTGCAGGCACTCAGAATGAGACCAGGGTGACGTTTCAAGTCAAGAATGCCTTGAAATCATGTTTTACCTCTTTCACGACACCTCCGCTTTACCCTGGACGAGGGCGAGTATGAGGGTGGCGAAGTGAGGATGAGCCGGGTCCCGGTCAGTGCAGTGACCAGTGAGCGCTGGAAGACACGCATGCCCAGCAGGCGCTCAGCGGAACACAAACGGCGGGAGCTTGATGGAGGCCGTCTTTGTCCTCCTCCTAGGGCCAGGGAGGGAGAGCAGGGAAAGAATGTTAAGAGCTCACAGAAGGACCAAACCAGGCCAAATGTGACTCAGTTGACCTGCCAGCCAGGCCCAGGAACACCTCCGTGAACTCTCCTTTGGTTGAGCGTGCTGTAAAGCTTCCCGGGTACCTGCCCCTCTGTCCTCAGCCCCAGGCCAGTGAAAGAGAGGAGCCGGTCCTCCGCAGGACCCCAGGCTTCTCTGAAGGACTGAGGAAGCGGCTGAGTGGTTGAGGATCGTTCCTAGTAAAAGCGAGTGGAGGATGACACTAGCTGGGCAGTGAGAGCACGCTTGCCGTTCATGTCCCGCTGCTGATCCTGTGCGCCACCACAGCAGTCTCGAAGAGGACAGAAGCAGCCGTCCACGCTTTCTGTCCTGAAGTGTCCCATAGTCAGAATCCCGCTTCTTACTCTAAGTAGAGCTCCCACACATCACCAAAGGGGGCTGGTGTTTATCTGTCTGAGGCCTCAGAGGAGGGCAAGGCCGCCCTGATTCTGTTCTGGACTGTCCTCTCAAGGACGTTTACACAGTGAACAGCCTGGGAAGCTGGAGATGGGGGCTCCTCCAGAAGGAGGGCAGGTTTGTTTCCTGACCAGGATAAGAAAGATAATGTTTGGGGCCAGCCTGGTGGCATAGTGGTTAAGTTCGCGTGTTCCCCTTCGTCGGCCCAGGGTTTGCCGGTTCGGACCCTGGGTGTGGACCTACTCGCCGCTCATCAAGCCATGCTGAAGTGGTGTCCCACATACAGCAACTAGAAGGAACTACAACTAGGATATACAACGATGTACTGGGGCTTTGGGGAGAAAAAAAAGAAAAAGAGGAAGATTGACAACAGATGTTAACTCAGGGCCAATCTTCCTCACACACACACACACACCCACACACACACAAAAAGATGGGATCAATTAAAAACAGGAGTTTCATTATTTAAAAAAAACACGAAAGGAAGATAATGTCTCCCTTGGGGATGAGGGTTGGGCAGGTTTGCTCGCAGCCCCTTATAGGGGGTTTCCTAAGCTTGAGGTTCTGTAAACTCCTGTGTAGGCAGCACCCTCCTGGGCCACTCCGCTCTGTGAAGGGAAGTTTGTGCTGCCCACTGTGCCGTGAGCAGTAAACCGTCCTCCATTTCTGACCCGGGAGTCTCGTGTCTCTGCCAGCATCTGTGAGACTGTGGCAGACTGACTGTTAGCCTGAAAACAGGGTGAAGTCTCCAACCTGAGAGTTCTGGCTCGGGTGAGGAGGGACGTGCACGGGGCTGGGTTTCCCGGCCCTGCCTTGTTCATTCCCTGCTACCCTGAGGGCAGTGAGAATCCCATCCTGCTGGCGTGTCTATCAGGCCCTCTCTGCGTCCCACTTTCTCTCCTCAGCTCTGTCTCTTGCTGTTCGTTGCTTCGTCTTATGACTTAGTGCCTTAACTAGTCAAGAAAGAACAAAAGTGTTCACAATGATTTCATTTATTTATCAACTAGTTTATGTTCTTTGCTCTTAATTGAAAATATCCACCATCACGATAAGGAACAGTAGATCTATCAATAAATAACTTAAAAAACCCTTTCAGGACAACTAATTTTTTTCTATGGTTCATCAAAAGTAGGTTCTCTATATGTATAGATAAATTTAAGAGAAAACAATCATAACAGTTACTATATTTATGGAGGAGTGTCTGTGTTAGAAACTATGCTTCATGCTTAACATGGACTATAATTTAATCCTTCTAACTCGCCTCTGAGTTCTATATTATTCTTCATTTTACAGATGAGGAAACTGAAGCTCCGAGAGGCTAATTAACTTGCCCAATGTCACACAGTTAGTGCACGGCAGAGCCAGGACGCAGTATTTGGTACTCCGGTTCCTGACACTGGGTTCAAACACTGGGCTCTTCTGAACAGCGGCTGCTGACCACGCAGAGCAGCCCAGGCCTGTGATCAGGGTGCAAATCAGCTGTGCCTGGGAGACACCAGCTCTGTGGTCAAGTGCACCTAAGAAGGAGATGTCATTCGACTGGGGAAAATGAATCTGGGGGACTTTTTGGTGTTATGCTATGGTGAATAAGTCAGGAAGCCAAGACGCGATTCTATTTTTTAAAAAACAGTGTCACCCCCTGCCTACACCACACGTACACACACACACCCAGATGTGGAGTCTGGAGAACCATGTGAAAAGAACAGACAGCTGTTAGCACTGCTTACCTGGGACGTGGGAGACCAGAGGTGGGGGAAGGGTGGTGGAGGAGAGAAAGTCAGAGTGGGACTAAGTGTCACAAAATTACACAAAATAAATAATTTTCCACTTTAAAAATAGGCATATAGGGCCAGTCCCGTGGCTTAGCGGTTAAGTGTGTGCACTCCGCTACTGGTGGCCCGGGTTTGGATCCCGGGAGTGCACCGACGCACCACTTCTCCGGCCATGCTGAGGCCACATCCCACATACAGCAACTAGAAGGATGTGCAACTACGACGCACAACAATCTACTGGGGCTTTGGGAGAAAAAAGGAGGAGGATTGGTGATAGACGTTAGCTCAGAGCTGGTCTTCCTCAGCAAAAAGAGGAGGATTAGCATGGATGTTAGCTCAGGGCTGATTTTCCTCATTAAAAAAAAAAAATAGGCATATAATATAATCTTATAGTTGCAAAAGATTTTTTTGTTTTAAAGTATTTTTATTATATGTGCATATATATGTATGCACAATTTAATCATATATGCATAATTTTGATTATATATGCAAAGTTTTTTAAATAATTTTTTAAAAATTTATTTATTTATTTTTCCCCCAAAGCCCCAGTAGATAGTTGTATGTCATAGTTGCACGTCCTTCTAGTTGCTGTATGTGGGATGCGGCCTCATCATGGCCAGAGAAGCGGTGCGTCGGTGCGCGCCCGGGATCCGAACCCGGGCCGCCAGCAGTGGAGCGCGCGCACTTAACCGCTAAGCCACAGGGCTGGCCCTGCAAAGTTTTAATTAATCTTAGTGTATGTGAAAATTTAAAAAGTATACAAAATAGGATTTGATAATTAGATTTTTTGAAACCTGGTTGGCTCTCTGGCCACCCCAGCACTAATGTTTCTCAAATTTTCAGTGGCCTTCCATGCAGGAAAAGTTTTATTTATTTATTTATTTATTTATTTTTTTGTGAGGAAGATCAGCCCTGTGCTAACTTCTGCCAATCCTCCTCTTTGTTTTTTTTTTTTTTTTTTTGCTGAGGAAGACTGGCCCTGGGCTAACATCCATGCCCTTCTTCCTCCACTTTATATGGGATGCCATCACAGCATGGCTTGCCAAGCGGTGGGTCGGGGTGTGCCCGGGATCCGAACCGGCGAACCCCAGGCTGCTGCAGCGAAGCGTGTGCACCCAACTGCTTGCGCCACTGGGCCGGTCTCAGTTTTACTTTTTAAAGTAAAATTGTGTGGCCTGCCGGTGGCACAAGCGGTTAAGTGCACATTCTCTGCTGCAGCAGCCCAAGGTTCACCAGTTCGGATCCTGGGCGCACACCAATGCACCTCTTGGCAAGCCATGCTGTGGCGGCGTCCCATATAAAGTGGAGGAAGATGGGCACAGATGTTAGCCCAGGGCCAGTCTTCCTCAGCAAAAAAAAAAAAAATAAAGTAAAATTGTTATTTTAGAATAGTTTTAGGTTTATAGAAAAATTGCCAAGATAGTAGTACAGAGAGTGCTGTATGCTGCACACCCTGTTTCCTCTGTTATAAATATGGTCCGTTTGTCACAATTGATGAACCAATATAGATACATTATTACTTACTAAAGTCCATGCTCTATTTGGATTTCCTTAGTTTTCCCCTAATGTCCTTTTCTACTCCAGGATCCAGTTCAGGACACACATTACAGTGAGTCAACGTCAACAGTTTCTCAGACTTTCCTTGTTTTTGATGACCTTGACAGTTAGCCCCACCTCCTTGAGGGCAGAGTCGCTGCATAAATTATTTGGGATTTTTCTGCATGAGAGGTTTATCTATTCTCCACGTATTTATTTATTCATCCATTTGTGTCAGTCTGGACTCATAGATGTTTATTCCACACTTTGGGTTATAATCCACACTACTCTACTATTTGGTTGCTCAGATTGTCCTAGCCTTGGCCTCTAGGAGCTCTTCTGGTTGCGTCCTGTGTACCTTTGACAGACCTCCATCCCTGGTTTTTTAATGTAATATTTATTTATGCAGTTTTAATTTTGAGCATTTTCTTTCTTCCTGGCACTACAAAGTGCTCCAGGCTCATCTTGTATCTTTCCTGCCTCAGCTCTGGCATCAGTCATTTCTCCAACAAGCCCCGGTTCACTGGAGGATGGTATTTAGAAACCAAGATCTGGGTGCTGGGTGTGCTCACTGCTCCTGGGGTGTCATTGCTTCTGGCCCTCGCAGCTGGCAGATTGAGGAGATGTATGTGTGTACTAACCCACAGATGTACACACATCTATAAATAGTTCTATATACAACCATCAGTATCTATGATAAGCTAAACATGAGCTCTCACCTCTGTCTCCAACTCTAACCCATCACCGCATGGATCTCTGTAGCCTCCTCCCCTTGCTTATCCGTAACCTCCCACACCAACGGTGAGAGGCCTAACTCCGACCATGTGCCATCCATTTACCGAATTGTTCAATTCCAGTATAAATGTTAGTGGCTTTAGAACCATTAACCCACACCCTTGAGGGAAACACCTTTATCAACTAGAGCACGGTGCTTACATGCAGTTTCCTTACCTTTAGTCTTACAGCCTCCACTCATTTCCAAAGTCACTTATGTCAGCACCTTCCCCCCACCATCTTCCGTGAGGTTGTTTCACACATTTGTAAGACAGTTAGATTCTTTTGTGACATTCTGTATTCCATCCTGGGATCTCCTAACCTCATAAGTGAATTTAAAAAAAATTGTATACAGTAAGGCTCACTCTTTGTACTGTAAAGTTTTATGGGTTTTGACAAATGAAAAATGTAATATATCCACCATTACATCATACATACATACATACATACATAGTATCATACAGAATAGTTTCACAATCCTAAAAGAGTCCCATGTGCGTCACCTATTCAACGCACCCCACCCCATTCCCCCTACCCCCCAAGACCCCTGGCAACCACTGATCTGTTTATTGTCTCTACAGTTTTGCTTTTTCCAGAATGTCATATAAATGGAATCATATAGTATTAGCCTTTCCAGACTGGATTCTTAGCAATATGCTTTTAAGATTCATCTAAGTATTCCCTTGGTTTGATAGCTCATTTCTTTTTATCACTAGATAGTATTCCATTGTATGGATGTACCATAGTTTATTTACCCATTCACACATTGAAGAACATTTTGGTTGCTTTCAGGTTTTGGCAATTATGAATAAAGCTTCTACAAACACTCACGTGCAGGTTTTTGTGTGGACAAAGTTTTCAAATCAGTTGGGTAAATACCTAGATGTGCAATTGCTGGGTTATTTGGTAAGACTATGTTTAGCTTTATAAAAAACTGTCAAACTGTCTTCGAAAGTGTCTGTACCATTTTGCATTCCCACCAGCAATGAATGACAGTTCCTGTTGCTCTATACCCTCACTAGCACTTGTGTTGTCTGTTTTTTGAATTTTAATCATTCTAATAGGTGTGTAGTGGTATCTCACTGTTGTTTTAATTTGGAATTCTCTGATTACGAGTGATAGTAGCATCTTTTCATGTGCTTATTTGCTGTCTGTTTTCTTGGTGAGGTATCTTTTCAGATCTTTTGCCTATTTTTTAACTGGTTTGTTTAGTGTCATATTTTTGAGTTTTAAGTGTTCTTTGTATATTTTGGATACAAGTCCTTTATGTGTTTTGCAAATATTGTCTCCAGGTCTATGACTTCTTTTTCCCATTCTTAACAATGTCTTTCACAGAGTAGAAATTTAGAATTTTAAAAAGGTCCAACTCATCAGTTTTTTTCTTTCATGAATTGTGCTCTTGGTGTGGTATCTAAAAATTCATCACCAAACCCAAGGTCATAAAAATTTTCTCCTATGTTTTCCTCTAGAAGTTTTATAGTTTTGTATATTACATTTAGATCTATGAACCACTTTGAGTTAATTTTATTTTATTGAGATATAATCACATATCTTAAAATTCACCCCTTTAAAGTGGACAATTCAGTGGTTTTTAGTATATTCACAAGTTTGTGCAATTATCCTCACTATCTAATTCTACAATATTTTCATCACCCAAAAAGAAATCCTATTAGAAGTCATTCATTTTAAGCTCTTTTTTTTCCTTTGTGAAAAGTATAAGGTCTGTATATAGGGTTTGTTTTTTTTTGCATATGGACATCCAGTTATTCCACTTGTTGAAAAGACTATCCTTTCTCCTTTGAATAGCCTTCACTTCTTTGTTAAAAATCAGTTGACTATATTTATGTGGGTCCATATCTGGGCTCTCTATCCTGTTCCATGGATCTATTCGTCTATCGTTTTGCCAGTACCATGCTGTCTTGATTATTGTAGCTTTATAATAGCTCCTGAAGTTGGGTAGAGAGAGTCCTTCAAATTTGTCCTTCGGAATTGCTTATTCTAGGTCTTTTGCCTTTCCATATAAACTTTAGAATCGGTTTGTCAATATCTACAAAATGGCTTTGGAATTGCATTGAACCTATAGATCAAGTTGGGAAGAATTGACACCTTAACAAACAATATTAAGCCTTCCAATTCTTAAGCACAAATATCTCCCTGTTCATTTAGTTTTATTTATTTATTTATTTATTTATTTATTTATTTATTTATTTATTTATTTACTTATTTATTTATTTATTTTTTCCCCCAAAGCCCCAGTAGATAGTTGTATGTCATAGCTGCACATCCTTCTAGTTGCTGTACGTGGGACGCGGCCTCAGCATGGCCGGAGAAGTGGTGCGTCGGTGCTCACCCGGAATCCAAACCCGGGCTGCCAGCAGCGGAGTGTGCACACTTATCTGCTAAGCCACGGGGCCGGCCCTCTTCCTGTTCATTTAGATCTTTGATTTCTTTCACTAGAGTTTTATTATGAAATTTGCATACAGATCCTGTCATATTTTCTACCTAAGTATTTTAGTTTTTTGGAGATATTGTAAATTGTATTGTTTTTCAAGTTTCAAATTCTTGTTGATCATTGCTGGTATATAGAAAAGTAATTGACTTTTGTCATTCTTTTTGTATGAAAAAAATGTGTATTCAGCTATTATTGGATGAAACAGTTCATAGATGTCAGTTACATCCAGTTGATTGATGGTGCCGTTGAGTTCAACTGTGTACTATTTTCAGGCCTTTGGACCTGTCAATCACTGAGAGAATAGTGTTGGAGTCTCCAACTACAATGCTGGATTTTCTTATTTCTCCTTTCAGTTCTACCACTGTTTGCCTCATGTATAATGATGCTCTGTTATCAGGTGCATACAAGTTTAGGATTGTAATGTCTTCTGGAGAATTGACCACTTTATCACTATGTAATGCCCCTCTTTATTCCTGATAATATTTCTTGTTCTGAAATCTGAAATTAACATAGGCAATCTAGCTTTCTTTGATTAGAACTCCATGGTACATCTTTCTCCTCCCCTTTACTTTTAACCTCTCCTAGTTTTTATATTTAAAGTGGGTTTATTGTAGTCAACATATAGTCAGGTCATGTTTTTTAAAAATCCATTCCAACCATCTCTGCTTTTAATTGACATATTTAGATCATTCACATATAAAGTGATTATTGATATTGTTGAATTAATATCTACCATATTTGTAACTGTTTTCTTTTCCTTGCATTTGTTCTTTCTTTCTTTTTTCTCCTACCTTTTCTGGTTTTAATTGAACATTTTGTGATTCTGTTGTATCTCTTCTCTTAGTGTATCAATCATCCTTCTTTAAAAAATTTCTTAGTGGTGGCACCAGTTTTAAACTAATCTAAGTTTGCCTTCAAATAATACTATGCCACTTTACATGTACACTTTGCTATCACCTTATAATAGAATTATTCCTGATCCCTCCCTCCCATCCCTGTGACAATATTTCATTCATTTCACTTATCCATGTGCTATAATCACCCAATACACTGTTGCTATTATTATTTTGGGCAAATAGTTATTTTCTTATCATCTTAACCATTTTTAAGTGTACAGTTCAGTTGTGTTAAGTATATTCACATTGTTGTGCAACAGATCTCTAGAACATTTTCCTCTTTCAACACTGAAACTTTATACCCACTAAACACTAACGGCAAATAGTGTCTTTTAGATCAGTTAGGAAAAATAGAAGATTCTATTTTATTTTCACTTCTTCCTTCTCTGACAATCCTCCTTTCTTGATATAGATCCCAATTTCTGACCTATGTGAGTTTCCTTTTTCCAGAAGAGCTGCTTTTAACATTTTTTGTGGGGCAGGTCTGCTGGTGATGAATCCCTCAGTCTTTGTTTGTCTTAGAAAGTCTTCATTTCTCCTTCACTTTTGAAGATAACTTTGCTGGATATAGAATCCTAGGTTAGTGCTTTTTTCTTTCAACATCTTCAATATTTCATTCCCTCTCTTCTTGATTTCATGGTTTCTGATGAGAAGTCTGATGTAATTCTTATCTTTGTTCCTCTATAGGTAAAGTCTCCTTCTCATGCCTTCCCTCTCCCTGCCTGACTTCTTTCAAGATCTTCTCTCCACCTTTAGTTTTCTACAGTTTAACTATGATATTCCTAAGCATATCTTTTTTTTGAATTTACCCTGCTTGGTGTTCTCTGAGCTTCCTGGATTTGTGGTTGTTGTTTGTCATTAACTTTGAAAAGTTTTTGGCCATTATTACTTCAAATATTTCTTTCTGATCTATTCTATCCTTTTGGTATTCCAATTACGTGTGTGTTACACCGTTTGAAACTGTCCCATGATTCTTGGGTGTTCTGTTCTGATTTTTTATTCTTTTTCTCTTTCCATTTCAGTTTGGGAAGTTTCTATCATCTTGTCTTCAAGCTTGTTGATTCTTCCTCAGCTGTGCTGAGTCTACTATGAACACATCAAAGGCATTCTTCATTTCTGTAACAGGGTTTCAATTTCTGGTATTTCCATTTGATTCTTTCTTTGTGTTTCCATTTGTCTGCGTATAGCACCCATTTTTTTCTTGCATGCTTCTACTTTTCTGACTGGAGCACTTAGTACATTCATCATAGTTATTTTGAATTCCCTGTTTGGTGGTTCCATCATCTGTGCCATATCTGGTCTGGTTGTCACGCTCGTGTTGTCTCTTCAGACTCTGTTTCATCGCACCTTTTGGCGTAGCTTGTCATTTTGTTGCTGCTGTTGAAGAGCAGACAGGATGTGCTGGGTGACAGGAACCAGGTAGGTAGGCCTGTAGTGTGAGGTTGGTGTACTTGTCGAGAGCCGGGCTGTGTTTAGTGTTTGAAGTGACCGTCCTTGTCTTGCCCCCAGTGTCCTTGGGCCTCCCTGAGGACTCCTCCTCACATGGCTGCATCTTGCAGCTCTTTCAGCTGGAACCCACTGGCATTACACGGGAGCCCTGTTGGTGTGGGTTAAGGTGTTGGGGAGAGGGACAGTTCTATCATCGTATGGTTAAATCCCAGGCCGTTCGTGGGCCTATGTCTTGGCTGTGGTCCTCACACGTGTTTCTCCAGCTGTAAAGCTCTTTCTTCTCCCTCCCTACTCCCTGCTTTAGTGACAGCATCCCCAGTCTATTCCCCCGAAGTCCTGATCCCTGTCGACATGTTCTTTTTCCCTGTTTGTGAGACAGGAAGGCTAGCCATGCTGGAATGGGAGGAGTGCCCTTCCCTGGGGGTCAGGGCTCTGTTGTGGAGGTTACTGTGGGTCTAGCTCACAGCAATGACTCTTTCCTTCCACTTACCAGAGCCACTTGGGGATACTTCTTAAGGGGATCTTTCTCAGATCTTCACTGTGAGTACCTGGTGGGGTTCCCAGAGGTAAAACTCAAGTTTTACCTTAAGATTGTGGCCCCCAGGACTTTCTTACTCACACTAGTTTGCACTCAGCTTCCAGCCATTGATCAAAGTCATTGCTTAAGTCTTCCCACCTGCTTATGGTTGAGAGTCCAGTGGCTTCTGCTCCAGGCGAGCAGGTCTGGGCTGTGACCCTCTGGATATGCCTGTCTATCCGGATTTTGGGGTGGTAGTTTGCCAAGACCCCTCAGTTCTGTGGCAGGTCTTAGAAAAGTCATTGATTTTTATTTTTTTTTAGCTCTTTCTTGTTGTAAGGACTGGAGTAATGTCTTCCAAGCTCTTTAGATGTCAGGCTGAAACAGGAAGTCCTAAAAATAACTTTTTATATATTGCAGTAGACTTTAGAAAAAGTAATTTATTGCTCCAGATTAAATATATATAAATATATATGTAGATAGATATGTTTGCTATATAACAATTTACCTCAAGCTTAGTGGCTTAAAACAACACCCATTTGTTGTCTCACAGTCCTGTGGGTCAGAAGTCTGAGTGGGGCTCAGCTGGGCTCTCTGCCCTGGGTCTTCCAAGGCGAAATCCAGGTGTTGGCCGGGCTGTGACCTCACTAGAGGCTCAATTAGGGAGGAGTCTGCTTCCAAGCTCCCTCTGGTTGCAGGCAGAGTTCGTGTCATTCTGGTCATAGACCTAGGCTTCACCCTGTCTTGCTGGGTGTTGATGAGAGTCTGCTCTCATCTCCTAGGTACTCCTACGTATTCTCAGGTACTGGCCTCCTGACCCCCTCCCAGACCCTCTCCGACTTCCAATCTCTCTGAAACTTCCAGAAGGGCCCAGTCCTATTGAAGGACTCCCCTGACTAGGTCAGGCTCACCCAGATGGGAACTTAATTAATTCCAAATGAAAATTCCTTCAGCTTTGCCTTTGAATGTAACCTAATCGTGGGATTGATAGTCCGTCATACTCACAGGTCACACCACGCTCAAGGGGATTGTGTAGGCATTAATCCCTGCCCCTTGCCCAGGGTGGTGCCTGGAACCAGCGAGCACTCGTTTAGCTCCTGGTGCTGATATGTTAGTCGCTGTCCCTGACTTCAGGAAGCCTTACTTTTTTTCCCCAAATGTCTGGTCTTTTCCTTAAAGGAGGCTAAAAGGATCTCTGTTTTGTGCCGGGATTGAGTATACACACCACTTGTGTGCACAATACCAAGAGTAAACAGCACTGGGTTTCTTGGAGTGTATTTTGAAATCTTTCTGGCCTTCAGCTGGCGCTTCTACCTACCAGTCGGGGCAAATGATGGATTTGTAGGGTGCTGGAGCTGGGAGAACCTGCAGAGACCACACCGCCCAGTGCCCCACTGCAGAGGCGAGAACACCGAGCGCAGAGGCTGGAGGGTTTCCCGGGATTGACTGCTGGGTGGTGGGGGAGCGTGGTGGCCCTGGTGGCCGTGGGAGGGCGGTGACGGGTGCTGTGGTGGTATCCTAGATGGTCGTGTCCATGATGCCCGCACGGCGTCGGCAGCCCGTGCTGTGCCTGCAAGGATGTGGATGAGGTGGACGTCCCTCAAGATGGGGCCTCGGTCCACCTTGGCTAACCTTGGCGAAGTTTAAAGAGCAGATTTGCTGATACAAGGATGGTTAGCTGCCCAGCAGAGTGAAACAAGCATCTGCAGAAAGCAGGCCTCTGCTCTCCCGTCCTTATTGTTGCTCAAGTTCATGACAGCGTATGAGCCAGTGACCAGCGTCCGCAGCCTGCGCTCTCAGTCCCCGAGGGCCCTTCCCCGGTGTGGAGGACTCCAGGCCGCATCACAGCGAGGTTTGCTAGTCTCCCCACGTGTCAGTCCGCTCGGGCTGCCACGCAAAACACTGCAGACTGGGGAGTCTGAACGACAGAGATTCATCTCCTCACAGTCCTGGAGGCTGGACGTCCAAGATGAGGTGTCGCCGGCCTGGTTTCTCCTGAGGCCTCGCTCCTTGGTGTGTGGACGGCCGTCTCCTCCCTGTGTCCTCGCATGGTCGTCCCTCTGTGTGTCTGTGTCCTGATCTCCTCTTCTCACAAGGACAGCAGTCCTACTGGATTGGGGCCACCCTAACAGCATCATTTTAACTTAATCACCCTTTAAAGGCCCCATCTCCAAGTGCAGTCACGTTCCGACGTGCTGGGGGTTAGGGCTTCAGCATGTGAGCTTTGTGGGGGACACAATCAGCCATAACACCCAGTATCCGGGTGCTTGGGGAATTATTTGTTCTTTCCTTTTATAACTTTTTCAGCTAATGACTTTCCATTGTGACTGTATAACAGTCTCTCCCGTTAACTAACTGAGACGTGACTAAGGATCTGTGAGTTTAAATGCAAAATGGGATCAGTGAGGCGGACCTAGACAACCAGAAAAGACGAGCAGGGGAGACAGTCTGGTGAGGCGGCAGTGTGCGTGCTCTCAGGACCCATGTCAGAGTCCCTTCCTCCACCAGGGAAGAGCCTTTGTGAGCAAATCAAGTAAAATTGTGATTATGATTTCACACTTGTAAAAGTCAGGAGGTTATTTGCCTAAATAAGGGCTTATGGCCAAGTATGGGCTTAGCTGTGCGATGAAACGTGAGACCTGAGGGTGACGGTGACGTCAGTGGACGCTGACAGACCCCGGGACCTCAGAGGGCTTTCGTTCAAACAGGACGAACATTACTGGTAAAAGGAAGTGTGAGTAAAAACCTTCTTGCATGTAGACACTGCCCATGTTGACGCTCTGCCATGGACTGAATGTTTGCATCCCCTGCAAATTCTCACGTTGAAATCCTGACGGCCAAGGTGATGGGCCTTTGGGAGATGCATAGGCCACAAGGGCGGAGCCCCCAGGGTGGGATTAGGCCCTTATGAGAAGGGACAGCAAAGCTGGCTCCCTCCTTCCTCTACATGAGGACACAAGGAGAAGTCGCCGTCTGCAAACCAGAAGAGGGGTCCCACCAGACCCGACCATGCTGGGGCCCAGATCTGGACGTCCAGCCTCCAGACTGCGAGAAATAAATCCCTCTTCTGTGTAAGCAGCCCAGTAAGAGTAAGCCACAACTTAAACATACACTTCAAGAGTAAAAGTATAAACGCTTATTTGCAAAACGTGTTAATTGGGCATTAAACAAATAGAGTAACAAGAATGGTTTTTAGTTTGGCAACAGAAGGACTTAAGTCGGAGAAGAAACAGAGCTGAGACACTTACACCCTTAGGGCTCATGCTTGTTTGTGGAAGCTGGTTCCGGACGTTCATACCCGATCAAAGTCGGGGTTCCCCAAGGTGTCTCCCATGGAGAAGCTGCTTTTAATTTCCCCAGAATTGGCCACGAGTGGCTGGGGCAGGAGGGAGGGAGGTCAGCCCCCCTGGAGGCCGGCTGGTGTGTTTGAACTCTTGGATTTTCCATGCCTGCTGGGGACCCTGGTGTGAACGGCTGGCACTCTCCTCAGGAATCATTCTATTCAAGCATTCCATTTGTTCTACTACTATCTTCAACTCTACGAAATTTTATTCTTTGGGCAGTCATGAGTGTGTTATTGAGGAAACTGTCAATTATCCAGATGGTGACAACAGTGTCTATTTGGTAATTAACCGGAAGCCAACTGTGTTTTGAGGGAGCACACGGAGTTTCCTGCTGGGAGTTTCTTTCTTGGAGTGTTAGAAATGAAATTAGCTAATAGGAAAGACTAGTACGTCACAGATCATCCAAGAGGAAGCAGTCAGACCCAAATGTGCAGAAATTGGCTCTGTCCTCTGGTTTGGCTAAAAAACACATCCCCTGTGATTGGGAGAGGCCAGGCTCTCGGGATGGCATCTTCCTGTTGGAACTGCTCTCACCTTCGATGGCTGATGGAACTGTACGGAGAGAGATTCAGGACGGCCTCGGTGACGCCGTGCTGGCAGAGGCACCGTCTGCCTTCATGAATTCCCACAAACAGGCCCCATCAGAGACGGGGTTTGAGCTCCTTGTCCAGTGCTCTGGCGGGTTACCAGAGCGTTTCAGAGAAATCTCTCTCTTCTCTTGGTGTGACTGTCTTGGAAATGGGTTCCAGGACCAGCCCCGTTCCTGGGCCCAGGACCCTCCAAGTGAAGACCTTGTGGACCAGGACATTTTCCCTTTGGTCAGCAGACTATTCCCTAGAGTGGGTAAAGCCTGAGGGGTCTCTGTCTCTGACCACTTGTCACCTTACCTGCTCGGGTACCTGCCCTGTCACCGTGGCTGGGCTGGACCGGCAGCCTCCCCGCCTGCAGGATGGCCGTCTCTTCCTCTCTCCGCCGGCCGTTTACATCTCCTCCTCTGTGGACGCTCTTCACATCCCCCGGGGTTGGTTGTGTCTTTTTATCAGTGCGTAGGAACTGTTTAATATAAGGGACATTCACTTTTTGTTTAAAAAATGTTGCAAAATATACCAGAAACAAATAATAGAGAGGGCAAGATTTTGCAGCCCATAGGACAGAGTCTAATTTCCTTTGTGGCTTCCAGATACCTCATCTCACGGGGGAAGGTCTCCCCTTCCCGGGACATAGAATGGTGTCTTCCGTTATCTCTTAGTGTTTGTACATTTACGTTTACATCTTCTTTCCATATGAAGCTTGTTTTTACGCATGCTGTGACCAGCGTTCTGGGTCTCTTTCCTTCACGGCCAGATATGCCAGCGCCTCGTGTTAAACAAGCTGCCTTTCCCATCCAGCTGCCCAAATCCCCCAATGACTTGGACCAGCTTCGGGCGCTTTGGCGGGTCCCGGATGGTCCTGCGGGTTCCTGGGCCCGGGCCACGTGGTCAGGATTCCATGGGCGATGTTGGAATTTCACATATCTGATGAGGTGTGATGCCCATCTCACTACTTAAAAAACGTTCTTGGCTATTTTCAGACGTTATTTCTCCGTGTGGATTTAAACACCATTTTGTTTATTTCAGAAAAGAAAACGTACAAGATCTCTTTAGGGTTCCGGTTCAAGTGGCATCACACTCACACATTCATGTGGGAAGCACTGATGTTTTAGCAACATGAGCTCACCTCACCAGGATCACAGCACTCCCTCCATTAACTCAGTCCTGCTCCGTGAGTTCACGCCTCTGTGGATGGTTCTTTCTACCTACAGGTGAGTTGCCCAGTTTCGTCCTCCTTTCTCGGGAGCTGCACATACTCAACGTCCCCAAGTCAGGTTTCGGACGGAAGAGTTTGCTCTCCGGTGTGTTCCTGCGGCCCTTCCCTTTGAAGCACCACCTCTCAAGGCCCTGAGATGGTTACTTTCGTGTGTCAACTTGACTGGACCACGGTACCCAGACATTTGGCCAAACATTATTTGACATAAAGTTTGACTTTGACATAATGACAGACGTTGCTGTGAAGGTGTTTCTTTGATGAGACTAACATTTTAATCAGTAGACATTGAGTAGCGCAGATTCCCCTCTGTTATGTGGTGGGCCTCATCCAATCAGTTGAAGGCCTTAAGAAAAAGACTGAGTCCTCTGAGGAAGGGGGAATTCTGCCAGCAGACAGCCTTCAAACTCGAGCCACAACATCAAGTCTTTCTAGGTCTCCAGTCTGCCAGTCTGCTCTGCAGATTTTGGACTTGCCAGCTGTAAAATTTTTGCTTGAGCCGATCCGTTAAAATTTCTATCTATTTATTATCTACCTTTCCATACACATCCTGCTGGTTCTGTTTCTCTGGAGAACTCTGACTAATACAGCCCACAGTCTTAATGCAGGAACCTTGTTAGTGTTTTAGCATCAGGCGCTCTGCTCTCCCACCCAGCTGCTGTCCTGCCCTGGCGTCAGCAAGCACTTGGTGCCTTCTGTTTGCAGTCTGGATTTCTTCCCGCTCCTCCCTCACTCTGTCCACACTGCCCAGAAACAGCACTTCGCCGGTCCTGCTGGGATGCCGCCAGGTCTCCGTGTATGTTTAGTCCACTGTCCCTCCTGTCATCACTCAGTGGTCGTTCACAAAGTTGACACATTTCAGAGACATTCTTTGAAAAAATCTGCCACTTGTAGCTATTGGTCATTATCCCTTGGACTTGAATGACCATAACAAAACCCTCTGCGTTCTGTGGCTTTCTCCCCCTCTCACCGTGTATTTGGTTCTTTGAAATCAGTTCAGTCCCAGGGGGAGAGCTGGGCTCGGTACCCTCTCCTCTCACGTAACTGACTCAGAATATCGTGGGGGCTTCTGTGCAGCGTCATGTCGGCAGAGACAACTTGCTCCCCCCTCTGCTCGTTCTATTGACATAAACCCGCATCCTCTGGCTGGGTGTGAGCGAAGGCTGGGAGTGTTTGTCGTTGCTCCTGTTTGTAGGTGGTGGGGTGGCGGCCAAGGCTGGCGTCCTTTCCTGGCTGCACTATAGACTGTGGCCCCTGTCCTTGGTGTGGGCAATGGCTGAGAGAGGCCCAAATTGTGCAGCAAACCGCTGCCTCCACCTGAGAGCGGGTCGGGGCACTGACACATGCAGCCCCTCACCTGGGTGCTGACATGTCCTGGTAAGGACTCCAGGCTGGTCTTCTTGGTCCAGCATCGGCCTTGGGTTGTCACCACCTGCTGGTGTTGTCACCGCCATTGTAGGCGTGCTCAGAACTGTTCTCAACACCCGTGCTGAATGCCACTACCAGACCTGTGTGGGGGCCCAGGTGCCGACCCTGCATGAGCGTCTGGTTTGCACACCTGCACGACCTCTCAGAGAAGATCCAGTGCTGCCTCCTCGGGAGCCCCTGACTCCTCTCCTCTCTGGGTCCTGCCCCCATTTTTGCTGCTTTGCTGCTTCTAACTGTGCTGGGTCCACACACCGCCCCACGAATGCACCCAGGCGTGGGCTTCAGCTCGCTCCTTCCCTCCTGAACCAGCCTGGAGAGTGGCAGTGGGCTGGGTAGAGTGAAGGCCCAAAGACGTCTACGCCCTGATCCCGGAAACTGTGAATACATTAGGTTACAAAGCAAGGGGGAACTGGGGTTGCTAACCAGCTGGCCTTGAGATGGGGAGAGTATCCTGGATTTTCCAGGTGGCCAGTGTCGTCACAGGGTCCTTGGATGGGGCAGAGGGAGGCAGAGGAGGCAGAACCAGAGAGGCGGCAGCGTGAGAAGGACTTGACTGGACACGGCCGACTTTGAAGATGGAGCAAGGGGCCACCAGCCAAGGAATGCCGGCGTCTCTAGAAGCTGAAAATGCAAAGAAACGACTTTTCCCCTGGAACCTCTGGAAGAAACCAGCCCTGCCCAGACCTTGATTTCAGCCCAGCGAGACCTGTTTCAGATTCTGACCTCCAGAACCGTGAGAGAATGTTGGTACTGTTGTAAGCCGCTATGCGTGTGGCAACTTCTTACAGCAGCCACGGGAAACTCACGCAGACACCATCACACAACCCCAGGGCCTTCCTGGCGCCCTGAGGACCCCAGAGAATGGGAGTCTCCCTTCTGCTGTGCCTGGTGCCACCAGGCCACCACCCTCTTCTTATCTCCACGCTGTCTTGCTGGCTTCTCCCTCCTGTGGCCGCCTGGGCGCTGGTCCTGAGCTCACGCCTGCCTGGGTCGGCTTCTGGTCCACCAGCCTCTGCCTTCTGACCTGCCCCCGGGCTCCATTTTTCTCTCAAAGTTCTCACCTATTTCTGGGCTCTGGGTGCCTTCTGCCTGCCTGCCCAGCTCTGCTCAGCTTAGCTGGGAATCTGAGCTTTAACTTCTGGATTCTTCTGTCACGGAGCTGGTTCTTCTGGGGCCACCACATGCCTGCTCTGGCCCCCACTCCTGGGCTGTGGTCAGCACTTATGGGGTCAGTAATGACCAACACGCAGTCTGCACCACTGCCCCAGGCTGTGTCAGTTTACCTGTCCGTGTGACGCAGTCTGCCTCACTCCTCTGCTCAAAACCCACCTGAGGTTTCCCATCTCAGACTTGGCCTGAACCCAAGCCCTCTGGTGGCCAGCAAGGCCCTGCCAGTTTGCCCCTCCCTGTGTCCCTCTCATTTCCTCCTCTCTCCCCTCCGCTCACTCCTCTCTCACTAGAATGGCTTCCCAGCTGTTCCTGAAACCTGCAAGGCCTTATGGCCCCAGGGCCTTTGTACCCACTTTCCCCTCTGCCTGTGATGATCTCCTCTAGGTTTCTGGATGGCTGTCCCCTCACCTCCTTAAAGTCTTTGCTCAGATCTCACTTTCCCATTGAGGCCACTGGCTGCCTTGTGTCAAGTTGTAACCTCCTGTTCCCTCTCCCACTCCTGTCCCTTTTCCCTAATTAATTTTTTACAAAGCACTTATCACTTCTAATATCCGCTGTATTTTTCTTATTCCTCTTGTTTATTTCCTCTCTTCTGCCCACGGGGAAGGATGTGGAATCTGCTGCCCGCTCCTTCCCCAGGGCTAGCACAGGCCTGGCCCACAGCTGGCTCTGGAAGCCGCTTGCTGGGTGGTGAAGGCTGAATAAGGAGAATGGCCTCCTGCGGTTGCTGATGTCACTGCTGCCGGCAGACGTACGTCAGCCCCCTCATTCTATCCCCACAGCCACCGTCGTAAGTTCCGGGGTGCTGTGTCCATTCCGGGGTACCGAAAGGTTGTAGTCCAGCCTCCCGGGGGAGCTGGGAGGTCTCCTGGGCATCTGACTGCCGTCGCTGCCCAGCGTGGTCTGCCCTTCTGTCTTCAGCTGTCTTCCTGCGGGCGGTGCTGCTGAGCTGTGATTTCTGACGGATGGGTGAGCAGCTCTTTCCCCTGGCCCTCCAGACTCTGGGCTGGGAAGGACCTCTAGGGCCACAGGGAGGCCAAGCAGCCGCTCCCCTCCTTCAGGTCACCTCTCCAGCCCGGTGGGCCAGGAAGCTGTGGAACATGGTCCCCTCTGTCGTCCTCCTGTGGCCCGCCCAGCTTGCCTCTCTCCCGTGGCCACAGCTGGGTCCCTCGGACATCCCTGACACCCCCGACAAAGTACCTGACACAGGGGAGACACAACACAGGGCCCCCACTCCCTCACGCCTCCCACAGCCTGTAGAGTTATTTTCCCCTGGATACAAACGTGTACTTTTCCTCCAGAAAGAAAGGATGAGGGAACCCCCTGGAGTTCCGAGCTCCGTTCTTGCTTAGCCAGTCGCCTTCCATCAGGCCACCCAGTGCGGTTTCTGAGAGGGGGGATCATAGCAGCCCAGACTTCAGAACACCTTTCTAACAGAGCAACCTCGATTGGGAGGTTCATTTTTGAAAAGACTGCATCTTACTGGTGACTTTTGATGACTCTTGAGCGAGCCTGGAGACCGCAGGTATTTTTCGATGGATTCAGAGAGAAACCAGTTAAGACAGTGACTCTCCTCTGGGCCTGGTCAGTCTTATTTACAGACGGTCAGGTGGAGATGGATGGGGGCGGGAGCTCCTTCTGCGCCAAGGACCCTGCCCTCGTCAGGGCCTCCCAGGCGCCGTGTGCTCTGTGGGCAGCAGAGGGCAGTGTCCCGACGCGGACGGCAGACTAGGCGGTGCCTTCAGTTTGTCAACTGCTCTGATCAAAGCTGGTGCCAGAAAGGTTCTCATTATGTGTTCCCTGAACATCCCTTAACTAAATCAAAAGCTTGATGTGATATGGAAAAAATTGTTTCATATCTGAGATTAATATAAGTTTCCGGTATAACCTTCAGACATTATGGAATGAAGCCATCTCATTATGGAATGAGGACTCTCAAAATTAAAAATAATGCGATGGAGTAAGTTTTGACTATCCAGGGAAATGTAATGAGGGGTTGCCAATACACGGGCAGATATCTCTCTGGTTTCAAAATAAATTTCTAAAACCCGGATCATTCCCTTATACATATCCAAAATCTTAACATTTGTGGAAAATAACTATTTTGCACATTGATAGTTCATAATAAATTGTGAAGAAAAATGTTACATTTTAGAAACTGTTGGAACATATCAGTTTTCCCAAAGTCTGATGTGGACATCAAGTCCTTGCCCTTCCCTGTCTCTCGTCATCGTCCCCGCTGGTCTCCTGCTCCGTTTTCTAACCCCGACCTGTCTTCATGTCACTTTTGCCCTGTAATTTCTTTTTTTTTCTTTTTTGTGAGGAAGATCGGCCCTGAGCTAACATCTGCCAATCCTCCTCTTTTTGCTGAGGAAGACCGGCCATGGGCTAACATTCACACCCTTCTTCCTCCACTTTATATGGGATGCCACCAAGGCATGGCTTGCCAAGCAGTGCATCGGTGCGTGTCCGGGATCCGAACCAGTGGTCCCCGGGCTGCTGCAGCAGAGCGCGTGCACTTAACCACTTGCGCCACCAGGCTGGCTGCCCCTGCCCTGTAATTTCTTTTCCTCCTATGTTTCTCCCTCTTCTCCATCTGCCCCACGTTTTAAATCCCTTGCTTCCTTACGGTGTGGAACAGGTTTCTTTTCTCTAGGGAGCAGTTTTTCAATGAGATCTCTTTTTCCCTTTTGTGATTTAAACTTTTTGAAATTTATTTATTTATTTATGTTTTGGCCTCTGACTCAGAAATTTTTTTAAAAAGCACCAGTTAAATCACTGTTCACAGGTGTGTGACTCAATCATGGTCGACTCTCCAGAGAGAAAGTATCCTTTGATGAAATAAGGAAGTTTCCCTCCTCTGCTCTGTGCAGCACTCGTATTAGAAAGTGCCATCGAGGATCATTTTATCCATTTCCCGCCAGGACAGCACCCCAGATTAGAAATGTATCTGACATAGTTAACATTAGATGTCTAGACACGGCTACTTTGTTAACACATTCCAATATGTGGCCCTTGTTTTCAGTGACTTAAAGAAATTTAGTAATTTTATTGATTTGCTTTTCAATTTTCTGCCTATATTTGCCCTACAAAAATTATTTCATTTATTAGGCTTCAGTTGCATTTTCCTAATACCTCTACCTGCATGTCCACAAGCTAAACCATTCAGGACATTTATGTGATTTTCCAATTCTTTCCTACTTGATCGTGGCTAATTTCTTTTATTCGTCCAGTTTTATTGCCTTCATTGCCTCTTCCATCCAACAAGCTCTCAAATTTAACTTTAAATACTTATAGGAATAATTAAAAAAACCTTCCAGTTGAAAACATAGGAGAAAATCTTTGTGACCTTGGGTTTGGTAAAGATTTCTTAGGTGTAATAACAAAATCACAAACCATAAGAGAAAACATTGATAAACTGAACTTCACCAAAATTAAAGACATCTCCTCTGTGAAAGATGCTGTTAAGAAAAGAAAAAGGCAAGCCAAAAACTGGGGAAAAAATCTTTGCAAATCATATGTCTGAAAAAGGCTTGCATTCAGAATATATAAATAAACCTCAAAACTCAGTAATAAGAAAACAAACAATGCCATTTAAAAAATGGGCAAAAGATTTGAACAGATGCTTCATTAAAGAATATACATGGATGACACATAAGTATGTGAAAGATGCTCGATCAGTCATCAGGGAAATGCAAATTAAAACTACAAGGAGATAATACTATTGGAATGGCTGAAAAACAAAAGAGAAAAAGCAAAAAAACCCACTGACCATACGAAGTATTGGTGAGGATGGGCAGCAACTGGAACCCTCATGCACTGCCAGTGGGAATGCAAAATAGCACAGCCACTTTGGAAAAGAGTTTGGCAGTTCCTTATAAAATGTTAAACATACATTCCAATAAAATGCAGTGATTTCATTCCTAGAGAAACACCCAAGAGAAAGAAAAAGTTCTGTTTACTTAAAAACCTGTCCGTGAACATTTATAGTGGTTTTACTCATAATTGCCCCCAACAGGAAACAGCCCAAATGTCCTTCCACTGGTGAGTGTGTAAGCAAACTGTGGTTTGTGTGCATGACGGAATATGACACAGCAGCAGAAGGGAACAGGCTCTTGGCACACAGCAACTGGGATGGGCTCAAGTACGCTATGCCAAGTGGGGGCGGCCAGACTGAAAATGCTATGACTCTATTCAGGTGACCTTCCGGAAAAGGCGGAGTGAGAGGAATAGCACACAGATCTGCGGTTGCCAGGGGTTGAGAGTGGGGAGAGAGGCTGATTAAAAAGTCAGTGGGAGGGAACTTTGGGAGTGATGGAAATGTCTTGTATTTCTGTGGTGGAGGTGGACACATCACTGTAAGCATGTGTGTAAATCAGAGAACTACAAGCAAAAAAGTGAATTTTACTGTATATAAATTTTTAAAAAGATGGGTCAGCCATTTCTCCCCCACCGCCTAAAATACCTGGTGCCGGGAAGTGCCGGGGTCCTGAGAAACCGGCAGCCTCTTGGAAGGCAACTGTCCTAGGCAGCGTGGGCTTCTCTTCTAGAACAGTCTTGGGGGGAGGTCCATGGGGCCGAGGGGCACTTTGGGGAGCAATGTGCTCCAGGTCACCTTGGGGAAGGCTGAGGTGACACTTGTGAGTGGTGAGTTCTTATCTGCCCTCAACGAGGAAGGGGCTTCCAGCTCAGCAGTTCTTTTTTTTTTTTTTTTTTTGGTGAGGAAGACTAGCCCTGAGCTAACATCTGTTGCCAATTCTCCTCTTTTTTGCTGAGGAAGATTGGCCCTGGGCTAATATCTGTGCCCATCTTCCTCTACTTTATATGGGACGCTGCCACAGCATGGCTTGATGAATGGTGCATAGGGACGCCAAAGCGGAGTGAACTTAACCACTACCCCACAGGGCTGGGCCCATCGCTCAGTAGTTCTGAGCAACTGTTTCTCTGCCTGCCTGAGCACCAGGCCGTCTCCCGGGAGGATGCAAGGTGGTTAGCCGCCTAGTACGGGGTCCTGTGGGGGTGGCACGTCATCGGGATTCTTTCTCAAATACATTCATCGAACACAATCTTGGAAATAGCTTTTGGCTGTAAAATTCATATGTTCTAATTGTAAAAAAATTGAGAACGTAGGAAAATATGAAAGAGGTAAAGTTCACCTCCAGTTTCACCCCAGAGATAACCGCTCTCACTATTCTGTTGTATACCCTTCCAGATTTTCTTGTAAAATTCTACAAGAAGGATCATGGGATAATACTATCTAAATATGCCGTTTTACCACTTAACAATACATTGCGCATGTTTTTATATCAACAAACGTGGGTTTGCATAATCATTTTTAATGGCCGTGTTTCACGGCACAGAAGTGTCTGGTTTGCTTTATTTCACTCGATGGCCTGGAGAACTGGTGTGTAAGGGCATCTCATATGCACGCGCTAGACGGATGGGTATCTAAATTGTCCCAGTGTTCTGTCATTAAAAGTGAGGATGTCCATGGATGGACCTTGAGGGCATTATGCTTAGTGAAGTCAGTCAGACAGAGAAAGACAAGTACTGTATGATCTCACTTATATGTGGAATCTAAAAAAACCCCACCAAAGTCAGAGAAAGGAGACCAGACTTGTGGTTACCAGATGTGGAGGGGTGAGGGGCAACTGGAGGAAGGTGATCAAAAGGTACAAACTTCCAGCTGCAAGATAAATAAGTACTAGAGTTGTAATGTACCATGATGACTATAGCTGACGCTGCTGTGTGATACATAGGAAAGTTGTTAAGTGAGTAGATTCTAAGAATCTCATCACAAGGACAACATTTTTTTCCTTTTTCTTTTCTTTTTATTGTGTCTATATGAGAAGATGGATGTTAGCTGAACCTACTGTGGTAATACTTTCACAATATACATAAATCAAACCATCATGCTGTACGCCTTAAACTAACACAGTGATGGATGTCAATCATTTCTCAGTAGACTGGAAGAAAAAACTGAAGTTGTCATGATTGTTCTTGGACGTGTCTGCGCACACCTCTGAGCATCTCCTGTGGATAAATTCTGGGAGCGGGATTGTGGGGCCCAAAGTGCATGCCGTGTTTGACGGCCGTGGGTGTAGATGTCTGCCAAGTGCAGCTCTGTGCTGGCGTGGAAAATTCAGGCTACATGTGGTGCTCAGCGGGAACAGGGTGTGTCTTGGTCTTCCTGGGGCCCCAGCATTGTCTCCCGGCGTGCGGGAGGCGGGGAGACAGCAATCGTCTCCAGTCGTTAAACCAGGGACGAGAACCACCAAGTGTCGGTGCAGAGCACAGAGGCTGCTGGCCCCCAGAGCTGGGAAGCGGGCGGTCTGGTGGGGCTGAGGGACGAGAAAGGAAGCCCTACTGCCTGGATCTCCATGGATCCAGCCCCCACCCACGCGTTTAAATGATTCTGAAACCCTCTCATAAACAATATGTATATTTAAGATGGTAACGGTTCTCGGGGGGACCCCTCACCCTGCCCCTGGCTGCTATGAAATCAACAAGGTTACTTCTTGGTTTGACACGTAGGCTGCTTTTAAAAATTGATAAACAACATGGCAGTGACTGTCCTTGCGGATAAGCCTTTGTGAACACTCATTGCTACTTTTTAAAGTTAATTCCTATTTTTATCAAAGCACTACAAAAATGCATAGTTCAAAAAGTTGCCTAGTCCTATACGGCAACAAACACCTGCCCCCCGAGCCCTAGCCCTTATCCAGAGGGGACCCTCTGGATTCCTGCAGGGCCTACTATGGGGCTTGCTGTTGGGTCTCCCTCCTGGAGCTCGTCCTCCTGCTCCATCGGCTCTGGCTCCCGACACACAGCAGTGGTCCGGGGCCTGCCGCCACCGTCCTCCCCAGATGTCCCTTTGCGTCTTTCCTGCGTTGGGGCCTGTTTCCTGGGTTCCATGTCTGTCTTTCTTTTTTGCTTGACTCCCTTGTTTTGTTGGAGCATATCTTCCAGTAGCTTCCTGAGAAGAGGCGTGTGGCAGGCAGACTGATCGGGTCCTCGTACGCTGACATTGTCAGTCTTCTACCATCGTGTCCAGACCATAGTTTGGCTAGGTGTAGAATTCTAGGTTAAAATGATTTTTCCTCAGAATTTGGAAGATATAGCTTCATCGTCTTTTAGATTCCGCTGTTGATATTGAGAGTTTTTTGTTTTTTTGCTGAGGAAGTTTCACCCTGAGCTAACATCTGTGCCAATCTTTCTCTATTTTGTATGTGAGTTGTTGCCACAGCATGGCTGACCAGTGGTGTAGGTCTGAGCCAGGGATCTGAAGCAGAGCCCACTAAACCTAACCCCTATGCAATGGGGCTGGCCCCTATATTGAGAATTTTGATGTTATTCTGAGTTCAATCCCTTGTGTTTTGTTTGTGTGTCTATTTTATTATTTCTGGAAGCTTTGAGTTACTTCTCATTGTGATACCGGCTCAAGACAAGGTTGACATAAGGGAAGCCATATTGTAGAAAAGAAGCCCTGTTGTAACTCTGAATGACCTCTGACAAACTACCCAGCTGAATCTGCACCCTCCAGGAGATCTAACTGCTCTGTAGATTTTACGACCCCTGCTTGTGCATGTACCTTCCAGCTGCGATGAGATGATAACTTTGTCCTTTTGAGTTCCTTGGGAATGTGATGACCCCCGAACAGGGAGTCTATGCTGATAGCCATCATCAGTGAAAACTGAAAGATCTGGTGTGGCAACTCCCAGTCTGTAACACTTGAGGGTCAACATTCCTAACCCCTCCCCTATAACCCACCAGCCTATATAACTGCTGTAAGATTTTGTGCCCCTTAAGATGGTTCTTTGAGACGTTAGTTGGCCATCTTCCCCCTTGCTTGCAAGCTGTAATAAACTGCCCTTTCTCTGCCACCATCTTGCCTCTTGACAATTGGCTTTTGTCTCGCGGCGAGCAGATCGTGCCTTTTGTGCGGTAACAATTATTCTTGGAATAAGCCTATTTTTATGCATTATGCCAGGCTTTTGGTGGATTAGTTCAATGTAGAACCTCCCATTCCAGGGAATTTTCTTGAATTATTTCTTTGTTAATTTCCTCCTCTCTCTCTCTTTTTCCCCCTTTTCCTGTTTCCAATTTCCGGAATGTTTATTAGTCAGATATTTGATTTCCTGAATAGATCTTCTAATTTATGTACTGTTTCTTTTCTGTTTTCCGTATATTTGTCTTTTTGTTCTGCATTCTAGGAGATTTTTCTCAGCTTTATCTACTTTTCTATTGATTTATTCCCCGCCCCCCCAGCTATCATGTTTAAATGTCCAAGATATTTCTTGTTCTCTAAATTTAAAAAATACCATCCTCTATCTTTTTCACAGATGCAATATTGTTTCTTATCAATATCAGGAGAGCAATGATAATTTTAAAAACATTTCCTTCAGGGCCCTGCATTTTCTGTCTCCCGCCCTATTCTTGTCCTCTCAATTTAAGAGACTTTTTCTCAAGTATCTTCTGGTCTTTGGAGGTCCACTCAGTGTTAAGGAGTGAGGCAAGTCAAAACGGACCGGAGGCCGCTGAGGGGCTGAGGGGTGGGCCTCCCTGCACCATGCAGGGGGTGGACTGGCTCCTCACAGAGGGATCCCTGCATGCCAGGGTCTGGAGGCCCTTTCTCATGGGACTCCTACCTTGGGGTGTAAGCCTCATGCAGCATTCTGTGGTGTGGTGGGGCAGGTCGTGCATCCTACCGTGCAGGATGAGACCCTGGCTGGAGCCCAGTTTCAGGCCAGCACACCACTCTCCCTCAGCCGTGCTCAGGGTCCCAGAGGCCAGAGCCCCCAAGGCCTGCACGTCCCAGAAAGACACCCCGTCCCCCACTGGGCTGGCCGTGTGGGCCAGTGGGAAGGTCTGGGGTTACACAACCTCCTGTTGTTAGTGCCACCCAAACCTCCACTTTTGAGGGGCTGGGGCTCTGATTCTTATGTCTGTAGATCTCCCTATCACAATCCCTGGTGGGCCCCCTAACCTAAGCGAAGTGTGGACTTAACATTCAGCTCTCCCACTCAGCCCAGCCACTCATTGCTCTTGCAAAACGTCTCTGCCATCTCTCTTTGGTTGTCTCCTCGTCTGCTGGCTTTGTGCTCATGAGTTCAGATTTTTAAAAATTTCTGCTGTCATTTCAGTGGGGTTATAGGACGGAGTGGCTGTTATATCTTTGTTTACTCTGACATGTCTCAACAGAAACCCCCCATTAGTGTTTCGAGAGAAAGTCTCAGAAGTGGATTGTTTTGGTAAAAGGCATGAACATTTTCTAGGCTTTGGATGTGTCATCCCTGCCCCCCCATTTTCCTCCCCAGGTCAGGGTGTCCCAGGTGCTGCTTCCCATCCCTGCAAGCTACTGGAGAAAAAGTGGTTAGCTATAGGTGGGTAGGGTCTCTGTGTAAGGGGGGCAGAAGGGGGAGAGAATCCTGTCCTGGGTCATGGCAGGACGTGTAGGGAACCCCGGGAGCCCTTCACTCTGGGGCAGGACTGAACAAACTGAAGACGTGTTATGCTAACAGGAGGTGGCTGGGAGTGCGTGAGGCTCCGCAGGGCTGTTGCCCAGGCCTCTGCCTGTGCGGGGAACCCCCACCCCTGTGGGGCCAGAGGATGGCTCAGGGGTCAGCCAGGCCTGGATGCACAGCCAGCTCTGCTCCTCACTAGTGGGGCTCAGGCGAGCCACAGTGGCTCTTGGGGCCTCTGGACAACGTCACCGCCGTCCAGGTCAGCAGACAAGGGGCGCTCTGCAACGGTCAGCCATGTCCCCCGTCAGAACGCGTGGAGGGGCGTGTCGTGGCCAGGGGCTTCATGCAGCAAAAGGCTTTCAGTGGGTGGAATAAATGGTTTTTCCTGGAACACAGGCCTGAGAGGGGGCACTGGGCCAGCGGCGCTTCTTCCTCAGGTCTCCTTGCTTTCGTTTTATGGTTTTAGACAGGACCGATGCTTTCAAGAAAAATAGCTGCTCTTCACAGAGGCAGAGTGTTTCAAGTCAAGCATTTATTGTCCTCTGTGCTCTGGCCTTTCTGAACCGTTTCAGACCCACAAGCCTCTCGTACCGCTAACCGGGAACCGTCCTCCAGCTGCCCGGAGGGTCTGAAACCTTCCCAGACTCCACAGGGCCTCGGGACACCTGCAGGCAGCAGCCGGGCTCTCGGGAGCTGGCCGGGCTCCTGGGGGTCCTCAGTGGGCGGTTCTCCAGTGAGAGGCCCAAGATGAACAGAGTTGGGGAGGACAGTGGTGCCTGCAGGGCTACCTGCTCGCCTCCCTGGACAGGTGACCCAGGGCAGGGCCCTGAGTGGGTTCCCCGTGCTGGTCTCTGGTGGCCTCGGCACCCAGCAGGGCCTCATGAGCGCCTGTGTCAGGGCCGCGCCAGGATCCAGGCACTGCCAGACACAGCGAGTGTCGATGAGGCCGAGACTCAAAGCAAGACCCCATTTCATCCCTTCATTTCTCCTCATTTCCTTCCGTTTTCCATGGTGAACTTGCAGGGTGGGTGAAGGATTATGTTAAAACGTGGAGTTGGCTGAGCTCTCACTTCGAGGAAAACATCCTCCCCATAGCTTCTGCTGGGCCCAGCTGCCATGCTGGTGGCCTTTGGTCACAGAAGGGTACTGGGCTGCCCAGTGACCTCTGACCTCCAGCTGAGTGTGAAAAGACTAGCTGGTCAAGCAGATTGTCTAGATCTCATGGCCTGGTTTAAGAGAGATGGAAAGCACTGGTCACTTAGCCAGGAGGGTCGATAGGAGGCACCCTGAGTGGAGACAAGACCGAGGGCTTGTAGCAGGTGAAGCAGAAACTGAGAGGGCCTAAGGGCAGCTCTCAAGGAGAGTGTGAGGAGGAGTGACCCGGGCCCCTGCTGTGGGGTCCCAGAGGCCACCCTGAGTCCGGAACCACCCCAGCGCAGGATCTGGGGTCTCCACCAGCAAGGCTTAACCTTGGCCTTGCAGTGAGATCACTTGAGTGGACCTGTCCCCTCACTGCCAACCGAGTCAGGGAAAATAGTGGGGACGGCAGCTGGCTCCACGTGGCTTCCCTCAACCCACGGCCCCGGTTCTGGGACACGCCCCGCGAACCTGCTCAATCCTGGGTGAGCTCTGAGGCTCTCGACGAAGAGCTGCCAGGGCCCTGAGCACTGCTGGGAGGGAGGGGGAGGCACAGTCTCAGGGGTGACAGTGTGTGACAGCAAAAGGTTCAATGTCAGGGCATCCTCATGTTTGCCTCCAGCGCAGCTTTGGGGTGGGACTGAAGGCCTGGCGCCTGATGCCACAAGGAGCCGGGGCACACTCCGAGCTCTGGAGGATGACTGCGGGCCTGGCCTGCTGCTTGCTCCTGCTCCTTGGGACACGCAGAGAGTCGGCCGGCAGGGTTCTGCTCTCCACATCTCCCACTCTGAACCAAGAGTGACACCTGCCGCCTCCCGTCGTTTGCTGGGGTACAGATGCGTCCCTAATTGATCCTCCCCTGGGGACTGTGCATTTGTGTGCAGCATGTGCTTCTTAAAGCTGGGGCTTCTGTTTTCTGTTTTAAATAGGCCTGCCTTCCACAGCGGTCCCCGAACCTGCCAAGTCTCCGGGCGCGACTTGGGGAAGGATGGCGGGAGCGTATCCCAGCGCAGGGGGTCCACACACTCCTGCCAGAGACGGGCCTTCCCTGGAGGGGCTGATGGAGACTTCTTGTGCCATCCTGGGGGCTAAGAGCAGGTGCCTCCGCCTTCCCGTGGCCTCAGCCCCGCTCAGCCTCAGTGCAATGAGACAGTCTTCCTTTTGTCCTGGTTATCACTCGGCGTTGATGCTGGAGTCAACTGGGCGGCCGGGTTACCAGTGTGCACCCCACTCCTAAAAGAGCGTGAAGAGGCAGCCGGAACCAGTCGCAAGCCCCCCTTGGGCTTTTGAGAACGTGCGTTTTGAAAGTAAATGACTTGCAGCCTCTTGTTCCCGGGAGAGGGAGAGGCCTTGGCCTCGGAGAGATGCATCTCAAGGGCTTGGTGCCAGAAAACCTCAAGCAGCAGACAATATGGGAGAGGCGCTGGGGCGGGGCAGGCACAGCACAGCATGTGGCCAGTTTTAGGGAGGAGAGAGGAGCCTGATGCAGTCAGGCAGGCTTGGGGGCTCTGCTCCCCACCTCTGGTGTGGGGTCTGTGCAAGCTCTTATGGGATTGTCCCCTGACTGTGCACTGGCCAGATGGAGGAGCATTGATTATTTAGTATTACTATTTTGCCTCCCATAGGGTTTGTTACAGTGGGAATAAAATGAGTTATAAAATGAAGAAAATCCATTTTTTGTCTTCTGATCTAAAATTCAAACTAAAGACCACCTTTGGTGTTTTTCTGCTTTGGGGGAACCAGTTACCTGGATGGAATAAATATTTCACATGGATTTTCCTGCCTTCACATTGTTGATTTCAATTTGGAATTGCTCTGTTTTCATGATATCCAAATACAGAACTCACAGAAGACGTGAGTGAAACACAACTTCTGATGGGGTAATGTTTTACACTCAGTGGATGCCATGTCTTTAAAAACTAGACAGCAGACTTGTGTCTGGGGGGTGGGTGGTGAGGAGCCCCGTGGGGGTGGACACAGGAAGGCACATGCCTGCTGCACCCCCGGGGAGCTTCGCCCATGCTGCGAGGTGTCTCCTGCCAGCCTTGCTAGTCAGAGGAAGGCGCAGAAGCTGAGATGACCCTGTCCGCTGCCCTTGGCCATCTTGGCTTGTTCCCCTGGGACAGACAAGGGGGAGGCCTGAGGGCCCGGCCAGGTTGGGAGGTACAGGCTGGACACAGCTGTCCTTCTCCCTTTGCCTCCACCTGGCCCTTCTGCAGTTCAGATGCCACCAAAATTGCGCAGTGTTTAAAGTAATTTATGCATGAGTGTGGGATTTTGCATTTTCCATTCATGCCCCTAATGAGCAGCTTAGCCGGCCGTGTTAACAAGTGCTGTGAATTGGCTTCTAGTTAGCGTCCTGCGCCAATTACCTGGGGTCTGAATCAAGACCAGGCTTTCCCCCAGTGGCCTGAATCACAGCAATTTGACTCTATCATTTGTTGCTTAGCTGCTTCCCTGGGGGTTTTTGGAGGATTAAGTACCGCTATAAATAACCGGAAACCACTCTTCAATATAAATCCATAAATAGTAGGGGATGGGAGTCGGAAGCTGGGTGGCTGCTGCCCCACCAGCCCTGTTCTCTGCCGTAACCTTGGTTCTCAGCCACTGTGCTCTCTTCTTCTTTACCATCACTCTGTGGAGGTAACCAGATTTAAGTCACGCCGTTTGAAATGATGCACGTGAAATCTAAATTGGAATGAGTCCAGAGGGCGGGTGGTGCTGTGGCCACTGGCCTGGGCTGCTGGTTGCACCAGAAGGTGCTCCCTGCTGCCCGGGCCCTGGGTGAAGAGAAACTGGCCAGGCTGGGGCTTTGCCACCTGCTTGTGGGCTGGGGTACCTGGCAGTCTCGGGGAAACATCACTTCTGGCTGAGCACCCACCTCCCGCTGTGACCCAGCCCTGCCCTCGCTACCCAGCCTTTCCCCTCAGAGCTCCAGCTACCCTGGGCCTCCCCCATTCAGTCCCCCAACATGCTGGCTCTTTCCCACCTCAGGACTTTGCAGGGAATGGTCTGTCCCTTCCTTCTTCCCCTCTCTTGGGAGGACCCCCCAGCCGGTGCAGCCGGTCCCTCTTCCCCACTTCATGGGTCATCATCGTCACCTTCCCACCTCTCAATTCGTGACAGATCTGTCTGTGCTGCAACACTCCCCACGCCCCAGCCCAGTGTCTGACTCAGAGTGTCTGTCACCCAACAATCAGGAGGTGTAGTGGGGTATCCCCCCGGAGGACAGGTGGCTGGGCCAGCTCTGAGCATCCCTCTGGAAGACATCAGGTGGCAATTGTGGGTGAGGTCAGGTGCACAGTGGCCAGATGGAGCCAGCCCAGCAGGGTATCTTTGGCCAGCAAGGCCCGGGAGATCTGGTCTGGCATAGATACTGCTGGAGGGAACCCATGTGACTGGCTTCCCATGTGTAGGGTGGCAAAGTGATGACGGGTTGCAACAGCCGGCATTGGAAGCTGTCTGGTAGCTTGGCTGATGCTCATAAGTCCATTCAGCTTCTGGAAGAACAGAGGGAATATGGCGACCCAACATTTGCGTGAAGTTTTGACCTTAGCTCTCACTGCTCCCATGCAGAGAGCTCAGCGCCAACAGCCAGAGTCTGATAAAGCTGAATGCGGGGGCTGCACCCGGGGTGCTGGGGTAGCTGCGCCGTGCCCTCTGCTCTTCCTCTGCACGTGGGCTTCTCATCACAGTTGCTGCTCAACACTGCGTTATCTCACCTCAGCTGTTAGCATTAGAAACATGCACCTCCTTTGATCCAATAGTTGCATTAGAGTCTACCTTACAAGATGAAAACCTATGAAACCAGAAGGGCTTGTGCGCCAGGATGCTGATGGGAACCTGTCCACAGAGGCAATGCCCTGGGGACACCCTGAGTGCCCAGACCTGAGGATGGCACAGACGGGGCATCAGCCACCCGACACCAAGAACAAAGCACAGCCAAGAGGTCTTGCAGTTTGTGAGGAGAGAGAAGCAAGTCTCAGAAGAGCATATATTTCCTGTTCTCATTTCTGTAGAACAAACAGGCAAACCCCTCTCGGGGTGTATTTGCCTAAATAGCCATCTATTTATGCCCATATAAGTGAAGAGACTTTTGTAGGACACTTTCAACACGGGTTCCCTGGGGGCCGGAGGCAGAGCTGATGGGGTGGAGGGACAGCAGCGAGCAGGGAGACGAGGAAAAAAGTGGAAGAAAAAGGCTAGATTTAAGTACAGTTTGTATGATGCAAGCACATGTGCAATTTCGTTAAATTGAACATCTGTGGATATGTGCATATAGACGCTGAAAAACTCACGTTGTCTTTAGATTTTATGTGCAGATCCATTGAAGGTAGGAAGGATGGGTCGTCTGTTCGAGGGAAGTCTGGCCCTGTTTGTCCCTTTGGGTCTCCCGGGGGCCCCGGGTTGCCCCTGTGCTGTGTTTGGGCTGTTGGCAGCAGCCTGAGAGTTTCCATTGGGTTGTGGTCTCTGGCTCTGTGAGCACGGACCCGTGGAGGCCCCGGGGAGAGTGGCGGGACGTTCCACGTGACGCGAATCTTGTTCAAGATGCTGGTGGCCGCGGGTGGAATTCTGCTCTGGACCCCATCCGGCTCTCCCCTGGGCGCACCGTGTGCTGCTTTCAGAAAAAGCCCAGCGTGGAGGAGAGAGACCTAAAGACAGAAAGTTGGCTCCTGTCCCCAGATGCTTAAATGAAAACTTATGAAATAATAAGCTACACAACATAAAACAAAACATCTCCCATGTACTAGTAATTAAATGCTTAAACATTAAAATCATCCATATCTTATGTCTATCAAATCGCCGGTAGCCTTAAGGCTATAAAAACACGCGTTTCTCAAGTTTCCCAGATGTTTCATAGCTTCACTCTGGTAAATCTCGAGTTGTCAATTAAACCACTCTCAAGATGGAATGTGCTGCAAAAGCAGGCATTAGCTCCAGCACGCGGCAAACCCCGCTGATATCAAGATTCCCATTATTAAGAAAGTAAATCTCCTTCTTCTAGAATGAAGACATAAACACCAGGTTTATGCTAGAAAAATGATGTGGGAAGATGGCCTCCAGAGATTGTCTGTCAAACACTCTTGGAGAAACGTATCTTGGTGTGTTTATTGCAACAAACATTCTGTAAATTGAACACCAGCTAAAGCTCTGCTAAATGTAGCCACACCACCCCGCTTCCCCACGCTGCATTACGGCGTGATACTCAGGACAGACTGTCAATACAGGACAGCCTGCAGCTCCCACAGAGCAGGAAAGAGCAGAAATACGAGGAAACCCACCACAGAGGCTTCGCTGTCCAGCCTGTGACCAAGCAGAGGCCAGAGCGGCCTCCAACTGAGATGGTCAACCGGGGCCACTCACCTGCGGTCTTAGCCAGGCTGGGCAGAGGGATGGTCCCTTCCTGAGCCTGGTAAATGCCTACTGCTCCTTCTTTGGAACAGGGAGGAAGAAAGTCATGGAACAGGCTGAGACTGGGAAAGTATCCTCATTACCACAGGAAAACAAAGCTTACTCTGTGGGGTTACTTCTCTGACTTCTCCCTCTTGTCCAAAGCTTTGAATCTCTTGTGTACAAATGAAAAATCAAACTGTGGCTGTCACAGGCAGCATTTCAGGTGCTACTACTGCGTAACAAATTACCACAGTACCTAGCAGTGGTTTTATTATGCTTGCTGACCCAGAGGGTCAGGGATTTGGACAGGGAACGGAGGACAGCTTGTCTCTACCCCACGATGTCTGCGACCACAGCTGGGAAGACTGGAAGGCCGGGGGTGATTTGACAGCTGGGAGCTGGAATCATCTGGTGGCTTGGTCACTCACACACCTGCAGCCTGCGCTGCATCCAGGTTCTGGATGACCAGAAACCTGGCCCTCTCTGGGTGGCCCGGCCTCGTCACAGTGGGGCAGCCAGCAGAAGCTCAAAGCTAAGCACGAATGCTCCAGTGAGCAAGGCAGAGTGACCTCATCTTTTATGACCCAGCCTCAGAAGTCTCTCTGCGACACTTCTGCCTTCTGTGACCGGCACACATTACTGCTTCAGCCAACCCCAATCCAGAACCACGCAGGGAAGGCCTTCTGGGGAATACAGTTCCAGCCCCTGTAGACGGTACCGCCCACCTGTGGGACCTGTTCTCAAGTTCTCTCTTGCTCAAGTGGACATTTTCTCCTCTGGAGCCCACGGATTTTATGAGGGCTATGCAATGTAGGGCAGTTTATAAAAGATGTGGACCCGGGAGGTCAGACACCAGGAATCAGGATGTGCAGGTCAAGACTTATGCATGCGAATGAGCGTGAGCTCACAGCGTGGACGATGGAAACAAGCCACCTCCTGTGCTGGCCAGGGTCCCCACAGCCTGGCAGGTTCTTCCTGCCCAGGTTTCCTCAGGAGAAGCTGGACCTGGAGAACGGGCGGAGAGAATGTGGACGTTCACACACAGAGCCGAGGGTCAGAGCCAGAAGTTACTGGGCACTGACCCCGCAGGGGCTGCCCAGACAATCAGCACAGATGTAGTGGGATGTGTCTTGGCTGAACACCAGCTCTGCAAACAGCCAAGAAAATAATGTTCACCAGACCGTGAGGACATTGATTAAAACCAGCGTCCCAGAGGAGGATGTGGGGCCGAGCACCGTGCTGGCCCCGAGCGTGGGCTTCACCCTTGCCCCCTGCACCCCGCCCCCACCGGCACGCTGAGCAGCGCATCAGCACTTTGGCTGCCGTGGACGTGGGCCTGGTCCCTCGGCCGACTATGACCAGTGGTGTGGCCTGGCACCAAAGGGTGGCCCAGGCCTGTTGGGTTCTAGCCTTGAGGACCGGCCACAGGGATGGCTGGGGATGGTTGTGAGGCTGAGAAATGCCACGAAGAATGGCTGTGCTGACCCAAAGACAGGTGGTCTCTGGGTCTGGTTAACGGATTTGGCTGCCCCCGCTGTGAAAGTCAAGCCCCTTTGCCTGCCTGGGACAGCCCCACAAGGCTGTGGGCGCCTGGGTTGTGTGTGTTCACGTGCTGCAGGAGCACTGGAAGCCCTTGCTGGCAGCTGGTGGTCTGGGCAGAGCTGCTGCTCGGTGGTGATTTGTCAAAGAGATGGTTGGCAGGGACCTGGCTTCCCAGCACCCGCTGGCTTCACAGCGATCGGGGAGCATGAGCCAGAGCAGACTATGATTCAGTTCCCTTTGTCTGCTACAAAACATCCTGTGCCATCAGACCACTGCGGGCTGGAGCCTGGAGATTCAAGCTGTGGTGGCAGCTGCCCCTGGACGGGGTAGGGGAGTGTGGGAACTGACACTGGCTGTTCCCAGGGGGCCCTCCCCACTTCAGCGCGCAGGGAAGGAAGTGGAGCGTGGAGGTGGGAGAGTTACGAGTTTGGACAGCCGATGACCTTCAACAAAGGAGCTGTGCTTTACAAACTTGGCCTTCTCCCTGATGCACTTTACCAAGGCTCATAAATCTGGCTTATCAGAGAAAAGGCCAAGGAAGAAAATGCCATTCCAGTCATTTAAGCGAGTCTGCTTAGCTTGAGTGCCATGTGCTTGACATGCTGTAAATCTTCCCCTTTATGACGCTGCCAGGAGCTTTGGGGATGTGGGGGACAGAGAGGCCGTGCCGGGCCAGGTACCTGCAGACTGTATGTCTGCCCATGAGGCCTCGGGGGAGCGGTTTCCAGTGAAAGAGCAAGAAAAACCATTGTTGCCCATGTGCTTGTCATTCAAGTATCTTCTTTGGCAAGTATCTGTTTAAATCTTTTGCCATTAAAGAAAAAAATGTGTGTTTAGATTTCTTATGGTTGAGTTAGACAATTTTTTATATATTCTAAGTCAAGTCCTTCCTCAAATATATGACTTGAAATATTTTCTCCCAGTCTGACTTGTCTTTTGTTCCCTTAAGATGTCTTTCAGACAGTAGATGTTCTTTTTATTTTTTTGGTGAGGAAGGTTAGCCCTGAGCTAACATCTGTTGCCAATCTTCCCCTTTTTGCTGAGAAAGATTGGCCCCGAGCTAACATCTGTGCCCATCTTCCCAGAGAGTAGATATTCTTAATTTTGATGAACTCCAATTCATCAGGTTTTTCTTATGGATCATACCTTTGGTGTCCCATTCAAGAACGCTTTGCCTAACCCAAAGAGTTATATTTTTCTCCTGTTTTCTTTTGAGAGTATTATATTTTTTCATATTACATTTGAGCCTATGATCTATTTGAGTAACTTTTTGTGTAGTACGTAAGTTATAGATTGAGGTCCATTTTTTGCACATGGATGTCCAATTGTTCCAGAAACATTTGTTGAAAAGATAATCCTTTCCCCATTGAATTGTTTTTGCACTTTGTCAAAGATCAATTGACTGTATTTGTGTGGGTCTATTCCTGGACTCTTGATCTTGTTGCATTGATCCATGTGTCTGTCCCTTCACCAGTACCACACTGTCTTAATCATTGCAGCCTTAGAGTAAGTAAAAATCTGGCAACATGAGTCAGCCAACTTTGTTCTTTTTAAAAAATATTTTGTCTATTATCGTTCTTTTGCCTTTCTATGTAATCTTTGGAATAAGCATCTGCATGTCTATAAAAAAAATCCTGCTGTGAATTTGTTTGAAAATGTGTTAAATTTGTAGATTATTTTGGGGAGAATTGATGTCTTAACTAAATAGTGTTCCAATCCATGAACATGGTATGTTTTTCCATTTATTTATGACTTTTTTGATTCCTTTCACCAGCATTTTGTAGTTTTTCAGCGTATAGCTCTTTCACTTATTTTGTTATATTTATGCCTACATATTTCACTTTTTGGAGCTATAGTAAATGGCATTGTTTAAAAATTGTTTTTCTGATCATTTATTTTTGTATGTTGTGTTTTGTATGTATGATTTTTGTATGTTGACCTTATATTCTGTGAGGGGCTTTATAAATCATGTACTGGTTCTAGGATCTTTTTTTTTTTTGGTAGATTCCTTGGGATTTTCTGTGTAGATAATCATGTTATCTGTGCATGGGGAGAATTTTATTTCTTCATTTCTAATCTATGTGCCTTTTATTTCTTGTCTTATTGCATTGGCTATGATCAGTAAGATGTTGATTAGGAATGGCGAAAGAAAGAGAAGACTTCCTTGCCTTGTTCCCAATATTTAAGAAAAGAATTTAGTCTTTCCCCATTAAGTAAGATGTTATTCACAGTTTTTTCGTCCATGCTCTTTATCAAGATAAAGACATTCTTTTCTCCTCTTCTTGAGAGTGAAAGGATGTTGAATTTTGTCAAAGGTTTTTACTGCTTTATTTTTTTTCAGTCTATTAATATGGTGGATTCCACTGATTCATTTACAAACGTTGCATCAACTTTGCGTTCTCAGCCCACACCCGTTGATTGGGACGCATCATTCTTTTACTGTATTGCCGGATCCAGTTTGCCAATATTACGTTGAGCATCTTGTATCTATGTTCATGAGTAATATTGCTCTGTAGTTTTCTTGCCTGGTTTTGATATCAAGGTAATGCTGGCCTCAGAAAAATAAGTTGGGAAGGGTTACTTCTTCTTCTATTTTCTGGTAGAGACTGGATTCTGGTATTATTTCTTCCTTAAATGTTTTGTAGAATTCACCAGTGTAGCCATATGGTCCTGGAGTTTAGTTTTTTGGAAGAGACTTCCTCTCATCCTCCCTTCTTCCTTCTTTCCCTCCCTTCTTTCTTTTTTTTCTCTTTCTCTTTCATATAAATTAATTCCTTTAATATATTTAGGATGATTCAGATTATCTATTTCTCCTTGTGTGAGTTTTGGTAATTTGTGTTTTTGAAGGAATGGTTCATGTCATGTAAGTTATTGAATTCATGTGCATAGAGTTGCTTCTGAGCATTTCTTTATGATTCTATGATTTACTGTCCATGGGACCTACAGTCATATCCCCTCCTTCATTCGTAATAATTGTAATTTCCATCTTTGCTCCTTTTTTTCTTGGTCAGATTGGCTAGAAGTTTATCAATTTTATTGACCTTTTCAAAGGAGCAGCTTTTGTTTCATTGATTTTTTTTGTGTTGTTTTCCTGTTTTCTGCTTTTTTCTGATTTCTGCTCCTATCTGTATTTTTTCCTTCCTTCTGCTTGCTTCAGGTTTACTTTGCTCTTTGTTTTTCTGGTTTCTTAAGGTGGAAACTTAGATTATCGGTTGAATGCTTTCTTCTTTTCTAATATATGTATTTAATGCCATAAAATTTCCTTTAAGCACTATTTCAGCTGTATCTCACAAAATTTAATATGTTGTATTTTAATTTTCATTTAATTAAAAATATTTTCTAATGTGCTTTGAGATTTCCTCTTTGACCCATGGGTTATTTAGAATTATGTTGTTTAACTTCCAAGTATATGGAGATTTTCCAGTTATTGATTTTTGCTTTAGTTCCACTATTGTCAGAGGACATACATTTTATGATTTCTATTCTTTCAAATTTGTGGTGGCTTTTTTTTATGACCCAGGATACGGTTTACCTTGGCAAATGTGTCCTGTGCACTTTGAAAGAATGTGTACTCTGCTGTTTTGGGGATGGAGTGTTCAATAAATGTCAGTTCAGTCAAGGTGGTGATAGTGTTGTTTAGGTTTTCTACATCTCTGCTGATTTTCTCTCTACTTGTTTTTTCATGGGTTGCTGAGAGCAGTGTGGAACTCTCCAACTACAATTGTCTATTTCTCTTTTCAGTTTGCTCAGTTTTTGCGTCATGTCTTTTATAGTTCTGTTGTTAGGTCCATATGCATTTAGGATTGCTATGTCTTCTTGGTAGCTTGAACATTTTATGACCATGTGATATCCCTCACTATGCCTGGTAATTCTTCTTGTTCTGAATTCTACTTTGTTTGGTATTCATATAGCCACTCCAGCTTTCATTTGGTTACTCTTTTAATCATATATCGTTTTCCATCCTTTTTTTTTTTCTTTTTTTTGTGAGGAAGATCAGCCCTGAGCTAACATCCGTGCTAATCCTCCTCTTTTTGCTGAGGAAGACCGACTCTGAGCTAACATCTATTGCCAATCCTCCTCCTTTTTGTCCCCCAAAACCCCAGTAGATAGTTGTATGTCATAGCTGCACATCCTCCTAGTTGCTGTATGTGGGATGTGGCCTCAGCATGGCTGGAGAAGTGGTGTGTCGGTGTGCACCCGGGATCCGAACCTGGGCCGGCAGTAGCGGAGCGCACGCCCTTAACCGCTAAGCCACGGGGCCGGCCCTCCATCCTTTTCTTTTAACTCATGTGTATCATTATATTTAAAGGGGGCTTCTAGACAATATGTAGTTGGATTTTTTTTTTTTTGGTTCATCCAATCTGACAATCTCTGCCTTTTAATTGGCATTTTCAGTCTTTTGTATTTAATATAGTTATTGACATGGTTGGATTTAGCTCTACCACTTAATCATTTGTGTTCTGTTTGTTTCTTCTGCTTTTCTGTTTTCTGTTTCCATTTTCCTGCCTTATTTTGGGTTAGTTGAATATTTTTTAGAATTGTATTTTAACTTACTTATGTGCTTTTACATTATACCTCCTTGTGTAATTTCTTAAGTGACTGCTCTAGTGATTACAGTATACATACTTACATTTTCAAAGTTTAAGGAAAATTAATATTTTACCACTTCAGATGAAATGTTCGTCCCTTTATCTTGTGGTTGTCTTATATATTACAGTTACATACATTGAGACCCTAACGGGTAATGTTTATTTTTGTTTTCGTCATACGTATTTTAAAATATTTTCTCCTTTTGGAGATAACAGATTGTTATTGTTCCTCACATATATTCCATATCTGTCGCTTTTCATTAACTCCTGAAATTTCACTTTTGCCTCTGGGAGAACTTCCTTTCTACCTGAAGATCTTCCTTCAGAGTTTCTTTTAGAGCAGGTCTCCTGGTGATGATTCTCTTTGTTTTCTTTCATTTAAAAATGTCTTTATTGGGGGCCAGCCTTGTGGTGCAAGTGGTTAAGTGAGCGCGCCCCACTTCGGCGGCCTTGGGTTCGCAGGTTTGGATCCTGGGCGCGCACTGGATGCACTGCTTGTCAAGCCATGCTGTGGCGGTGTCCCATATAAAGTGGAGGAAGATGGGCACAGATGTTAGCCCAGGGCCAGTCTTCCTCAGCAAAAAAAGAGGAGGATTGGCATCAGATGTTAGCTCAGGGCTGATCTTCCTCACAAAAAAAAAAAAAGGCTTTATTTTGTCTTCATCCCTGAAGGATATTTTCTCTGGATATAGAACTCTGGGTTGACAGCTCTGTCTTTCAGCACTTTAAAATGTTGTATGACTGTCTTCTGGCGGCCCTGGTTTCTGATGAGAAACCTGCAGTCATTTAATTTGTTATTCTCCAAGAGTAATGAGTCATTTTTCTTGACTTTAAAATATTTGTTTGTTGTCTTTGGTTTTCAGTGGTTTTATTATGATGTGTCTGGGCATGGTTTTCTTTGAGTTGATCCTATTTGAGATTTACTGAGATTCTTGAATCTCTAATTTTTTATTTTGCCCAATTTGGAAGTTTTTACCATTATTTTATCAAATATATAATACTGATAGACAACACACATATGTAGTTGCACCAGTTTTATTCTCTCATTCTGGGACTGCAGTGATTAGACCTTTTGATATTTTTCCTAGAGGTGCTGATATTTTTTAAATTTTTCTTTCAATATTTTTCTCTCTGTTGTTCAGATTGGATGATTTCTATTGATCTGTCTACAATTTTACCCACAATTTCCTCTGTCATTTCCATTTTGCTAAAAGCCCACCCAGTGAATTCTTTATTTCATTTATTCTGTTTTTAAGTTCTAAAATGTCCATTTGATTCTCTTACATAGCTTCTATTTCTCTATTGGCAACTTCTATCTTCCTATTTTTTAATGAGTGTTCATCCTTACTCCATGGAGAATGGATATATTCATTGTATTAAAGTCTGATAATTCCAAAATCTATGTCATTTTGGGATTGACATCTGTTGATGGTCCTTTTCTTTTCAAGTTGCTAATATTTTGCTTTTTTTTTTTTTTATTTTAAGTAATTTGTACTATATCTGGGACACTTTGAATATTACATTATGAGACTGAGTCCTGTTAAAATCTTCCAGAGAACATTGAATTCTGTTTGTTTCAGCAGGCAGTGGACGCTATTAGGTTCAGGCTGTAAGTCTCGACCCACCTTCTGTGGGCCATAGTACCAGTGTTAGCTGAGCTTTCAAAGCCTTTGCAGTGTGGCTCAGATCTGTCCGCACACGTGCTCCCCGTGAGCCAGTCTGGCACTTGGGTGGTCTACGTGCAGTTCGGTCGTCACAGCCTTCTGTGTTCTTTTTTGGGCCAAGCTCATGCTCACACACACAGGTCTAGCTCCTTGACTTTCTCTGTTGCTGTGGTCTCCCCTACACCCTCTGTCTCTTGGGGCCCCCTCCACCTGGCCCTCTGGCCATAAAGCCAGGGTTTCCATGTCCCTGTGCTCCTACACTCCTGCTTTGGTTGGATATGTCTCTGGGATGAAGCAGAAAGCCCGGGGACTTGTGTCAAGGCTGCTACTGTGGGGTCGGGACTTGCCTCTGGGGGATGGCCAGTAGAGAAGGAAGGGCCGGGTCCTCTGACCACAGACAGTGAGCTATTCTTGGGGGCATCTGCTGTGCATCTGGGATTCGAGCTGCTGAGTCTAACTTGGGAAAATGGGCGGAAATTGATGAAGGAACTCACTGCCGTGTCATCTCCCTTAGAGCTTTGATTTCCTGCTCAATCCATCTGCTATTATTTACTTTTCCGCTTCCTGAGATCGTTGCCTTATGTGTGCTGCCTGGTGTTTTTAGTTGTGATCAGTGGGAGAGATGGGTGTGGTGAGCTAACTCCATCCTAACCAGAATTAAAAGCTTCTCATTTTTCATCAGTTCTTAAAATTGCCATATTTACCAACTTGGCTTTGACTCAAATACATGGAACAAATTCCTTTTTAACAATTGGTCTCCACCAAACATTGTGGACAAAGCGCCTGCACCCTGCCCAACGTCGTTGCCTGGGTCCCCTCGCCTCCAGTTGCCCCTGAGCTCGCAGCCAGAGGCAGTGGGCTTCTTCCCAGAGCCCCTGCCACCGCCCCAGTTCAGCCCCGCTCGGGATCAGCAGGGCCTGGGACCAGGCTGTTCCCTGCGCTGGGGATGCTGTGGCAGGGTTGACACAGGCTCTCCTGGACTCTCTGCAGGCTGAGAGGGTCACTCCCTCCACAGCCCATGTTTGTGGACTGATGGCTCGCCTGTTGTCATGGTTTCAGACAGCCAGCCTTGGATATCTTTCCTGGTCTCATCCTTTTCCAAACAATGCTAAATGACTCGGCGTGTCATGCTAACAGCTTCTTCAGCACGATGGGTGACCTCGAAAGATGCGGGTGCTTGGCCTAGTTAACGACAGAGGCGGCTTCCTGAACTTCTAACAGGAACAGAATCAGCCCCTGGAGAAAAGGATACGGAGCCAAAGCCCCTGGAGGTTCAATTACCAAGTGTCATTTTAAATTCTCTCAGCGGCGCTCTCTGTGTCTGCAAACCAACAACTCCTGATGCAGCCGGTCCCCTTATTAGGGGGATCTGAGTCACCAGGTGGGCTGCCTGGGGAGCCCCTCGGGGCGGCAGGCAGAGCTGGTGATTGGGACTCCCCCAGGGAATGGCTGGCACAGGGTGAGGCTCAAGGCTTGGTCCTGGGCCGGCTGACCCCAAGGTTTGTGGGCCTCGTGGGGCTGCTGAAGTGAGGGACAAGGTGCTGCTGATCCAGCCCTGGGATGGGTCTCCCCTTTCCTCTCCTCCCTCAGCTCTGGAGGACGTGGCTCAGGGCCAGTTGTGGGGTTCAGGGCGGCCCCCTGGGCAGCCTTCAGGCCTCACACAGCCGTGTGTCCTGGGAGCTGGTCTGGGAAGCGGTCAGCCATGACCACCTCAGTGGACATTTATGAGATGTCTGTGCCCTGCAGTGTCCCTGTCCACCCTTCTGTCCGTGAATACTTCCCGCGTGTGCACCGTGGACCAGATTCCGTGCTAAGGCACTGACGCACAGCTTCCATCCAGGAGCTGCCACAAGACTCCTGCTAGGGAACTGCATTAACGTCCTGGTCATTTGGTCCCGGTCCCCGAAGCCTGCTGAGTGTGTTGTAACAGAACTAGACACAGTGGGGAGTGTTAGCTCACAGATTCCCACCCCCGCCCCCTGGGACTGAGTGAGGCCAGAGCACTGGCAGCTCGGTGTCCCTAGATGCCTGTCCGCTCCCTGGGATGGGCTCTCTGGGCTCAGGCTCGGCCTCCCCCTCCCCATCATCTGTGCAGGGGCCTCCCCATCTCCTCAGTCTCAGCCATGCTCTGTAGCCCCCCCCCACGCCCTCCTGGTGGTCTCTGAGGCAGGATGCCGCCCCTAAGCACCTCGCCCCGAGCCCCGCTGTGTGTTCGGCTCCCTGACTTTGGGAGAGAACCCGGGCGGTCCTGAGCCACTGCCCTGGGGAGCCCCGGGAAGCCTGTGGGGCTGGCACAACTGGGGCTGCCCTGGGGGCGGGAGAGGAGCGCACCCCCTCTGCTGGGTGGGGGCCAGCCCTCTGCAGCCTCCTGGTTAGATGGTGAGTCCAGGTCGCGCCCAGGCCTGGGCCTGCCGCAGGTCCTCACATGAGCAAGGAGGCAATCCTCCTAGGGGCCTGCTGGCATTGGCGAGTGTGGAAAGAGACCTGGCTTTAACCAGTTCCGAGTGCCTCGTGAAAGACAGTCTGAGTTGGCAGTCCCTCGGGAAGAGGCTTCTGCTTCCCTCTCGGGTGCTGTTGTGGGAGGGGACCAGGCCCCTGTGCTCCCAGGGCATGCACGCATTTCTCTGAAACAGCACCGTGCTTCTCCTGGATCTCAGAGGTCCAGTTGGGGGTTTGTGGACTCAAGTCCCTCAGGACAGGGGGCTGGGCTGCTGTGCAGGCTTGACCCAGGGGCGGTGGCAGAGCAGACAGAAAGTGCTCATTTGCAATTTCCCCTTCCCTGTCCCTTCTGCTTTCCTCTCTCTCCGCCCTCCTCCCCCTCTCCTACTACCCTCCCCGCTTCTCTGTACTTGATTGCTCCTTTGTTTGATGGTGACTATTTTTAAAAGTAGATGTGCACCTAATTGCATTTCTTTTTTTCTTAAAGTTATCAGCATTTTTCCTAGGATAGTAATGGTTTCACATCCGTCTCCTTTATTGGTGGAGTATTGCCACTGTTGAGGCAAATAATCCATAATCAATCTATGAATCAAAATTAGGGTGAGTTTATTATGAGCCGGATCAGGACTAGCCTGGCCCTTCCTTCCCCAAGGAAGGAAGGACACCAAAGAAGTGGGGTGTACACAGTGGTTGTACACCGTCTTGGAACAAAGAGCATATATCACATGTGACAGGAATGTCCCCTTCACAATAGTTGTGAGATTGCTTTGCTGGCACAGCAGCCTGGTGAACACAGCAGGTCAGTGGTCACAGGTGAGCACAGCAGGTCAGTGATTAATCCCTAGTTTAGGGAGAAATGCTTATCCTAAAAGAAATACTGATGTGGGGAAGGTTACATCCCTATCTTTAGGGGCATCATTCTTGTGTTTGGGGCATAGTAAATATTTAAAGCAGATGTACCATGCGTGCTCAACAGGCCACGTCAGGGTCTTTTGGAAAAACAAGGTCAGACTGAATTAGTTTTAAACCAAATGGCTTCCTCATATGCTCCAATATATCCTATTGCTTTTTTAATTTATTAACCACCTTGAGGGTTGTAGCACGATTTATGTAAACATTCACCTCAGGTAGACATACAGTTGTCCTAATTTTTAGGTGGCCTGGACACCTGGTGGTTGGAATCTGTTCTGAGCAGGGGCATCACAGTGTGAAATGGTGCTGAGGGAGGAGTCATCTGGTCCCAGGAAGCGGAATTCACAGGTGAGGAGAGAGGTAGGATCATCTCAGGTGAGGGGTAGGAGTTGACTCAGGTGGAGAGGGAGGGGCGGGTGGGATGGAGGGGGGACACTGAGGCTACTGGAGGGGGCTCAGCAGTGGGATGTGGGGTGAGGGTGGTGCAGAGCAGAGGGGAGGCGATGCTCACAGATACAGTTTGGGAGGTGAAGTCTCGAGTCAGGTGGCATCTCATGGACATCTCCAAGGGCCCCTGTGGAGTGCCCGCAGGGAGGCGGGGAGGGGCTCCTCCTCCCTGCCTCCCGTCTGTGAGCACCAGCAGGCTGCACCCCTGGCGTGTGTGCTGGGCTCCTGGACCCTGCAGGCCTTCAAATCTCCATCTCTTCCAAATCCCAGCCACCGGCTTTTGGGATGGCTCCAGTTGTCATCGACGTGCTGGCTGGGGTGACAGAGTGGGCTGCTGGCGCTGTCCCTGGTGAAGGGGCCACCTCCAGGATTTCCTATGTTCCAGTAAAGGGGGTGGGGGTTGATAGAGATGGCAGGTCCTGCTGGGGGCAGCCCGCCGGGCCCACAGTCAGTGTCCGGGGCTTTCCTGACCAGGCTGCTGGTTCTGGATCTGTCTCTCTGGTGCCCCGTGGACGACGCAGGCAATTCCGCCTGAGATCCGGGCAGGAAACACACACCCTTGGGAACAGCCCGGCCTGGTGGCTGGTCGCCTTTCCGTCCCAGTTCCCGGGGCTCCTCAGCAAGGAGACAGGATGGAGCTCCGGGATGGAGTGAACGTCTAGATGCGGAGGACTTCAGCCCTCGGAGGAAGATTAAGTGAGCGGGCACCGATAGTGAGAAATGTTATCCCTTCTAAGCTGTTTATTCCGCAGAGCTGCTCCTGCTGGGCTCACACACCTGTCGACGACGACGTTTCCAGCCTCTGTCGCTAAACTCTCCTAAATGGAGAAGGATGGCTCTGCTCTCTGAACAAGCGGTGTGTCTCTCCTGAACAATGGGTGGGTCCAGAGCTGGCACCCTGAGGAATCCCTGGGAATTGTGAAGTGATGGCTTCCTAATAGTGGCTTATCAGATCCTGCTCGGAAAATCCATCTTGACAGTTATTCAAATACGGTTCCTGCCTAGAGAGGTAAACCTGGCGGCAGTGACTGCAGGAGGCAGAGTCCTTGCAAGGCTTCCCCCAGTGCAGCAGCTCACAGCCCTGCTCCAGGCGGGTGCTCAAGGGTAATCAAGACTGAACACAGACAAATATTCAGAAAGAAAATGGCTTCCCTTAGGTCATAACCAGCCTAAGTTGGGGAGCGTTCTAACAGCTACAAAATACTGGGCCCAAATTTACTGAGATTGACATTAGCTATTTGAAAACATGTGAGTAACAAGATAGGCAGTGTAGTTACTTTAAGGAAAGATTTCTTTTGTTTAAATGATTTGTCACCATGACAAGTCCATGCTCTTTGCATCTGGCCCCGCGGTCATCGCACTCCTCAGGGACGTGCCCGCAGTCAGACAGAGCAGCTTCCTTCAGAATGCCCTCGGCAGAGCAGAGGTATTATCATTTTAGTGATCTCGCCTTTGATGCCACATCTCGGTGTTCTATCCAGGAAAGGGGGCAGTACACGCAGAGGGCACCTGCTGCACACCAGGGCGAGGGCGGCTGCCAGGACCAGCATGCTTGCTGGGGTTTGAGGTGTGGGAGGAACTGGCTGCCTTTTTTTTTTTTTTTAAATGAAACACCATTTATCCTTGAAAGAATGACGAACAAACTACAGTTATTCAGGCTTCGATATTGGGCAGGCATTTTCTCCAAAATGATCACAGTGAGCTTGCCACTTCGAGGGAAACAATGGGCAGTATTTGTTGTGAGTGATGAAATTTGAGCTTTCAGGCAAAAATTAGAATTTTGGATAACTGGTGTCTGTCACCATGAGTCTGATGGCTTTTCAATATTTAACAATTTTTCTAGAGGAATTAGTCGTGATTTGAACAAATGTGAGTTTTTTGATATTGGACCATGAAGTGTGTTCACATATGGAAGGTCTGCATAAGTCATGGAACCAGTATCTCCACATGGCCACGCCTGATGTGATAAAACCATGATCCGAGCAAAAGATCACTCAAAGCGCAGACACACCTGCGGGGTTTCGTGCACAGAGTGTGCAGGTCGTGCGTGTGGGGCCAGACACTGCTGCTCACCGTCAGCAAACTCTCACTCGTCAAGTTTGGGTGTAGGACGAAGAACACCCACGACTCTCTGAAAAGGCTCTGCAACACTCCTCTGTTTCCTACCTCACACACACTGCGTGAGGCTCCATCTTCAAAATTACAAACAAAATAACGTATCATAAAAGGTTGACTGCAGAAGCAGTTCTGAGAATCTACTGTCTTCTATTAGCCAGACATTCAAGAGATAAATATATATAACGTTGCCCTTTTCACTAAATTCTTTGATTTGGAAAATCTAGTTTTTTTCCGTAAAAATATGTTATTTATGTTAACATAATGGGTTTATAATTGTTGTTTTTAAACGATCAATCAATAAATATTTAAAATTTTCTCAGCTTTAATTTACAGTGTGCTATGCATAGCTAGAGCTCAGCCATGTCAACAAAAGCTCTTTGGGGTCCCCATAATTTTTAGGGGTGTAAAGTTTGAGATCTGCTACATAGACCGAGAAGAGGCCTGCAGGCCTGGTGGTCGTGGCCGTGGCTCTGTGACAGGAGCAGAGGGGATCAGGTGACTGCAGACCGAGGCCTTGCACTCTGTGCGCAGTGGGTGTGGACTGCAAGGTTAGCAAGTGCTAGAGCAAACTTCTCCCCTGGAAGGAAAGGCCAGAAGCAAAGGCACCAGCTGTGGATTGGTGGTCAACCCCCAGGGATGGCTCCTGTGGCAGCTCTGCAGCCCTCTGTCCCTCCCTGCCCCAGGTGGCCACCACCCCACCGTGGGCAATGGCCTTCCTTGAAGTGGTCTCTTGCTGTCTATCTGGGGCTGCATGTTTTATTTTCAGGGGGCAATTGCTGTATGTAGCTTCTGCTAAGGCCTGAATTTTGACTGATGTCCACATTAGCCAGGAAGCGCTGGCTGACAACTAATCCTTGGAAGGAAGAATAAATAAAATATATTGACATTTTCTCACTGTAAATTAGTACCTCTGAGAGCAGAGGGCTGTTGTTATTTCTTGCTACTGTGAACGCTCTTCATAATAAGGAAGCTCTACCTTCATAATGTTCACCATTAGATTGAATTCTTTGGCTAATGTTAAAGTTGATTTCCCAGAGCAGTCATCGGCTGGCTCTGGAGCTTTATTTTTTATTTGATGGACACATATGTAAATAACATACTGTAGTTTGCAAACAGATATATAAGCCGTGTGTACTACAGCACTTGACTGTCCTCATGTGTAACCTGTGTTGTGGACAAGAAGCCACTGTCAGGACAGAATATGGAGAGACAGATGGTTTCCTGTAGGGAAAGATGTCAGACAAGGGTGCATATTATCTCCTTATCTGCTTAATCTGTATGCAGAACTGTCATCTGAAAAGCTGGGTGGACTCAGATGGAGCGAAAATTCGTGGGAGAAATACCAACAGTCTAAGACACGCAGATGGCACCGTCTTCCTGGCAGAAAGCAGCAGTGACTTGAAACGACTTCTGACGAAAGTGAAAGAAGAAAGAGCCAAAGCAGGACTGCATTTGACCATCAAGACAAAACTCATGACTACAGAAGAACTACACAGCTGTAACGTAGACAGCGAAGACTTTGAAATTCTTAAAGATTTTGTTTATCTTGGCTCAGTCATCAATTTAAATGGGGACTGCAGCCAAGAAATCAAGAGAAAACTGAAACTCGGAAGGGCAGCAATGGAAGAATTAGGAAAGATCCAAGCGTAAGGAAGTGTCATTAGAGACCAAGGCCAAGATGATCCACACCCTCCTGTTCCCAATTACTGTGTACGGGTGTGACAGCTGGACAGTGAAGAAAGCTGACAGGAAAAGAGTGGATTCATGTGAAATACAGTGTTGGAGGAGAGCCCTGTGGATACCCTGGACCGCCAGAAGGATGAACAGGTGGGTCCCGGAGCAAATTAAGCCTGAGCTATCGCTGGAGGCAAAAATGATAAAACTGAGGCCGTCCTACTTTGGGCACGTCATGAGAAGGCAGGATTCTTTAGAAAAAACAATATTGCTGGGAAAGTAGAAGGCAGCAGGAAGAGAGGAAGACCAAGTATGAGATGGATTGACCCCATAAAGGAAGCCATAGGCATGAGTCTACGGGAGCTGAGCAGGGCTGTTGAGGACAGGACATGGTGGACATCACTCTTCATAGGGTCGCCGGGAGTTGGAGCCCACTTGACGGCACGTAACAGCAACATACTACAGAGTAAGATTTATCCACCCACCCCTGATGCCCGAAGACTGGATGCAGAGTTGGGCTCTGTGCAGGCACTTGGGATGTGCGTTTAGGAGCAGGTTTGATGGAGTCTACAGGGATCTCAGAGACTTGGTTTTCCTAGTGAGGTGGAGGCCTGACTCAATTCTAAAGAGCAGCCCCGCTTCTTTTCACTGTGATGTTTCAGTTTAAGCCACATCACAGGCTGCAAACTTCTCATTTGAGTGTCTCACACTTCAGTTTCCCTAGTGCTGAGGCTCAGCATTCATGCAAAGTGCACTTGGATCTTGCTGGGGAGGAACAGCCACTACGTGATGGGAGGCACTGGGAGGCATCACTGCACAGGTGGCCCAGGGACGGAGGCTCCCAAGTGCTGGGAGAGCTGGCTTCCCAGGGCAAGGCCTCTAGTGCTCGCCTAGACTGTGCATCTTTGCTGCTTTGTGGTCCATCCTGGGCTGCAGGGCCTGGCTCCCGTCTCTACTCAAAGCCTAAATGTGCCCCCCCTCCTTCTATAAAGAGAATGAGCACCCGAACCTCATTCCGAAGGGGTCGTACTCTACCAATCAATACTGTTTATTCACACCATGTAACCTACTATGGAGGTGAAAAACTGTTGAGACACCACTCTTGTTCTCAAAGAACTTATGGTCTGGAGGAAAGACAAGTCTCAAGCAGAAGTGGTACAAACTGTTGTGGCCTACGTTACATGTAGTGAAGCTGGGCCCAGGACATATAAGGGAAAAGATTCAGGAGATGATGCAGATGGTGAGAAGTGTGGTGGATCCTCAAGGAGAACTCATGAGGAGACTCAACACAGTGGGTATGGTCTGAGAGGCCTGGAGGATTGCATAGGAGTTTGGTAGACAGATACAGGGGAATAGGAGAGGAAGATACTTGAACAAATGAAGGTGCTGAGGTGGCACAGTGGAAGGGCCAGGGTGTATGGAGGTGGGTGCCCATGTTGGGAGCAGTGGGGACTGAGGCCACTCAAAGTGTCTTCAACGTCAGACAGGAGGGCTTGGGCTTGACACCAACGGGCAGGACAGCAGGTTGATTTTATTTCTCTGCCGACTCTGATGGAGGGGGGCTGTCTTTTCTCTCTTGATGCTTTTGGGGTCTTCTCTCGTTTCATTGTGATGTGTCTAGTGTGAACTTTGTTTTACGTATCTTAGCTGGAATTGGTGGGGCTTCTTATTTACTTATATTTTTTTGGTGAGGAAGATTGTCCCTGAGCTAACGACCATGCCCATCTTCCTCTATTTTGCGTGTGGGATGCCATCAAAACATGGCTTGATGAGCAGTGTGTAGGTCTGTGCCCAGGATCCGAACCTGCAACCCCTGGGCCACTGAAGCGGAGTGCTTGAAATTAACCACTATGCCCCTGGGCTGGTCCCTCGTGGGGCTTCTTGAATCTGGAGTCTTGTATTGGTTCTGGAGTTCTCATCCCTCACCCATTTAAATATCACCTCTGCCCTCTTCTCTTTTTCCTCTCCTTTTGGGACTTCAATTAAACATCATGTTAGATCTTCACACTTAATTCTTCATATGTGTTAGCCTCTTTTTAAAAAAATATTTTTTATCTTTTTGGTCCTTTGTGTTGCATTCTGGGTAATTTCTTCACATCTGTCTTCCAGTTTACTAATTTTCCCTTCAACTATGTTTAATTTGTTGGTAAACCCATCCATTAAGTTTTAAATTTCAGTTGTACTTTCAAGTCTAGAAGAGGTCTAGAATTCTACTGGGTTTTTTTTTTTTAGGTGGTTGTTTTAATAGTGGGCTTTGCTCATATTTTGGGTTTTTCCTTTTATTTCCTTAAACATGTTAAACATAATTATTTTCTATTTCATATTTCATAATTGCAACATTTGAAATATTTTTATGACTGATTCTTCTGTTGTTTCTGCTGGTTCCTTTTTCTGGTAACTTGTGTCCTTGTGATTTTGTGAGTTTTGATGGTAAACTCATATTTCTTTGAAGTTTCTGGGCCAAATTTTTGGAGGCGTGGGTTGAAGGTGGGTTTCTTCAGAAAGTGGCTTTGTCTCTGCAAGCCGCCTGGAGATACTCTTGGTCTAGTACCACTTTCATTTAATTTTCAGGTTGAGTTTCTTTATACCACACAGATATTGTGATTTTAGGCTCTAAGTCCACATAAGGGCTTGTTTGCAGTTTTGAAATTTTAAGTAAGTTCTTTTTTATCCTCCTGACACTCAAATCCATGGCCTGAGAATGGCAAGCTTCCTTGTGGTCTCCTGAAGATGTGGCTTTATATTTAGGTCACTCTTACAATGAGGGCATAGTGAATGGGGATCCTGGCTTAGATGTGGGAGGAGTGTTTTCTACTTGACACTCACTAGAAGCTATGTCTTTGTTCCCACAGCCTACTGGGCTGGGAAAATCATAAGTCCAGTTGCCATCTTTGCAAACATCCTCCTGGTGAGAGCCGACATCACACAGTACTTAGCTCCCTAGGTTCCTGCTTTCATGTGTTTTTCCACCATTGAGAATTCCTTACTTCCTGCTTTCCGTATATTACAGCATTTTTAATAGTTTTCAGCAGAAGAGTGAATAAGGGTACCTGATTTATTGTATTTCTGGAAATGGACACCCACACATTCCTTTAACCTCGGTTTTCTTCCTTCTATTTTTCAAAATGAAAAATAATTTATTTTTTGATTTTTAAAAAATCAGCTTTAATGAGGTATAGTTTGTATACCCAAAATTCACTGATTTAAAATTTACGGTTGAATGAATGTTGACAGATGTCTAGATTTATATCACTACCACCACAAGCAGCATAAAGAACCTTTCCACCCCCACCCCCTAAAGTTCTCTCCTGTCCCTTTGTGGTCAATCCCCTCCCCAATTCCTGGCTCCAGGAAACCACGAATCTGCTTTATGTCACTGCACTCTTGTCTTTTCTAGAATTTCAAGACTTGGAGTCTTGCAGTGCGTGTTCTTTTGTGTCAAGCTCTCCCACTTAGCATAATTGAAAGAGATCCATCTATGTTGCTGCTTTATCAGGAGTTCATTTCTTTTAATGCCTAAATCGTATTCCATTGTGTGACTAGACCATAATTAACATCAACCACTAGTTAGTGGACATTTGGGTTGTGTCAAAGGTTTGGCTATTATGAATAAGTCTCCTGTGAGCATTTGTATACAGGTCTTTGTCTGCACATATATTTTTATTTCTCTTGGATAAATTCATAGAGTGGACTGCTGGGTCATATGCTAGTGTATGTTTGAATTCATAAGAAATTACTTAACTCTCTTCCACAGTGGCTGTGCCATTTTGATATGCCCACCAGCAATACATGAGGATTCCAGCTGCTTTACATTCTTGCGAACACTTGGTATCGTCAGTCTTTAATTTTAGCTGTTCTAATGTGCAAATTTAGTGGTAGCTTATTGTGGTTTTAATTTTATTTCCCTAGTGATTAATGACATTGAACACCTTTCGTGTGCTTATTCACTGCCAACATATTTCTTTTGTAAATTATCTGTTCAAAATTTGTGCTCATTTAAAAAAACCAATTGTTTGTCTTCTTAATATTGAGTTATAAGAGTTATTTACATATTTAGGATACAAGGCCTTTATCAGATATATATCTTGCAACTACTTCTCTCAGTCTGTGTCTTGGCTTTTTGTTTTCTTAACAATATCTCTCAAAGAGCAAAAGTTTTTGATTTTGATCAAGTCCAATTTATCAATTTTTAATGTTTGTACATTTTTATGTCCTTTCTAAGGAATTGTTGGCCAACCCAAGACCACAAGAATTTTTTATCCTATGTTTTCTTCTAGAAGTTTTATGGGTTATGGTTACATGTAGATCTATAAACCATTTTGAGTTAATTTTTGTATATGGTGTGTGATAAGGGTCAAGGTTCATTTTTTTCTGCATATGGTTGTCCAATTGTGTTAGCATCATTTGTTGCAAACATTATCTTTTCCTCGTTAAATTACGTTGGTAGCTTTGCTGAAAATCGATGGCCCATACATGTGTGGGTCTATCTCTGGAATCCGTTCTGTTCCATTGATCTGTGTGTCCATCCTTATGCCAACACTTTCCTGCCTGGATTGCTGTGTTACAGCACATCCTGAAATTTGGCAGATTTTAGAATCAGCTTATCCTTTGGGTCCTCAGTGTCTTTCATCTGGACACTGCAGTGGCCTCCAGGAGCCTCATGCTCCAGCCTGACTTCCCCAAACACGGGTGCCCTAAGCACTTGCTTCTTACTGAGTAGAATGGTCTTTTTCCATGGATGCTCTAGGATCATTAAAATATTAAATAATTAAATATTAAAAAAATATTAAATCATTAAAATATTCCGGTTGTTAAAATGAGCAAAATGTTTTCATTTTCTCTCATGCTTGGGTCATAATATTATAGGTGTAATAGTTTCCTCCTAAATCTGATTTCGATTTCTTACAAGGGCTAACTAGAGTTATCACACCTGATTCCCTGAAATTTGTGTTTCTGCTAAAAACGTGGATCATTAAATCTACACTGCTGGGGTTGATCTGGGCCACTGGGCAAGTTAATGATGATGACAACGTCCAAAGGGCGAGAGGCTCCTTCCCGCTCCTGCCAGCTGACTGCGCGGCTGACCTGCACGACCTCATTAATCCTCCCCGCCACCCTGCGGGCACCATCTCCTGCATCTTACCAAATGGGGGACCAGAGGGCGAGGTCCTCATCGAGCAAGTGAGGGAGTCTGTGTTTGAACCCAGGCGGCCTGAGGTCGGGACCAGCCCATTAAAGCTTGTCGGCTCCGCCTGGGGCCGGGGCCTCAGTCGCTGGTGTGTTTGGAGGCGGGGCAGGCACCAGTTCTCTGAGCGCAGGCTTCACGCGCCAGTTCCGGAGGGTGTTCTGTGGAAACCTGTGAGGCACTTCTTCAAATGGTCTGGTGCCTAATTGGGAAACGCTGCAAATTCCCAGATGTAATTTCCCCCTGCCCCCGCATTTTAGCCCAATTTCAGTTGGGCTGTGGCCAGGGTGCCCACCCATTCCAATTTGCCCTGGGAGTCCCTGGATTTAGCACTGAGCCCCACCTCCCAGGAGCCCTTCAGCCTCAGGCCATACAGGGCGGTCGGTCACCTGGCTACAGCTTACAGCCCTTGTCAGCGTAGCTTTCTGTTTTCTTCCAACAAGCTGTTAAGCAATTAATGGTGTATTTCTCAACCGATGGGGTCCAAAAACCAAGGAACTGGGCCCAGTTTCCCTCTGGGGGATCGCAGTGTTTAGTGAAGGCCCTGAGAAATTCTGCAGTCAGTGATATTTGACCCACTACTTAAACTTGCCTGAGCACAGAGCATGGCTTCAGGGACCCCGGCTGCACCTGGAGAGCTGTGGTCTCCAGGACACCACCCTGAGAAAGGCTGCTCCAGCGATAGGGCAGCTGTGCCAAGAGCCTGGAAGTGCACAGTGCATCTCCGGCTACAAAAGCCTTCTCAGGGGCTCCGCCCTTTGGGGAGATACGGTGCCCAGCTACAGAAATCAATCGGGGCGGGGTGGGGGGGGAGATTGCTTTATAAATGAAAAGCAAACAAATGAATCTGAGTGTAACTGCTCTGACTCCCAGGGGAGGCGGCGTGTGTGCATTCATTGAACGCGGGTTTGTGGAGTGCCCAATCTGTGGTGAGCGCAGTGCCTGGCGCCCCCCGGCTCCTGCCCTCATGGAGCTTACAGTCTACCGGTAAACAAATACGTCAGACAATTCCAAGGTACGGCTAGTGCCGGGGGAATCACAGCGGGTGCTGAAGGGGGCATGTCTGTCCATCTGGTAAAGAGGTGGGGAAGACTTTCCCAAGGAGGGGATGTTTAAGCTGAGACCTGAAGGATGAGAGGACATCAGCGGGGGCCAGGGCGTATTGATGACAGGGAGAGTCCTTCAGGAGAGGGGATCGCTCGTGCAAAGGCCCTGAGACAGCAGAGAGGCCCGTGTTCTCAAGGAACAGAGAGAAATTGTGCAGTTGGAGCTCAGGCAGCAAGGGGTTGCAAGACAAGCTTATTTAAGACTTGATCTGAGTTGTGGTTTTGGAAAATTGCTCAGACTGCCCTGTGGAGAGTGGACTGTGTGGTGGGAGAGGCAATGGTGGTCTAGGCTGTGGTGGGCCCGTGGGGTTGGGATCTGGATGGAATTTGCAGGTACCTGAAGCAACCTCTGTGAGGGTTCAGGGAGTGTGGGTCCCTGGGGCGTTCGGGGGCGGTGTGGTGAGAAGGGCCGTGGCATAGTTTCTGGAAGTGTGAGGACAGGTGGTCATTTACTCTGCACCCTCACAGGGACTGGCAACCGCAGGGTGGGGGCAGCTCTCGAGGGAGATACAGTCAGACTGTTCAAGCCTCTGGTGGTCGTTCTGAGCTGCTCACAGGTGAGACCCTCAGCGGCAGGCCTTTGGCTGAGCCTGCATCTTACTGCATTTCAGCATTGCAAAGTAGGAGAGGTGCTGGGTGAGCCGAAGCTAAACTAGGCTACACAGTACTGAGGAGAAGGGACTTTCTAGAGTGAGCACCGGGGGATAGGGAGAGGGAGTGCAGGGGTGTGGAGAGAAGGGGGTGTGAGGGCAGGCAGTGCATGTGGGGTGGGGGCACCGGGAAGAAATTCAGCCCATGAGAGTCCCACACGCCAGGAACCTTCCATTTAACTCGTTCCCAGCGTCGGGGGGCCAGCTCCTGCAGTGCCCCAGGCCCTCTGCAGATGGAGGAAAAGCCGTGAATTCCTCATTCTCGTCGGGGCGAGTGCAGCCAGGACCCCAGTACGAGTGCAGCGAGAGTTTCCTGAGTGAGCTAGCAAGGGAGGCACCAGGAGCAGAGGCCGTGAGGACCCTGGGCCCACCCGCCAGGAATCCTGGAGACACTGCAGGGACACGGGGCTTCCTAGGCAGGGGCTGGGGGATGTGCAGTGTCCATGTCCATGCTGAAGTTGGAAAGACTGGAGGGCCTGAGCTCCAAGCCACCCCACGAGGTTAAGTGTTGCCTGTTACAAGTGGCAGCCTTGGGATGGGGGACATGTTTGGGAATCATGGGCTTACACGTCCCAGGACCAGAGACTTGAGGGACGACCATGCTTATGTGCAAACGCCAGTCCTGGGCCATCATCTCACGTGTTTGTCAAAGGTGTTTTCTTGAATCAGTGTCTGAGGAAGGGTGCTTTCCCCTAGGGCTTTGCAGGAATGTCCCCCGACTCTGCATCAAACAGTCCAAAATGCATCCAACTGGCCTGCTCAGGGGGGCACCGGAGGCCTGGGGCCTGCCCGCTGGAGCGGAATCTCTCGGGGTGATGCTGGCTGGAGGACAGGCTGAGAGCTGCTGTCCTAAGAGTTTGGCTCTTTCCAGGGAGTTGCTGGTGGGGATGGGGGAGCAGAAGGAGGTTTGGGGTTACCCCTCTGGACCTCAGGGGTGCTGGTCGACCTCTAGGACACCCAGTGTTCTTTGGAATCAGGCTCTTACCTCCTGCTCTTCAGCAGTGGGGCGAGGATCCCTGGGGAGGGATGCACCATCTGGTGACACAGCAGGTGCACCCGGATCCCTGACCCCAGGTGCTGCCCCAGCTCAGGCCCTGGGCCGCCAGGTGAGATCTGGGGTGGGCTCATGGGAGGTTTTGCCTTTGGCACATGATCCTTTGAATTAATTCTTCTTCCCCTTGGAGGAGACGAGATTAGGTGACTGCTGGTAGACTGGCCCTGACTCGTGATGACTTTGTTTGGCTGTAGCTAATACAAATGCCAAAGATATACGGCTCGATAAATATAATTTTAAAGGTTAATATCAAATAAACCATCACTGTTGTCAAGTTATGTTTAAATATGCTCTGTTTACAAAATCAATTGTGCTATACACAAAGCAAATAATGTCCTGAGTGGGCAAAGTGAAAAGTAATCACCCCATCAATTATTAATAAAAATTTTCCAAGTAAAGGATCTCTAAAGACAGCCATCTGAGTACTAACAACACGGTCTCATGTTTATAGAGCACTATTTATGTTTATAACATATCGGGAGGGGATCGAGAACTGTGCTTTTCTCTCCTTAATCACCCCACAGGAAGGCTTTCAGAACTGCTATTTGCATCCAAGGACCACGCCTCCCGTCTCTGTCTGTGCATGACTCCTCTGGGGCAGCTATCAAGACCAGACGGGAGAGGGAGAGGGTCTTCCTCTTCCCCCACGAAGCACATGATGCTTACAGAGCTCTTCTGAGATGACATGTATTCCACCCGCCATGCAGAATGTCAAACTTTTGGAACACGGCGAAGGTGGGGTTTTTTAAGCTACTGTTTATTAAGCACTTCCTTTGAGTATTCCCGTGTGCTAAGCATTTACACACAATATGTCATTTGGTCATAACCATCCCTCTAAGTGCAAAGGCTAATAAATAAAGAAGAGCACTTTCTATAAATGGTGCTGAACAGTCGAATATCCAGATGCAAAAAAGAAAGAAAAAGAACCTCAAACCAGTCTTTGCACTATATAACTTGAGTACATCATAGACCTAAATGTGAAGCCTGAGCTATAGAACTTCCAGAGGAATGCAGGAGAGAATTTTTGTAAACTTGGGTTAGGCAAGAGCTCTTAGATATGGCAGCAAAAGCATGATCCATAAAAAAATTAATATATTAAATTTCATCAAAATGAAAAATTTTGCTCTTCAAAAGATTGACAAGTGAATGAAGAGACAAATGCAAATCACATATTTGTCAGAGGGATTGTGTGCAGAATATACAAGGAACACTAAAACTCAACAATAAGGAAACAAAAACCCCCCAATTAGCCCCCACCCCCAAAAGGCCTCTTAGACAAATGGGGTCCTCTAAACCACCCACTCCCCAACAGCGTGGAGAATAGGATGCCTTTCTGACCTAGCGTCCTGCTCGGGACCTCAGGGCCCTTTAGAACCAGGGGACACGGAGCTTCTTCCCCACAGGTGCTTCCTCAGGCCGTGTTGGGCACGGCAGTACCTGCAGAAATGGCGCACGCTCGGGGCAAGCAAGAGGCCGTGGCCTGCCTCAGTCTGGCTTTCCCCGGAGAGCTGCTCGACCTCCCTGCCCGTCCTCCCCTCCCAGCCCAGGCTGAGCCACAGAGGTGGGCAGAGGGCGTTCTGGAGGAGAGCGCAGCAAAGATCTATAGGTGCGACCAAGCACGGCTGGGGTTCTAGGTGCTGAGAATGCAGCAGGGCACGGAGTCGCTGGGGCAGCGGTGGACGCGGGGCTCCTGGCACAAGCTGCTTCGTCCCCTGGGGGTCTCACAGTCCTCCACCAGCCGCATTCCTCCCCTGGTTCCATCGAGAGAGTCAGACCTGCCCCACCGTCTGCCAGCTCTCCCCATGGGTGTCTTCTGATGAATCTCCTGTATGGCATCCTGGTTGGCACTGGCGTCTGGAGGACTGGACTGACACGTGGGGAAGACAGACGTTGAGCAGAGTCTATAGAAATGTCAGAAAGGCCTGTGCCAAACATGGAGGTGACAAGGAGAGAGAGAGACAGAGTGGGGTGTGTAGGGAGGGTCCAAGGGAGGTGAGGGAGGGGCCTTGTAAGTGGTGGGTGAGGGAGTCCAGGCAGAGGGACCCACGGGTACAAAGTTGGGAACATGCCTGGTGTATTAGAGGGACACTGAGGGGCACGGGGGATGCAGGAAGGACAGAACAGGGGGCCCTGCTTTCATGGAGGGTCCATCTCCCAGTCGTGGACTCCCCTCATCCTGACTGCACCTTTGATGGCTTGTTTTCGTTCCATAGGCACAATCTCTGAAAGAGGAGAGCTGATCCTCCTGCCGTCTTCAAGGGCATGAAGCGGAAGGGAGTAAATAAAACGTGGTTTCTGTAAATGAAGTTTGTGCTGATCCTTTAACCGATGGACGCTCTGGCCGGGAGAGCCATGCCCCGGGAGCTTCTGTCTGCACCACAACTGACTCTTCCTGGTATCACTTGCCTGCATTTTACTTGCTTTAAAAGAATTAAATCAATATTTTATGTAGGAAATATGGTCATTCCCAAATCATACACAATTTAGACTTTTCCAAAGGTGAGCTTTAACTCTTCAGGCCGGTCCGAGTCACTCATCCTCCTCAGCTGAAGTTCGCGGGGCGGAGGTCAGGGTGCAGGTGGCGGGTCACTGGTGTGCGTGAGCAGGGGCTTGGTCGCTCTCTCCTGGGGCCATGTGACCACTGGTGGGCAGATCCGAAGGGGCTGGAGAGGCTGGGTAAAGCTGCATGTGCACGGAGCCCCTCTGTCTGGGATTCACCCCACAGGGTCTACTCCAGCCAGAGGGGGAGGCCAGGAAAGACTGCTCACTGTGAGATCGTGTGCATGCGTGCATGTGTGTGTGTGTGCGTGTGCGTGTGTGCATGTGTGTGTGCGTGTCTCAGAACCAGGAAGGGGGCCAAGGGCCTCTGAGCAGTGAAGCAGCCCATGCGTGGGTGCATTCATTTGTTCTTTCATTCTTTGATTCAGAGGGTGTTGACAGAGTGTCTGTTGTGAACACAGGTGTGTGTGTGGAGGATGAAATTACTGCTGCCTGGCCCCGAGCCCATGCTCGGACGCTTGGCCCCATGATGCTGGGGCTGGTCCTCTGGCACAGGCTCCCACGTGGACATGAGAAGCTGCAGCTCTGTTTGCAGAGCCTCCTGTCAGGTTGTCACACTGGGGTAGGGGGTGAGGCTGGGGAGACGGAGAGAGGGGCTGGCTCCTTCCCTTTGTTTCTTGTCACCCCAGAGGGTGGCTTTTCCCCTGGCAGTGTGTCCCTCAGGACCAGCCTCATGGGGCCCCTCAGCCCAGCGGTATGGTCCTACCGGGACCCCCACCCCCAGCGGCCTGGATCCCAGCTCCTCAGGACCCCTCCTCTGAGCCTCTGGGTCCTGATAGCCCTAACCCTGTGGCTGGGGTAGAAGCTGCTTCCTGCAGTTGCCGCCTCTGCTATTCAGCGCTCCGGAGCCCATTAAACTGGTCCCTGTGTTAAATTCTGTTGTTAGAGTAACACGTGCGGTTTCTGCTCTCCTGACTGGACCCTGCCCGAGACACGTGGCTTTAGGGGCACAACACTGGACAAATAAGAGGGTAACGACACCACGGTGTGAGAGGAGAGAAGTGGACGGACTGGGGGCCAACGGGAGGGTGTGTGTGTGTGGGGGGTTACCCCGGTGACTGGGGCTGCCAGCCGGGGCAGAGACACAGGAGAAGCAGCATGTGCATGGAGAGGTGGCTGAGCGTCTCCGGGTGTCCAGACGGAAATCCTAGAGAGAGTTCTGGGTCTGGGATTTAAAAGTGGGAACCATCAGCCTGTGGGGTGACTGGAGCCCTGTGAGTCGCCTAGGCTGTTCTTGGGGAAAAAAAGAAAAGGGCTGCAGATGGAACCTCTTATGGCTGAACTGTGTCCCCAGATTCATCCGTGGAAGTCCTGACCCTGTACCTCAGACTACATCTGGAGAGGGGCCTCTAGAGGGGTGATCAGGTAAAATGGGGTCATTAGGGTGGGCCCTTGTCCAATGTGACCGGGGCCCTACAAGAAGAGGGAGATAGCAGGGATGTGCGTGCACAGAAGAGAGACCATGTAAGGACACAGCCGGAGGGCGGCCGTCCACACACGGCGGAGAGAGGCCTCAGGAGGAACCAGCCCTGCGACACCTTGAACTTGGACTTCGAGCCTCCAGGACTGTGAGAAGATAACTCTCTGTTGTTTAAACTGGCCCGACTATGGTAACTGGTTATGGCAGCCTGTGCAGAATAATGCAGATCCCTAAGGAAAAACCCAAGGAAGAGACTCCACCAAGGAAAACGGAGAGCGCGGCTGAGAGATGGGAGGAAGGGGCAGAGGGAGGCACTGGGACCCGGGCATGAGGGCTTCCCCAGGGAGGTGGCCAGCTGGAAGGAGAGAACGGACACGTGCCCGTGAGCTGAGCAATAAGCGGGTCGTTGGTGACCCAGGTGAGAGACGCTGTGGCTAGAACCGCGGGACGTGGCTGAGGGGTGAAGCGTGGGGAGGAGGCGGCGGCGCGGACAGCTCGCTTGTGGAGTTCGGTTGTGAAGCTGTGGAGAGAAGGTGCGAGGGGGGAGGGAGGGCATTCTTCCTTTTGAAATGTTCTTTTTAAAATATTGAAATCTTTTTTTTGTGAATCAGAAATACAGTATGAGCACCTGGTAACACAAATCTAAACAGGATGAAGGGCTTACGCAGGAACGAACAGCACCCTCCCGTCTGTATCGGCACTCCTGCCCCGCCTAGCACCGGCCCGCTATTCTCCTCTTCGCTCGCCTTCCTGGCATTGTCTAGACTCATGCAAATATATATCTGTTTTGTTAAGTTGGTAAATGGTGGTGTATTATTTATTGCTCTGTACTTTGCTCTTTTAACTTATGAAATATTTAAAGCATATAAAAAATAGAGAATAATATACAGGACACCCACAACGCCCGACTCAGCTTAAGAAATAAAACATGACAAGCACATTGAAGTTCCCATGAAACCCATCCGACCCCAACCTCCCTCTCCCCACAGAGGTCACCTAGATTCTGAATTTGGTGCTTATCACTCCTGTGCATACTTAAAAAACACTTGCAATAATACATGCATATTCATAACAGTGCATAGATTTAGTTTGCATTTTTCTAAAATTTATATACAATGACACTATTTTATACATATCATTCTGCAACTTACTCTTTATGCTCAGACATGTATTCTGTTTCTGGGATTTCTGCTGTTATTCGTGTCTCTGGCTTGTTTATCTTGATGGCTGTATAGTATTCCAGTGCATGGACCACTCTGCTCATTTCCCTTGCCCCCTGTCCTCATGCACTTAGGTTGGATCTGCTTTTTCAGCACCACAAATTCCACTGCCGGGATATCAGGAAGATATTCCAGTTTCCACAAACAATTCCAATGTTGCCAGAGGTGACACGTTCTCTTACAGGAGTGGTCTCGGCGGAGATATTCCCACCTTGGCATAGAGGTGGCCATTGTAGTTTGTGAGAGACCAGGGACCTACACACCGGTCAGCGGGGTTGAGCAGGGGCCTCTCCCCTGGGGGACAAGACGCTGTGGGGAGCGGAGGAGGGGACGCGTGGGGCATGAGAAGAGGTCGAGGTGTGTTGGTGGGAAAGTGATTCCAGGCGACGTGTCCTGCAGGGGCAGGGGTTGTCTGTGGCCACCATGATGGGTCATAAGAGAAGCGTATCCCCCAGAGGTGCCCGGCTATCAGATAGTGGTAACTCCCAGCTTGTCCCGGTGGGGACAGAAGAGGTCCTGGTGATCCCGGCTGAGGCCTCTCCTGAAAGAGCGATGAGGTGGGAGGCATGGTGCCAGCACCGAGGAGCCAAGGGGTGCAACCGTGGGACCTTGGTGAGATGTGAGGGTGTCTCCAGGGGTCAAAGGGAATGGGACGGAATTGCATCCCATAATAGCCCTCCTGTTCCCTGGAAGGTTTTGCTGTCTTGGGCACTCAATGTTCTTTTCACTAACCCTCTACTTTGAGTTGTTCTTTCTAAAAAATGCTTGACATTTAAGATTAATGTACAGTGAAGTTGACTTTTCTTCTTTGGGTGTCAGGTCTATGATTTTGACACAGGTAAGGACGCAGGATACAGAACAGTGCCACCCCCCAAACTACCTCGTGCCATCCCTCACGGTCACGCTGCTCCTGAGCCTGGGCCCTGGCGACCCCTGGTGTGTTTCCAGTGCTGCAGTTTCTGAGGATGTCTACACGTGGTCACCTGCGGTGTGGAGGGTGGGAGGCTGGCGTCCTCCCTCAGCTCCTTGTCTCTGAGGTTCACCCGACTGGATGCATGTCGACGGCTTATCCCTTTTGTGGCTGAGCTGGGTTCCACGGTATGATGTACCGGTCTGTTTATCCACTCACTCATTGAGTTGTTTCCGGTTTGGCCATAGTGAATAAAGCTGCTCTGAACAGTCACGCACAGGTTTCTGCCAACATTGGTCTTCACTTCTCAAGGGCAGACACCCAGGAGTGGGATTGCTGGTTGTGTGGTGTGTGTTTGTTTAACTTTGTATGAAACTACCAAACCATTCTCCAGAGAGGCCACACCATGCCCACCTTTCATTCGGATCTGGTTCACCTACACGAAGCCGCTCACCTGTTCCCCAGACACCTGGAAACTTCAGCACCTGGGAGAAGGCAAGAATGGATGTGGCCAACCCAGGAGATCCTGGGTTCGGGATGGCCGTTCACGCTTTGGCAGTGGTCCCCACGGGGGGAAGACTGGATGGCCTCTCCAGTACTTTCGTCTGCAGGACAATGGATGGGGGATCCCCAATAATGACTGAGACCGGCTCAGTCACCAACCTGGTGGGATGATGTAGAGTCAGATCTAACTTCAAGTAGGAAAAATGCTACCACGTGATATCGGAGCACATTGGGGTTGTGGCTGCCCACACCAGCAGTCCCTGTGCAAGGGCGTCGGACGTCACCAAAGCCATCCTCGATGTTCCTTTGGAGGACTTCCTGGGGAGACGATCAGCACTGTGGGTGACTTCAGGCAGAGGCAGCCCTGACCTTCCCATCATCGCTTCTCCAGTGCCTCTCCCCACTCTTGCTCAGGTTGTGGTATAAACACAAACAAAGGTTCCTGTAGCACGCAGAATTCAGGTGCAGATGTGGGAGATGCTTCTGTAAGTCATGCAAACATGAAACCGATGGACATTTTACTCATCAGAATAATGCATTTCTGCAGAAAGAAATGAGACTTGGGGAGAAGCCCACATTCAGGGGGTCAGTCTCCCCGCTGCGGCCGAGGCCCGAGAGCGCATCTGTCTTGCCTGCGGACGTAGTGAAAGAACTCCTTCCCCTACAGTGGATGGAGCCAATGGGGCAGTGAGGGGCATCTGTGTCTTGCTCACCAGAGACGGGCTTCCTGCTCAGGAGACACAGAGAAAGAAGAAACAACTCAGCCCCAGGGCGTGTTACAGTTTGTCAGCAAAGCTGGGAGGCCCCGATGGAGATCGGCACCCAGATGTCCTCAGAACCACGGGAGATGTGTGAGCACCAGGCTGGAGAGCCTGTTAGTCAGAGGTCTGTTTGCAGAGCCTTCAGAGGGCTGAGCTCTTGTCTCTTAACCACCCCGAGTGGGTCCAGCTTCCTCTTCAAGGTCACTCCGAGTCAGTGGATATTTTTATTTGGGGACAACTTGGCTCACAAACTGGCCATTAGGTGATGTGCAAAGAAATGTCTCTAAGAAAACTCTCTGTTACACCAGCTCAAGGAATCGATAGTTTCTATTTGCTTCAGGTCAGATCTGTTTTTATTTATTGAAGGGGCCGGTCACCCGGGAAGAGGATTGAAGCGCTGAGCTGATACGTCTTCTGAAACTGCCCTGAGAGCTAGCAGGCTCTGCCACCCAGTGCATGCATTTCTGCCGGTTCCAAAAAAAAACACCCTTACTGCTTTTTGTAATAGAACCGAGAAAGTCACTGAAGTCGATGACTTCATTAGTGGAAGTATTTTTGTTTAAACTATTTTGTTTTATCTTAAAATATTTCTACTATTTGGAGAAGAGAATTTCTCCTTTCAGGGAACACATTTCTACATTCAGACACTTAGAAAAACGTGAGCTTCAAATGATCAAAAACCACAAGGGATTTGCAGCTCACTGAAATAGTTGAAAATTATTGCCAGCTCCCGGGACACAGGGTCTCTGTCTCCAGAGGCGTGGACAGACTCGATGCTGGAGAAGGTGAGGAAACCTCCCACTGCCGTTCCCTGTGGAATCAGAGCCACGTGGCGGCGAGTGCCATGGACTTGGGACCCGGACTGTAATTGGACCAGAGGGGCTTGTTTGCCCAAAAGTGGCAGCTGGAAGTTTTCAAGTAAGTGTTCGTTCCCAGTGTGTGTGCACAGCGTTAACCTGACTTTTGATACAGTGTCCAGCACAGGACAAAGAAGACAATGGTTTTCTAACATTTGACAAAAATCTGAGCACTGAAGTGATCCCGACACCCAGAGTTTGATTTGTTTCTGATTCTCATCGACGTCCCATGTTCCTTTTCCTCCCAGAAGGTGTGGAAAAAGTCTATGATATCAAGGGAAGCGTTACGTATTGCATTTGCTTTCGGTCAGCCAAATAGATCTAATTGACTGCCTCCTAAGCTTGTCAAATAGGAATGGAGAACTTGGAATTGGACCTTTGGATGGGGTCTGATTGGGGATGTGGTCTGGGAAAGGAGGAAGAGAGTGAGGAGGGAGACGGCTCAGTGTTCTAGTCAAATCAGGGAACCTCAGATGGCCCACGCACAAGTCCCCTGCTCTGCACCTGCAGACAAGCAGCCCACCCCAGAAAAGCCACCCAAACAGCCCCTAATCAAGGGCCAGCGCAGTGGCTGCTCATCCCCGAGGAGGGGGTGTCAGGTCCCTGCCAGCCTGTGGGATTATTCAGACAAGCGCATCCCAACCTCCTGGGGAACTGTTTATTTCTCACGGTTCTGGAGGCTGGAGATCCAGGATCAAGGCGCCGGCAGATCCAGCGTCTGGTGAGAACAGGCTTCCTGGTTCACAGAGCGAGTCTTCTCGCTGCTGTGTCCTCATGTGGTGGAAGGGAGGGGGCTCTCTGGGGTCTCTTTACCAAGAACACAAACCCCATTCATGTGGGCTCCACCCTCTGGACCTAATCGCCTCCCAAAGGCCCCACTTCCTAACACCATCACACTGCAGGTTAGGTTTCAACATGTGAATTGTGAGGGGACACAGACATCCAGCCCACAGCAACCCCCACCCCTCTGCACCCTCTCAGCTGGGGGGACGCTGTGTTGTCTGTGTCACACGCTTGGGCACCCAGGCCTTTGGCTGAATTCAGTAGGAATCTGGAGGAGGAGAGTGACGTGCAGCATTTACGTCTTCACTCCCTCCTCGCCGAGCAGGCCTACTGCTCACTGGTCTGGAGGCCACGGCTCCATCAGGGGCCCTTGGCTCCAATTTCCTCGCTTGGCTGACCCCATCCGGGGTCTGGGTGACAGTAGCTGTCGATAGCCCCGGGCGGTGCTTGTCCTGCTGGCGTCACCCCGCCTCCCTCCCTCTGGTCTGGAGGCCACGGCTCCATCAGGGGCCCTTGGCTCCAATTTCCTCGTTTGGCTGACCCCGTCTGGGGTCTGGGTGACAGTAGCTGTCGATAGCCCCGGGCGGTGCTTGTCCTGCTGGCGTCACCCCGCCTCCCTCCCTCTGGTCTGGAGGCCACGGCTCCATCAGGGGCCCTTGGCTCCAATTTCCTCGTTTGGCTGACCCCGTCTGGGGTCTGGGTGACAGTAGCTGTCGATAGCCCCGGGCGGTGCTTGTCCTGCTGGCGTCACCCCGCCTCCCTCCCTCGCTCCCCTGTGCACTGCTGATAGCTATCTGTTGACTCTGTTCCTGAACCTGGTTTTCCCTTTGGCTGGGTTGAAGGAGGCCATGGAGGAAGGGTTGGGTTTGCAGGAGTGATGAGCTCTCTTCTCTCCTCCAGGGGGATGGAGGTGTATCCTCTGAGCAAACCCGCAAGCAGAGGTGGAGAAGGCTGATCCTCGTCGAGCCGACTCCACTGCTGGGAGAGCCGGCTGGGATCTGATGGGGGCCCGTGCGCCCGTTCCTGCTTTTCCCCAGGCCCCCCGCTGTGTGCCCCAGGCCGTGATGCCCCTTGGCCATTTCCTGTCACCTGTGGGCCCTGCACATGCTGGAGACCTGGGCCAAGGACCTTCCCCACCCATGACCTCCCCTTCTCCGGACTGAGTCCTGCTGGTCTTTCAAGATGAGCCCGGACGTCACTTGCTTTGGGCGGTGTGACCTTGTTCCCTGGGCTGCGTGGGGAGCCACAGGGAGGGCCTGTGCGTTCTCTGTCACTCAGGCTTCTCTCTACCTCAGCGGCTCCACGCTGCCTGGAACTCCAGTGTCCCCTCCTCGGGAGGCCTCGAGGACCATGTTCTATTCATCCCAGATCCTGCGGCTGAGGGGAGGCGCTCACCAAAGCCTGGACCTGAACATGGCAGGATGGGTGTGCTCCTGTGCGTGTCGCTGTCACCCTGCCGTCTGTCTGTCCCCATCACAATATGGGAAGCATCTGAGGCTGCACAAAGGTCCCTCTAGGCTCTCAGAGTCTGGAGACAAAGAAGACTTGGAAGACTTTTTCAGAAAGTCTTGCGTGTCAATCCTGGCTTTCAACTGAGAAAGAAGCATTCAGAGGTAACGTGGACGAGGAGGCCTGTGAGAGCTCTGTTGTAGGCAGTTTCCATTTTTGGATTGTCTAAGTAGTTACCCCAAACCTGTTGAGTTTAACCAAATGAACATAGGTCAGAAATACTGATTCTTGTTTGAATTTGGAAGACCCTGAGGCCCCCGTACTCACCGCAGGGCGGAGACACCATTAGCTCGGCCAGGGGACGCAATGAGGGTTTGGGGGTCTTGTGGGACCCGACGACTAGCCTGTCATCTGTGGAGTGTGACCTTGCAACTGCGTGGCTGACACACTGGCTTCCCCAGCATCCGCATCTCCAACTTCAATATTGCTGTCATGAAATTCCATCTGGTTTCATACATCTGAATAAATAATTTAATTTAAATGTCTTTCATCACTGAGGCCTGCCTGTTACTGTGAAGTTTACAAAGATTAATCTACCTCCTTAGAATTTAGATCAGCACAGTAGAATGTTCTTTTAGACTAGGCAGGGACATAATTTCGGTTTGAAAAAAAAAATCTAGTGAACTACAAGCAAAATGGCCTCTGATAATTCCCAATGTTCTGATAGCTAATACGAGCCTCTTAAAGACGTCAGGAAAAAGGGAACTTGTAAGTAATGTGTGTTAGCTGCCTTTTATGGCTGTAGGAACTTACCATAAACTCAGGGGCTAAAAGCAATACACACTCGTTCTCCTGGAGTTCTGGAGGTCAGAAGTCTGAAGCGGGTCTCCTGGACTAGGGTCCAGGTGTTGGCCGGGCTGGTTCCTTCAGGAGGCTCTGGGGAGAGCCCTCTTCTTTGCTTTTTCCACTTCTAGAGGCCGCTGCATTCCTGGGCTTGTGGCCCTTCCTCCACCTTCACAGCCAGCAGTGCGGCATCTCCCTGGCTCTGTCCCACTCCGCTCTGTCCTCCTGCTTCCCATGCGTCCTTCCATTACTTACTCTGGTGGTTAATTTTATGTGTCACCTTGACTGGGCTAAGGGACATCCAGAGAGCTGGTCAGACATTTCTGAGTGTGTCCGTTAGGGTGTTTCTGAAAGAGACTAGCATTTGATTCAGGAGACTGAGTGAAGAAGATCACCCTCACCCATGTGGGTGGGCCTTGTCTGACCAGTTGAGGGCCCCAACAGAACAAAAGGTGAACGGAGACCTGTTTGCCCTGCTTAAGCTGGGACATCCACCTCCTCCCGCCCTCAGACATCAGTTCCCCGGTTCTCAGGCCTATGGCTTGGGACTGGAGCTGCACCACCAGCTTTCCTGGGCCTCTAGCTTGCAGATGGCAGATTGTGGGACTTCTCAGTCTCTGCAATCATGGGAGCCAATCCCTCATGATGAAGCTCTTTCTATATATCCATATATATCCTACTGTTTCTGTTTCTCCGGGGAATCCTGACGAACACACTTAACGTTACTTGCTCTTTTGTTGGACCCATCCAGATAATCCAGATCATCTTTCCACCTCAAGTCCCAGGTTTAATCACATCTGCAAAGTCCCTTTTGCCATGTGAGGACACGTGTTTGCAGGTTCCGGGATTAGGACATGGACACCTTTGGGGAGCCAGTAGTCTGCAGACTACAGGCAGGGTGTCCAAATCCAACGGAATAAATATTTTTGAGGCAGACCATGGAAACCCCTTACCCGTTAGTGGAAAACGAGGCTGGTGGAGGGGAGTCCAGTGAGCAAGCATGCTCTGGGGCCCCTGTGACGACGCCCATGCAGCCAAGCTTCTTTCCCATCTGTCATTTCTTGAGAAACACCAGCAGGCCGCTGACAGGAGCCAGACCAGGCCTGGGTCACTGTGGCTGCTGTCCCTTTGCTCCCGTGTCCCCCATGGGGAGCTTGCAATCACAGCAGCTTCAAGCCACAGGCTCCCGGCGTGAAAGCACGTGGCCTGCAAGGAGAGAGTGATGCTACGGGGAAATACCCTGCACAGAGTGTGGAGAATTCAGAAGTGGGCCACACATTAATCCCAGTGCAGAGGACCAGGAACCCCTGCGGCCGGCTCTGATACCTGGCTTCCTACTTCGAAGAAGATGTCCTGTTTTCATGGAAAGAAGCTTCCTAAAGGCTGCGTGACAAAGTAGAGCTGGCAGCCCTGACTGCTGCAGTGTGCCGCCACTGCTCCACTGCTGTCGTGGCTCCTGAAACACAGGGTCACAAAGAGTCGGGCGGCATTTTCTGGGCTGGGCTTCTGATGCATTTCATCCCAAATATAACCTGCAGGGTGGGGCATGCCTGGTACTAGAAAAATTGCTCATTTGAAAGCTGTTGGTCTTCCACTGAAGGTGGCCTGTCTGGGTGCGCCCCAGCCGTTTTTGGGGACTTGGAAGGACGGCAGCTGCTCCCCCCACGCTCCTGCGCTGTGGGCATGCACACGTTCTCACACAGGACCTATGTTCTCAGGGACCCATCTGTTTAGCTACCCCACACCAGGCACCTGCACCTGGCTTAGCCCACGAGCTTCTAGTCCTGACGCGTTATATGCTCCGAAGAGAAGGAAAGGGACCTGCTGTTACCACAGCATCCTTTGTGCTGTTGTTTTGAGAAAGCACAAGAGCGATGCGGCACAGTCGCCTAACTGACGATGGGCAGGGCTCCTGGTGTCTCCTGTGCCTGGCACGTCCCCCCTCTTGTTACACTCCCGTGACTCTGCCCTTCACACCATGCTACTTCCCTCCTGGGCTTTGCGTATGCTGTTCCTTCCACCTGGTGCACTGTTCCCTCCACACTGACTGGTCGGCTCCTCTGAGTTTCTACTTCACTGTGCCCTCTCCAAGAGGCCCGCGGCCACGCTGTCTGACGCCCCTGCCTGGTCATTCTCTGCTTGAGCCTCTAATGGTGTTGAACCACTTGCCCAGCTTGAAATTCTTTGATTAATTGCCTTTGATGGCTGTTTCTCCCACCAGACTGGGACTCCAAGTGGGGCTCCACGCTCCCCCTGGAACACTCCCAGCGGCCAAGAGCAGTCCCCAGACGACATGTGAGCGAGCGAGTGAGGGACGGGCACCCCGACACAGGAGCGGGGCAGGCAGGAGAGCACCTTCATTCGCCCTCCAGTCGAGGGGAGCAGAGCAGGCCAGAGCCCCCGGGGCAGGTGGGTGACCCGTCCCCTCTGTAGCCAGAGCCCGAGGCCGAGGGCCCTGTCTCTCGTCTCCCCTGGTCTCCTCCCTGCTCCCTCCCTCACTCCTCTGCCTCCTGCTGGCTGGGTTCATCCTCACCAGGGAGCCCCTCGGGCAGGGGCGGGAAGGGCCTGGTGGGGCCCAAGTTCCGGTTCCGTTTCCCAGCCCCATTTCAGAGCAGAGCGCACAGTGAGGGGCCGAGAGGCGGCTCTACCCGTCCGTCTGGAAAAGTCGTTAGTGTGGAGAATGTGACTCTGTGCGTGGATCAAGTGCATGTCTGTTGAACGTGTGGAATCCAGGTCTTTCCAGTGAATAACAGACGGGAAAAGCTGCTCTCTTCCTAACAGGAAGCGCCTGTTTGAGGGATTCCGACTTCATCGGCAGAGACTTTGTGTAGGAGCAGGAGTTTATAACCATATTTCCACGAGGTGAGCCTCACAGCCACACTCGGTGTCTGGTCCTCCACTCTCCCTCCCACCTGCCTATCCTCTTAGTCACACACGTGTGCACACACGCATGCAGACAAGCACACTCACACACACGCACACACACACAGACTCTCATGCACACATGCTCCCCCACACCCGCACCCCCTCTCTCAGCCACCCTCATCTCTGAGTCACCGCACGGGGGAGAGAGCCGCTGATGGAGACGTGCACAGTGGGAGCTCCACTTAACCCGCTGGGATTCGGGAGCTGGTGGTTCTGGCAACCTAGCAGGTCTTGTCCTGCCCCTACCTTCCCCGCACCCCTGACCCGACCTGTTTGCAGCCCCCTCTTGCACACCCAGGACCGTGGTTCTTGGGAGGAAGGCTGCCCTGGGGGATGGAGATGGGGGACGCACACCTGGTAGAGAGGAGCGCCAGGCGTCAGGATGATTTATGACACTTGTCGGCCGCATGCTGAAGGAACCACTCTCTGTGAAGATGACCTTTATGAATGAGCGAGAGAGAGAAGAGGAAAGAGAGCCGTGGCCGTCTCATACACTCGGGCATAGATCTGTGGCTTTGCCGGGAACCCACGAGCAGTCATCAGGGGCTACAGTTCCTGGAGCATCGGACGCGGCCGGGAGCCAAACCTCCACAGCCACTGGCTTGTGAGTGTGGAGCGATGCCGCCGAGCGACAGGGCGTTGTTTGAGCTGTGGCTAAAGTGCGCCACACTGCTGTCTGTCTTAAACTTCCGTACATTCCTAAACCCACCATGAATCCATTTTATTGATCATCGTCATCCATCTCTTTGATGGCCCTCTCACTTCGTTCTGTATTTCCAGAATGCTCCTCATCCTTCAAGTTTCTCCCACTCCCTGGGCCTCCCACCTGGGCTCCGAGGTGTTGCATCTTTTCTGCAGCCTCAGGGATAGAAAATGCCTGGGGATCATTCCTTCCAATGCACGTCTTGGGTGATTCTCCCAGGACGACAACATGAAAGACCTGGAGGCAGCCAGCTGGGGCCCCCGTGAGGAAGGTCTTGCTCTCCAGCTTCGAGGGGGGACAGGGCACCTCACTGCCCAAGGTCACATCCTTTCCGGGTGGGGCCTGGGTGTGAGGCCTGGCCAGTGTGGCCCAACTTGCAGCCCTGATGGCCGCATTGGCTCCAGGGCTCCTGGGGGCTGGGCCAAGGTGCTGTTTGGGTCTGTGTCTCTGTTCCAGCCCTTCCACCAAGCCCGAGTCCTTCCCTCCCTCCCCCAGGTGCTTCCAATGCCATCCTGCCCACCAGACACCATCTTGATCTGCCTCTTGGAGAACCCGACCTGCAGCAGACACAACAGCCGTGATGGCCGTGAGGGAGCCCCTGCCATGCTCCGGGTGCCACGCTGGGAGCTTGAAACACGCCACTCCGTTTTTCACATTATCCCATTAATTGCACCAACCTGAGAAAATAATAAATTCCAGTTTTTTGATGAGAAATGGGAGTTCAGAAACTGGCACAGGCCACGCAGGAGGCCACAGGGAGCAGGGTGGACCTTGCTTTCAGGTTCCAGTCAGCGACTTCTGCATTCTGGGACCTCCTCTCACCTCTTGACGAGTGTTACTCCACAATCCTGCCTTCTTTGACCCTTGTCCCTTCTCGCTGGGGCCGCCCATGCCCATGACCTTGATGGACACCCCTTGCTGAGGCATCCCCCACCTGTCTGCCGTCCCCACCCTCTTGTGTGCCTCCTCGGTGCCCCTGGGGACGTGCTCACGTCTCTCTTGCTCTCATTCATCTCTGACACCCCTCTTCTCATCCAAGTCGGAACTGGGTGGCAAATCCTGCCAACGCCTGGGGTTCTTCTTCATCCCTGTTCCTTCTAAGATTAAAAATAAATTATAAAATACATCAAACAGAGAGAGAGTATGTAAAAACTGTGTATATTCATCTTAAAGAAAAATAATAAAATGAGTCCCCATGCAACCACCCCTCAGCTGGAGGAGATCTCCACCAGGACACGTGAAGCCCCTGTGTGCCCACCCTGATCACGGCTTCCCTTCCCCTTCCTCGCCAAGTAAGCACCACTCTAAGTTTCCTGATAACCACTCCTTGCTTTTCTGTGCCATTCATTGCGTACACATGTATCTCTAAAGAATGTGTAGTCCATGGTTTTCTTTACTTGCTGACAACAGGTTTCGGACGTCTTTCTTTGGGGGAGGGTGAAGCCATACTTCATTCCTCTCGTGCTGGACCGTGTTCCATGCACGATGGCTCCTTTCGCTGGTGATGGATGTTTGGGTTGCTTCCAGTCTGCGGCTGTGACAAACGATGCTGCCGCTGTAGACATTCCTCTGGTGGCCATATGCAGAATTTCTCTAGATCAGGGGTTGGCAAACTATGGCCCACTGCCTCCTGTTTTTGTAAATAAAGTTTTATTGGAACATCGTCACGCCCATTCATTTACGCACTGTCCACGGCTGCCTTCCCACTATAGTGTTGAGTAGTTTCCACAGAGTTCACTCGGCCCCTTTCAGGAAAAGCCTGCTGACCCCGGCTCTGAGTGGATGACTTAGGAGGGGACTGCAGGGTCGGTAGATGTGCACATTCACCTTCCGCAGGACTCGCCAGTGTCTTCCAAACAGGGCACAGCTGAGCAGTGGCAGGTGAGGGTTCCTGCCAGGCTAAGTCCTTGCCCACACGCAGAATTTCCAGACTCTTTAACTTGCCTGCCTGAGGGTGTGCACTGACCTCTTGTGGTTTTAATTCTCCTCTTCCCCACTGCTTATGGGGCTGGGCAACTTTCACAGCTTTCTGGGCTCCTCCTGCTCCTCCTGGGGGAAAGGCCTCTGCAGGTCTTCTGTCTTTTTCCCATGGAATATTTGTCCTTTTCTTACTGATTTGCATGTTCTTTGTAATTCTGAACACTCATCATTTGTTAGTTTTATCAGTTCTTTCTTTACATTTTCATAATCGCTCCTGAAGCTCAGGCCTGTGACTTCCTGTTGGGTTCAGTCTCTGTGCTCCTGTGTCTGTGGTTCAGTGTTCGCATGTGTGTCTGTAGGTCGTACTCTCTACTCATTCTCAGAAAATTTGAGATGTTAAAATAATGCACAGAAATGGACAAGTACAAGTGACGAATAAAAAAATTAAAGACGAGGAAGACAGAATGAGACAGACAAACAGCTATTATCTCAGAGAAAGTAAGATTGCTGGCATGTAGGACACAGGGTGCTTGGCAGTTTGTGAGAAGGAGCTTCCTGGGGCCCCAAATGAAAAGGGCAGCATGATCAATTACATGATTTAATTTGTCCATAGGAAACAACCAAGCTCCTTTTACGGCCATTGATTTGAAGGAAATAGTGGGAGTGTGTAAATTCATTGCTTCTATGGGTCTTGATTAAGTTGGGAATAATTATTCACAATGGATGTAGTGTAGAAATGATATTTCAATATAATAAACAAATGTAGAGACATGACAATTATAGTGTAACCGTGGGAATCTCACGTGGCTCTTTGTTTATGAAGGGGTCCTTGGGGACAGAGCTGTCCGCACACCAAGCCAATTCAGTGGAGGCAGGACTTAGAACTTGCCAGGGGACCCCTCTCTCCAATCCTGGAGGGGCTGAGAGGGACTCTGCTTCTCCGCAGTGTGGGTACCCACCCCTCTGTTCATCAGGTGGACTGAGTGGGCCCCTCCTCCCTGTGTGGCAGGCCCCAAGGATTCGGGGACCCTCGGGGCTCACATGCACTGCACTGTAGACCAGCAGCCTCGTATGGTCCCAAGGGCTAGGGCAGAGCAGGGTCTGCAGGGAGGGCCTCCTGGAGGGAGGAGGACGGGGAGGACCTTTGCCCCTGCAGGTCCTTCTGCCCCGATGGTCCTCCTTTTCCCCCTGGACTGGACAGAGGTCTGCGGTGAGAAAGACTGAGCAGGGTTTTGGGAGCAGAGAGGCGGCTGTGCACTGTGAGCCAGGGGAGGAAGGTGACACCTGGGTCACCTGTGCTACACTCCAGGTGGGTGTTCCACCCTCCCCGTGACCAATGAGAAACTCTAAAGCAGAGGCCTGGGTTAAGTCAGACATTCGCACAGACGTAGGAATTCTGTCAAAACCCAGATGCATTCAAATATTCAGCTTAAAAAAAAAATTTCAGTTTTTCCTCTTCAGATATTTGGTCAAATTTTGGTTTAACATTTGTCCAAGGAAACTGCAGCACAATAGTTTAATATGATAATCCTTTAAAACGCAATATTCTCGCAACACTCATCAAATCCGTGTCCACTCATATGAAATAATTTCTTATTCCCTATGTCTATTGTATGAAGAAACCATATTAGGTTAGATTTTGAAGGCAGAACTTATCTTACATTAAAAGATCAAATTAGACCCTGAAACTGATGACATTGTTTACTAAAGCTTTTTTTACCAGAAATTGAAACTCAGTTTTTCCTTTTGTTTTCTAATCAGGGCTGAAACCCCCCTTTGGAGAAGGAAGGGAGCTCTGTTATGCAGAGGCAGCCGCTGGAGAAAGAATAAAATTAACATGAAAGTCCAGGTGATTTGATGAATATTCATATGGACAATTTAATCAGTGTCTGTTCATTATCTGCATTTCCATTTGGAGCAGGTTCCTAGAATATAAATAGAGATTGCAGAGTAATTGTGTTGACTTTCATTTCTCTCTGAGATTCTCAGGTCTCCATCAATAGTGTCAGAACCTGGTTGTCTGTGTAACTGGAGATAGAGATGGAGTCAGAGCCTCAGGACTCATTACTTGAGGAACGAACACCCTGGGAATTCTAGCTGCGTCTCACAGGTGCCTGGTATTCCAACCTTATTAAATATTCAGTGGTTCAGACAGCACGATTTTGCAGAAAGTTGCCGTTTATTCTTCATAATCATAACAATAAAGTCTAAGGCAGGCTGGGGTGACGGAGAGCATCGCCGGGGCTGGGTTGTCAGCTCCACGCGGGCTGGGTGGCTTGGCAGAGCGCTCGCTTCTTCCAGCCTCAACTTGGGCATCTGCAGGCTCGTGGTGACGCCTGTGCTGAGAGGCCAGGTTCGAGCATCCCACAATTGGTAGCCTTGGTAACAGTTCCTTGTTGATTGTCAGAGACGGTGGGGCTGAGACAATGGGGAGGAGTGTGGGCGGCTGAGGGAGAGGTAAGCTGAGAATTTGACTGTGGCCAGTGGGCTCAGCTGCCTCCCTTGCTAACAGCTGTAGTGAAGCAGGCCTGAGTCAGAAATCCAGAATGGGTTCTGGAAATCCAACATGAGAAAATGTTGACATCATTAGCAATCAAGCGAATGCAATGAAAAAAAAAACAACACACTGTTCTACCTGTGACGATGACAACAATGACAAAGAAGGAAATCCAAGGTGAGCAGGACTCTGGGGAATGTGGGGCATGGTACCAGCTTCTTGAAGCCCCTTTGTCCGTGTCAAAAGTTTTGTAAAGGTGCCGACCCTCAAATCCAGCAGGTTTACTTCTGGAAGTTGATCCTGGAGACGTTATTAGATATAATTTTTGCATAGGATGTTAATTAAAAGGCTATTTATAATAATGACAAAGTAGAAACAACTGTGCGATAACAGGAAACTGGTAAACAATATCATGGTGTATTAGCAGATTAGCTGACTGTGTAGACAGTAAAAATCATGCCGAAACTTTCTGCAGGACAAGTGGGCGTAGGGATCAAGAGTCAGAAGTATATTGGGTTCCACACAGCAGTTCTGACTTTCCACACACACCCAATAGCTGCTGGATAGCGGGAAGGGGCCTGCAGAGGGTGTCTGCAGAGGGTGTCTGCAGGCAGGGAAACAGAACAAGCAGGCGACCCTCTCAGCTATGCATGGGGGATGGGGAAACGCGGGATGGTCCACCCTCCGTGTCAGAGGAAGTGCGAGAAAGCACCGAGGCCGGGGTTCTGACACGAAAGTGCGCTCAGATGCTTTACGGAGAAGGAACAGACAGGAACAGGTGGGCCGCAGTTTAGCCCTAGGCTACGAGGCCGGTGAAATGTAACCAGCTTTCTCCCTAGAAGCTTTGACTGGGGAGGGGATTTGCTTTCTTCTTCAGGCTTTTCTGAGTCTTTGGGGTTTTCTCCAGTGAACTTTTGTCACTTTGGTCACCTCAAAATAACTGCAGTAAGTGTTATGTAAAGCCCGGCTTTGTGTGGTTTTCTCTTTTCCTATTTCTGTTCCCCCCATCAGGTTCTGGGTTCTGGTCTGGTCAGCGGTTCCCCTCTGGCCCCAGTGCTCCTGCTCAGCCAACACTCATCAAAACCGTCTTATCCAACTGTATCCCGTCTCCTTGTCTGAACCGGCTTCTCTTGGAATGCTTTAAGAAAGATGAACTTCCCTCTGAGCCTTTGCGTTGGGGATCATAAAAGAGTAATGATTCAGTGGCTTAAAGATTTAGTAGCCAGGTTGTTACAGTCCTAGAGCAGAAAGAAGATTAATGAGCTACTAGCTTAACATATGTCTCAGAAAAAGAACAGTCATTTAATTTCTGACTTTGTAGACTTGGACCCTCTCCCATCTTGCAAGAATAGTTATTCTGCAACATGATTTTCTGCTCTCAAACTAGCTGATTAAAAGAAACCAGTGAAGTCACCCCAGGGATAAAGGAGGTGGCTCGGAGGCCGAGTCCTGACTCAGGAAGGCCCCGGGAAGCCAAGTGTGTGCTCCTAGTGGAAAGGGGAGTTTCAGCCTCTGGAGCGGGAATCCTGGGGTTTGGCTGGAATTGGGGCCTCCTCCCCAGGCCTCTGTTGGACATCTTCCTACTTTTGGGGTCAAGGGCAGGGCTCTCTGTTTGGTAATTTAAAAATATGCTCACAAAATCATTCACACTCCTCCCTTCAAAGTTGAAGCCTAATTAAGGGCCCTTGACTGTGGGCGGGGCTTAGCAACTGGCTGCAACATAGTAGAGTGGCCAAATGACGGTGCTATTTCTGAGACCAGCTCCTGGAAAGCACAGCCGCTTCCTCCTCGCCCTCGCTCGGACCACTGGGGGCAGCCAGCCGCCCTGTCGGGAAGGTCCCCCGCAGTCCTATGCGGAGGCCCACACGGAGGCAGCGAGGGGCTGAGGCCTCCAGCCCACAGCCATGTGAGGGATCCTTTCTGCAGTGGATGGTCCGGCCTGTCCAGACTTCAGATGATGCAGCCTTGACCCTTGGACCCTGAGCCAGAGCCACGTAGCTGAGCTGCTCCCGAATCCCCAGCTCTCTGGAACTGGCAGATAATAAATGCTTGTTGCTCTCAGCCACTGGTTCTGGGGTAATTTGTTACGCTGAAATAGAGAACTCATATTTTGCTCATGTTGTTTCATCCATTCTCACTCCATATTTTTGCTGTAGTATTTTAAAACAAATTCCAGATATCATGCATTTCATCTGTAAATAATTCAGTATCATTTTTGCACTTTAAAAATAAAGTTATGAAAAATTACAGATGAAAAATAGGAAATACCAGTGTATCTATCACTCCAAGTGTTGACATTTTGTGCTATTTACTTCTGATGTTTCTTTTTTCCAAGAACTAGAGCATTTTAGATAAAACTGAAGCCCTCGATGATACCGTCCCCTCCCTCCCTCCCCTGAGGGGTCCCCGAGCCCTGAAATAGATGCACATTCAGTCCACGATTATAATATACCGTCTTTGCACAGATATTTGAAAACTGGAGTACGGTTTGTGGATGTTTTAAAATGTACACGCCTGGCAGTGCTTTCAAACTTTTCCCATCATTGTTCCGTTCAGGAGTAAAATAAAATAAAATTGATTTTAAATTTAATTAATTTCTCCCTAATGAGAGAAATTAAGTAGTATAGAATAAGATTTTTCATCTCCCTATCCCCTCCCCAGAATCAGTTTTTTCTCTGGGGCAATGTTGCCCCTGTTGAGAATATGTGGAGTATGAAACTGTGCGTCATATTCTGCAATCTGCTTTTTTCCCCTCGACATTAGGTTCTTCTGGCCCATCTGCGTGTGTAGGGGTAGGGCAGAGTTTCTCAACCTCAGCAATATTGACATTTAGGATGCTTCTTTGTGGTGGGGCTGTCCTGTACGTCATAGGACATTTAGCAACATCCCTGGTCTCTACCCACCAGATGCCACGAGCACCATCCCCCACCCCCAGTGGTGGCAAGCAAACATTTCTAAAGACATTGCTAAGTGTCGCCTGAGGGGGTACTCGCCCCAGATTCAGAATACTGGTACAGGCCAGGCGTACACTGGTATTGTGTTTTCTTCCACGCACCCACCATATTTTCCATTTCTACTCTGCTGTTCGTGGACATTGGAGTTGGGTGTTGGTTGGGAACGTGTTCAGACACAAGGCACAGAAAACCCAGAGTCACCGTCTTCAAAGACCTCACGGAATAAGTGATCCTGGGAACGCATGTATGGCCGGTTCAGCGGGTCAGCCACGCTGCCCTGACCCGGGATCCTCCCAGCTTTCCGTCCCACTGTTGCTGGCACATTTGCTTCCACGGTTATGCTGTCCCTCACGTCCTCGTGTTCACCTCACACCCTCCTTCTGCGCAGGAAGAAGGTGGGGGAGGAGGTAAGGGGCCACAGGCCTGTTGGGTGGTGTTGCCTTTGCCTTTAGGAGGGAAGCCTTGCTCCTCCACTGGACGAGACGACACCAAGATGCTCTCCAGCGCAGGTGTACCACGCACACTCCCACAGCAGCTGGTGAAGCGCCACCCCCAGCCTCCTAGCGTTGAGGGGAGTGACTCTTGCTTTAGTTTTGGCCAATCTGATGGCTGCGAAAGGGCATCTCCTTGTTTTAATTTGCGTTTCCCCTTCACAGGCTGCCTTCCCTGTGAATGGCCTCGTCAGAGCCTTTGTCCATTGGGTCTAATGGGCTCTTTTTCTTTTCCTCATTGATTTGTAGGGAGATCATAGGGAGATCAAGATACTAATTATTTATGGGTTGTAAGTTCCTCCTAGTCTGTGCCTTAATTGTTTTTAATCTGTTTGTGGTGTCTTATACATTTTGGTATGGTCGTATTTATGTTACATCTCTCTCCTCTTTCCCTGTGGTTTATTAGAATATTCTTGCACATTTTTTTCTAATTTGTTTTTCACTCTTAGGCCTTTGATACATTTGGAATTCGTAATTGTCCCTGTTGAGAAGTAGGGATCTATGATTTTTTCTAATACAGAAAATCAAACGTCCTGGAATTATTTATGGAATCATGAATGGTCATTCTTTCTCCTCTGACTTGTGATGCTTCCTCTATTGTGTGACAAGTGCTGTCCGTGTGCGTGGGTGGGTCTATCGTTCTATTCCTGGGCTTTCTCTCCTGCTCCGTGACCTAGTCTCTGCTCCTGGACCTGTACAACACACGTCGTAACTCCTGCAGCTTTATAGGGTGGCTTGACAATCTCATGAGGAAAGTCCTTCCTCCATGTTCTTCTTTTCTAGAGTCGTCTTGACTGTTCTTGGACCTTTATGCTTTCATATAAATTTTAGAATACATTCTACAAGTTCTACAAAAAAAATCCTTTGGCATTTTGGTTGGAATTGCTTTGAGTTTATACATTAATTTGGAGAGCATTGACATCTTTACGAAATTAGGTTTTCCCTTTTGGTAACATTGTGCGTCTCTCTACTTAATCATGTTTTTTTAAAAAAATGTCCTTGATAGTGTTTTATTATAACTTTCTCCACAAATATCGGGGACATCTTATGTTACATTTAATTTTAGAGAACTTACAGTTTCTTTCTTTCTTTCTTTTACCTTTTTCTGCTATTCTGAATGAGATCTTTTATAAATCACATTTCCTAACTAGTTATTGCTGAAGTGTAACAATGCTTTCTTCTCTGTGTGGTGAGCTTGTAAGCAGTGGCCTTGCTGAACATTCTGATTAGTTCTAATTGTAAATTTGCTTTCATCTTTTTTGTAAGCAGTTATAAAGATCTGCTAATAATTATCTCATCTTTTACAGTCTGTATATCTTATTTTAAAAAATGAACATATTGCCTTGCAGGAACTCTGGTACCATGTCGACTGGTATGGGAGTTATCAGGCACCCATGTCTCATTCCCTGGATACACCCTACTTAGGCCTTTGAAAATGCTTCTGGCTGGGTCTAAAGAACAGGAGGCTTTACCAGTAGAAGGAGGAAGATTAAAGAGAACGGTATTTTAGGCAAAGTATTGGTACGCAGAGGATACAGAAGAAAGAAACACTGGATATGAGGGTTTCGAAGTGTTATTACAGCGGCAGTAGAGGGTATGGGATTGCAGAGGGAGGAGAGAGGAGATGGAGGCATCCAGAGATGAGGTTGGAGAGATAGCCAGAGACCAGATCATGTAGGACCTTGCCTTTGTATTGTGGGCAGTGGGGAAGTGTTATAGGGTTTTCACTTGGTAGTGGCAAGATAAATATCTTTAAATCAGCCTTATTATAGTAAAATTCACATGAACAAAATTCACCAAATTGTATAACTCAGTGAGTTCCAACAAGTGTATACAGTCATGCAGCCACCACCACAATCATAGACCAGTTCCATCACCCCAGAAAGTTCCTTATGTTCTCCTGCAGTCAATCCCTTCTCTGCCTTCCAGCCCCTGAGATTCTGCCTTTTCTAGACTTTCTTATAAATGGAATTACGCGGTATATAGAATTTTGTGTCTGGCTTCTTTCTCTTAGCATAATGTCTTTGAGATTAATCCATGTTATTGCCTGTATCAGTAGTTCATTCTCTTTTATTGTTGAGTACTATTCCATTATATGGATATACCACAACTTATTTAGCTATTCACCAGTTGATGAGAATTTGGGTTGGTTCCAGTTTTTGCTGTTACAAGTAGAGCTATTATGAGCAATTGCAAGCCTGTCTTTATGGGGATATTATGTTTCCTTTCTTTTGGGTCAGTACTAGGCGTGAGGTAGCTGAGTTTCATGGTGAGACATATTTAATGTTATAAGGAACTGGCAAATTATATTCCAGAGTGGCCGCATCATTTTGTATTCCCACTAGTGGTGTATGAGGGTTCCGCTGCTATACATTCTCACCCACATTTAGCATTGCCAGTCTTTTAAATTTTAACCATTTTAGTGAATGTGTATTGGTATCTCATTGTGGTTTTAATTTGCATTTCCCTCATGATAAATAATGTTGAGCATCTTTTCATATGCTTATTGGCAATTTGTCTATGTTCTTTTGCGAAGCATCTGTTCAATTCTTTTGTTTTGCCCATTTTAAAATAAAATAGGTTTTTCTTGTCTTATTATTATTGAGTTGCAAAAGAGTTTATGCGTTCTGGTTGCAAGATCTTCATCAGATATATTTTATGCAAATATTTACTCTCTGTCTGTGGCTTGTATTTTAATTTTCTTAGCAGTAGATTTCAAGGAGTAAAAGTCTAAAATTTTGATGAGTCCAATTTTCCATTTTTTTTCTTACGGTTCTATTTTTTTTGCAAGGTGCGAAGATTTTTCTCCTAGAAGCTTTATGGTTATAGCTCTTAGATTTAGGTCTATGATCCTCCTAAGTTGTTTTTTATATGATGGTGAGATAAGAATTGAAGTTCCTTTTGATTTGTTTTACCAAATTGATATCCAATTGTTCCAGTATCATTTGTTGGATGTCTAATTTTTGGTCTTTTTTTTTCTTTATGTGCTTCATTTTTGACAGTTCACATTTCTAGTGTTCAAGTCACTAAAATTTTCTTTCACAGTGTCTAATCTGCTGTTGTTCCCATCCACTGTATTTTTTAAATAAATGTTTTTATTTTAGAACACTTTTAGATTTAGAGAACTATTGCAAAGATGGTACAGAGAGTTACTGTATACTCCACACCTAGTCTCCCCTCTTATTAGCATCTTACAGTAGTGTGGTGCATTTGTCACAATTGATGAATCCAGTGTCGATATAGCATTATTTACAAAAGTTCACACCTGGGGGCCGGCCCGGTGGCGCAAGCGGTTAAGTGCCCGCGCTCCGCTGCGGCGGCCCGGAGTTCGCTGGTTCGGATCCCGGGCACGCACCGACGCACTGCTTGGTAAGCCATGCTGTGGCGGCGTCCCATATAAAGTGGAGGAAGATGGGCACCGATGTTAGCCCAGGGCCGTCTTCCTCAGCAAAAAAAAGAGGAGGATTGGCGGATGTTAGCTCAAGGCTGATCTCCTCACAAAAAAAAAAAAAAAAAAAAAAAAAAAGTTCACACCTTATTCAGCTTTCCTTAGTTCTTCTCTAATGTCCTTCTCTGTTCCAGGATCTCATCCAGGACACGTTACATTTAGTCTCGTGTCTCCTTAGTCCCTTTTAGGCTGCGGCAATTTCTCAGACTGTCCTGGTTTTTGGTGACCTTCGCAGCTTTGAGGAGGGCTAGTCAGGTATTTTGTAGATTGTTTTTCAACTGGGATCTGTCTCATGTTTTTCTCACGGTTAGACCATGGTAACGTGTTTTGGGGAGGAAGATCACGGAGGTAAGCCACAATTCTTGTCACATCGTATCAAGGGTCCACATTACCAGCATGACTTATCAGTGTTGATGTTGACCTCGATCGCCCGGATTGAGGTAGTGTTTGCTAGGTTTCTCCACTGTAATTTTATTCTTTAAAAAACATCCCTTTTCATGCTGTACTCTTTGGAAGGAAGTTCCTATATGCAGTCTACACTTAAGGAGTGGGGAATTATGTTCTAGCTCCTTAAATTATTTGAAATTCTTCTGCATGGGAGATTCACCTACTCTCCATTTATTTATTTATTCAATCATTTATTTATGTCAATATGGACGTATGGATATTTATTTTATATTTTGGGTTCTAATGGAATACTCCTTTATTGATTTTGTGGCTCACATTATTCCAGCTTTGGTTATTGTGAACTCTACCCCTTGGTTCCTCTATCTCTTTGACATACCTTCATTATTGCAGTTTTCTTTTTAAAGCACTGTCTTACTTTCTGACACCACGACATGTCCCAGACTTTTCTTGTATATTTGCTGCCCCGGTCTCAGATTCCATCCAGTGTGTTTTTCATTTCAAATCTTGAAATTTGTATATCCAGAAGTTCCATTTGGGTCTTTTTATAGCTTCCATTTCTCTGCATCTTCCTGAACTTGTTGCACATATTTGTAATTGCCATTCTAACGCCCTTGTTTGTTAATTCTGTCATTTCTGGGTCTATTTCTATTGATTGACTTATCTCTTGGTTATGGCTCATATTTTCTGCTTTTTTGAATACCTGGTAATTTTTGACTGGATGTTATACATTGCAAATTTTACGTTGTTGTGTGATGGGTTTTGTTGTACTAGTTTAAAGAGAGTTGGACATTTTCCTGGCGTGTGGTTACTCAAGATTAGTTAGAACCTGTTGAGGCTGCTTCTCAGGTTATTTGGGCAGATCCAGAGCAGCCTTTCATCTGGGCTAATCTGGCTGTGAGGACTCTCCTGGTGCTCCGCATGCTGTGACTTCTCTGTAGCCTGGGTGCACTCTGGGGAACACCTGACCTGCTGTGTGCTGATGGTGCTGTCCTGGGTCTCTTGGAGTCTACCTCCCCCAGGGACAGATCACTATTCCTCCAAAGACTCAAGAGATCTCCTCTGTCAGTCTCCAAAGTTCTCTCCCTGTAGCTTCTCCTGTCAGGGGTTCTGCTCCACAGATTCTAGTGGCCTCGGCTTTCCAAACCTCTGACCTCCCTCTCCTCTGCTTGTCGAGACCACTGGCTCTCTGCCTGCACCGTGTCCTGGAGGCTGCCTGTGGGCAAGCTGGGGCAGCGGTCAGGCTCACTGGTGGTTCCCTTCCCTCAGTGATCCCAGTCTTGTGCTGCCTGTTTTTCAATGTCTGAAAACATTTGTTTTACATATTTTTTCTTGGTTTTCTAGTTTACATTGGGAGGGAAAGTTCCATAGCACTTTATCCTTCACGGGTGCGGGAGAAATTTCCTCCAAGCTTGTTTTTAAAGAAAAATCATTCTAATACATACATGGAAAGCCTGAACCAAAGTAATGGCAGTAGAGGATGTGTGTGTGTGTGTGTGTGTGTTGTGGTGTATATGTCTCTGTGTGTAGTGTGCATGTGTGTGGTGTGTGTATGTGTGTGTGGTATGTACACATACATAATATACTATATTGCTGAATAATTTCTAAAAGTTGAGGTTTTTCATCTGTGTTCATAATTGAGATCAGGCTGTCATTTTCTTCCCGTGGGCCGCCCCTCTGTGGTTTGGTGTCAAGGTTATACGCGTATGCATAATGTGGTGTTTCCCTTCTCTTCATTCTCTGACGCATTGTGTGTGTATGGCAGCACATGTTCCCTCTGTTCTTTGCGTGTGTTGCTCGGTCTGAAGTGCTCTTTCTCCAGAGCTGGGACTAGTTGGTTTCTTCTGGGCATTCAGGCTTCTGCTTACTTATCACAAACTATGACCGCCCACCTAAGGTGGGTCCACGGTAACTAGCACACATCCTATTGGTATTTTTGTGTCCAGGAGTCTCTGGGAGAAGAAAGAGGTGACTGAGAAGGAGGGCAGGTCTCTCCCCTTTTTCCTCCTGACTGTTTTTGTAAAGTAGAATGTTCCCTTTAATGGTATATGTCTACTTCTTATTTCAAGACTCTGAAGTACCTCTAAGAAATGGGGGCCTGGTGATCCAGGCCTTGGGCTGGTTTTGAGGCCAGTGAGGCCGTGGATGAAGCCAGAAGCAGACATCCTGTTTGCCTGAGGAGCTGAGGAGCCACTGGGCACTGGCAGAGGTTCAGGGTCCAGCACAGAGAGGGCCAGCTGCTGGGAGAGGCGTCAGCTCCACTCCGCTCAACTTGTTCCTGCTGCGGCTCTCTGGAGACCAGAGCTGGGGGTGAGTGGAGGGACAGCACCCTCAACGGGGAGGGGTGTGTGCCTAGCTGGTGTTGGCGCAGAGGCAGGGCATGGGACAGTACCTCTGTGAGGAGCTGCAGGGCCTTGTCCTGCAGTCCCGAGACTCCACCCTGGGGGGCCTTGGGAAGGATGAGACCTGGGCTTGGGGGATTCAGGATCCAGTGCGGGTGTGATCCTTTCCGGTGAATCTGCAACACTGGCTCCACTTTCCCAGGGGAAGTCCTGCTGTGGGACCCATGGGAGGCTCCAAATTCTTTAAAACAAAACATTCTCATTTCTTCAAAAACAAACGGAGCTTTGGCTGTTCATTATGTGATGTAAAGGTTACAAGTATAGCCATTCCTGAAATTATACCATCACTCAAAAGAAGTAACTAAAACAAGTTATTTTTAGAAAGGAAATAAGAGAAAATTCTTGCTCAAAAGCGTGCTGATCAGGAGCAAGGCGAGGCTGTCCTCTCTCAACACTGCTTTTCAACATCATACTGGAAGTCATGGCTGATACATTAAGGTGAGAAAAGGGAGTAAAAGGTATATAGATTGGGAAGGAAGACATAAAACTGTCTTTGTTCACACGTGACGTGATCGTCTACCTAGAAAATCAGAAAGAACTGAAGATAAAACAAAACTCCTAGAACTACTAAGCAATTATAGCAAGGTTTCAGGAAACAATTAGTTAATGTATAAAAGTCAATCACTTTCCTATATACTATCAATGAACAAATGGAATTTGAAATTAAAAACACAATATCATTAACATTAGCACCCCTCAAATGAAATACTTAGGTATAAATCTAACAAAATGTGTACATGATCTATATGAGGAAAACTACAAAACTCTGATGAAAGGAACTAAAGAAGATCTAAATAAATGGAGAGCTATTCCATGTTCATGGATAGGAAGACACAATATTGTCAAGATGTCAGTTCTTCCAACCTGATCTATAGATTCAATGCAAGCCCATTCAAAATCCCAGCAAGTTATTTTGTGATATTGACAAACTGATTCTAAAGTTTCTACAGAAAGCAAAATACCCAGAACAGCCAACGCAACATTGAAAGAGAAGAACAAAGTCAGAGGACTGACAATACCCGACTTCAAGACTTACTACAAAGCTACAATAATCAAGACAGTATGGTACTGGTGGAAAAAAAAAAAAGGACAAATAGATCAATGGAACAGAAGAGGAAGCCCAGAAACAGACTCACATAAATATAGTCGACTGATCTTTGACAAAAAGGCAATATAACGGAGCAAAGATAGTCTTTTTAACAAATGGTGCTGGAACAACTGGACATCCACATGCAAAAAAAAAAAAAAAAAGAATGTAGACACAGACCTTACATTCTTCACAAGATTAACTCAAATGGATTGTATATCTATATGTAAAATGCAAAACTATAAAACACCTAGAAGATAACAAGAGAAAACCTAGATGACCTTGGGCATGGTGATGACTTTTTAGATACAACACCAAAGGCATGATCCATGAAATAAAGGATTGGTAAGTTCAACTTCATCAAAATCAAAAACTTCTGCTCTGTGAAAGACAGTGTCAAGAGAACGAGAAGACAAGCCATAGACTGGAGAAAATATTTCCAAAACCACATCTCATAAAGGACTATTATCCAAAATATATAAAGAGGTCTTAAAATTAAACAATAAGAAAATAAACAACCAATTAAAAAATGGGCAAAAGACCTGAACAGACACCTCACCAAAGAAGATATACAGATGGCAAGTAAGCACATGAAAAGATGCTCCACATCAAATGTCATCAGGGAAATGCAAAGTAAAACAACAATGAGATACCACCACACACCTAATAGAATGGCTAAAATCTGGAACACTGACAACACCAAATGCAGGTGAGGATGCAGAGCAACAGGAACTCTTATTCATTGCTGGCGGGGATGCAAAATGGTGCAGCCACATTGGAAGTTAGTTTGCTGGTTTCTTACCAAGCTAACACACTCTTACCATATGACCCAGCAATTGCGCTCTTTGGTATTTATCTAACGGAGATGAAAACTGATGTCCACACAAAAATCTGCACACAGTGTTTACAGCAGCTTTATCTATAACTGTCAAAACCTGAAAACAACCAAGATGTCCTCCAGTAGGTGAATGGATACACAACTGTGCTAATTCAGACAGTGGAATATTATTCAGCAATAAAAAGAAATGAGCTACCAAACCATGAAAAGACATGGAGGAAACTTAAATGCATATTACTAAGTGAAAGAAGCCAATCTGAAAAGGCTACATACTGTGTGATTCCAACTATATGACATTCTGGAAACGGCAAAACTACGGAGACAGTAAAAATCCCTGTGGTGGCCATGGGCTGGGGGGAGGGGTGAATTGGCGGAGCACAGAGTTGTTTTAGGGCAGTGAAGATAGTCTGTATCATACTACACCATATACGTGTCACTATACGTTCATCCAAACCCACAGAATGTACACCACCAAGAGTGAACCCTAACGTAAACTGGGGACTGGGTGATACTGATGTGTCACTGTAGGTTCATCAGTTGTGACAAATGCACCACTCTGGTGGGGATGTTGATAGTGGGGGAGGCTGTGCGTGTGTGTGGGCAGGGAGTATATGGGAACGCTGTCCTTTCCACTCAATTTTGCTGTGAAAACTGCTCTAAAAAAGAAAGTTTATTCAAAAAAAATTCCAGAAAAAAGCATGCTGAAATGCTTTGAAATGTCAGATTGGATAATATTGTATAATAACTTTAAAAAGTTACACATTTTAAAGCAATTTTTCTCAAATATTTTTTTCTGGGAGTGTTTTGTCTCGCCCGCTTTTCCTCCCAGTGGAGAGGTTTTCCTCCCATAAATCTGCTTAGGTGGATAGTGAATTAATTGAATTGCTTATTTATACCGCCGATTTCAGTTGATGACTGCCCTGTTTTTTTTAGAACTCCTGAAATAATACAGACAAATTAATTAAGATGACAAGTTGAGTATGAATATTATATTTCCTTTTTAGTATCATGATTTGGGTAGACTGTAATTTGAATTTATTGCATTTTAATTCCTAAAATACTTTTTCATTCTCTGGATGGGAAAGCATCTTTTCAGGGACACATTTTGCTTTGAGCCTGGGGACTTTCTGCCGTGGTCGCATCTGTCTTGAGAGGTTCCAGAGGCCCCCGTGGATGGGAAGGCCTCTTGGTGCCCCGCATGCCCACAGCCCCAACTTCCCTCGGGCTGCTGCGCCTTCTCTGTCCATCCCTGAGCCCAGCCGCGTCCTCCTACAGGAAAAGGCTGTGAAGGGATGGTCAGTCTGAGTCTGGGCACAGACCTGAGTCTCTACCTGGGGGCTCCAGGGGGGATAGAACGTCTGCAAACGCTTTGTGACGTTTCGGTGAGGACCACAGAAATTGTTCCTTTCCACGACGTTTCAGTGTGGTTTGTCTGGAAGAGGAGGTGGGAGTGGGGAGGGATAAGAAAAGGTGCTTGCGGGACGAGGTGTGGAAACCAACCCTCCTCATTGTCCTCTGTGGGAAACGCCCCTAGAGACCTGGTGTCCCTGTCCTCCATCGCGGTGCGGGCCTCTTCTGGGCTCTGTGGGGTGGGACAGCAGGAGTGGGCACCCTCATGCAAGCAGCTCCTGCCCCAGTCGGGGCCACCTGCTCACAGCCTTCTGTTTCTGCCTCTGCTCACAGAGATGTCATCTAAATGTTATTTGAAGGCCATCGTCAGGTGAGGAGGTGACAGAAAAAATTGTTCCTTGTGGGGCTGGCCCGGTGGCATAGTGGTTGAGTTCGTGCACTCCATTCTGGCGGCTCGGGATTTGCAGGTTCGGCTCCCAGGCGTGGTCCTATGCACCACTCGTCAGCCATGCTGTGGCAGGTGTCCCACACACAAAATAGAGAAAGATGGGCACAGATGTTAGCTCAGGGCCAATCTTCCTCAGCAAAACAAAAGATTCCTTGCTATGGTTCTGCGTGAGGGTCAAGATGAATGTTATCCCCTGCCTTCCTGCCCATTTGGTCCTAGCAGCCCGGCTGGAGTGAACTCATGGAACTGAACCCAGCATCCAGCCTGAATGGGCCTGGAGCTAACAGCCTTGCCAGGCAAGTGCCACCATGGTTGGGAGGCAGCTGTCAGGAAATGCCCCAACGTCCTCCTGCTGTCCCCTCCCCCTGAAGCCTCCTACAGACCAGTCAGGTCTCTTCTCCGTGCACCTGCACCTCCATGCATCCTCATATGTCTCTCCCTCCCTGTGCAGAGCGAGCTGTGGGGACGTGGCAGTCAGCCCCACAACTGGGAGCCCCCTGGGGCCAGGGCCCATTCTTGTGCAGAGGCCAACCCCAGCGCCAGCTCTGCCCGCTGTGGGACCACGGCCCCAGGGCCCAGGCCCAGCTACCCCTTGTAACAGTGCCCGGGCTCCTTTGGAAGCTTCTGTTTTGGTTCTCAAAGTATATTCTGCTCTTGCTGGTGGTGGACTGCTTCATTAAATCATGGCCACGGCGAGAGAGTCCTCCAGCGGGGAAGCAGGAACATGTTGTCACAGATGAGCTGGCTCTGGGACGTGTGCACGGGCGTGTCTCCAGGCAGCGTCCTCTGTGTCACTACGCAGCGACGCAGTTACTGCCACGTCCAACGCCTCATTTGTGCCCAGCCGCCTCTGGTCTCCCCAGGTCACTGTCCTCTCAGGCCTGGACGTTGACCGTGGAGGCTACATCAGCAGGCCCCTTGCCCTCTGGCTTCTGCTGGGTCTGGCCAAAGGGACCCAGGCAGGAGGGTGGAGGGGGAGAGGGCAGCGAGGGCAGAGTCTATTCTCCCATCCCTCCTGTGGGGCCTTCTGGAGCTGGCCCCACTCCTGTCTCGGTGGCTGTCTCCTGCAGGGTCTCACCACGAGCTTCGCCTGGTTGTGGTGATGGAGCCTTGCTGTGATGATCTCGAGTGGCCGCTCCACACCTCTGTAACGGATCCCTCTATGAAACCGTCTCCGAGTTGTCCTACTCGAATGTGCCGTCAGCTCCAGGCAGGTACGCCCAGACGTGCTGGGGCACAGCTCAGGAGGACTTGTTAACTGTGGTTTGAATCCTTGTTGACAGGCTCTACTCCTTGTCCCACACTGTGGGAACCCAGCGCCATCCGTGCGCCAACCCGTCCCCCAGCTCACTGCTACCCAGTATCCTTTCCTGCTTCTGCTCATAGGGGTCTGAGTAGCTGAGAGTGCTGCCAGCTAGACAGCAGGGTGGATTTCCATCCAATCATCCCTGAGCAGTCTGGGCACGCGGATTATTCAAAGTCATGTTCTGCCAAGCAGATCTTGGCTTCCAAGAGAGCCTTCCTCTATTTGTAAATGGAATCAAAAAATCTCATCAAGGACAACGTGAAGCACATTCAGCTTCTAAATTAGAGAATTTATGATAATAAATCAAGTGTCTACTCTAATAATCATAGAAAAAACAGGATAATATGATTTAATCTTAAAACTATTCCTAACATAACATTAGAAAAATTATATTTCACCTAATATCTGGTTAGCCTGTTGTGAGTGTATGCAAATATCTCTGGAAATATTAATATATACTGCCAGCTTTAGCTAATTAAAGAAATAGTTTTAGGAGGCATTCCTTCCTGATAATTTAATCACAGATCAGTCTTTGCAGCTAATTATGGTATTTGTTATTAAGTTCTCTCTGATTTTCCAAGGAATGAAAAATCTGATATAATCTTTTACTACGTGAGCGAAAAATTAAATTTTCTTTAATTGTGAAAATTATTCTGATCTGAATACTTTCGAGCCCATTTCCAGGGACTCTTCTCTCTTCTGGACTGCCCAGTGTCATCGTTTGGGACTTGAACTCTGGGCTGTGGACACCTTTACGGCCAGTAAGACTGCGATTACACCTAGACAAGCAGTTTTAGGACAAGGAGTCTCTTAAAAATGTTCCTTGTGCTTATACTTTTGGAATAATCTTCTCACTAATACTTTTTGGGAATATTTTTGAAAAATCATATTAATCACAGCATTTTTTAAAATAAAAAAGTGGAATAATCCTAAGTGTCTAATGATGATAGGTGTGCACCCGTATAATCCATATTCAAGGTGATCTTATTCAGTCTCTAAAGTCGGATTTTCAAAGAGTTCTTAAAACTACTGTAGTTATAACTTTAACTGAAAAAAGCAAAGTCAAAATTATTTATATTAGCATGATCTTAGTTTTGGCAAAAAAGTCTGTAGAAGAAAAACTGGAAGGAAATATATCAAAATGTTAAGAGCTTTGGGTTGGAAGCCGCCAAGATCGCAGGGCGTCTGCTTTCCAGAGCTCCCCGAGTCTGGAACAGCTGTCTCGGACCTCCCCACTGAGCATGGGACAAAGACTTGGGTTGGGGTCATTTACTAGGACAGGGCCCCAGGGAGCAGGAGTGAGGGAGGGGCGAGAGCGAGAGAGGGAGGGAGTGAATGGACAGACTGGGATGGCTGTCGAGACGACCACCATGCGGTGCTGGGCCCTTGGGGACCTTCTGAGGCCCAGTCTGTTTGGGGGAAGCATTTATTATCTGCTTCTGTGCTGCCCTGGCCGGAATGGCCCTGTGGTTGTTTACGTGCACCTGGAGAGCCCTAAGTAGCCTCCTGCAGGTGACCCGGGGCCAGGCGGGAAATGAGAGGGGAGCAGCTGGCTGAGCTGGTGGTGTTGGGGGCCCCTGTGCAAAGCTGATCAGAGGCCCGGCCCCGTGGCTTGGCGGTTGGGTGCACGCGCTCCGCTGCTGGCAGCCCGGGTTCGGATCCCGGGCGCCCACCAACGCACAGCTTCTCTGGACATGCTGAGGCCCGGTCCCACGTACACCAACTGGAAGGATGTGCAGCTGTGACATACGACTATCTACTGGGGCTTTGGGGGGAGGTGGGCCGGGAGGATTTTCAGTTGTGCAAAAGGGTATCCCCTAGAATAACCTTACACGGTGAGATTTGGTAATGTGGGATAGGGCACACTCCTAGGTGTTCTGCACCCTGAAAATGCCTAGAGTGTGGGGGAAGGGGAGATTCTGCAGAGGGGACTGGTGGGGAGGTTTGCCACAGAGGAGAACCAAAGAGAAAGAATAAAAGATTTTGTAAAACACCCAGGTGAGATTTCGCTGCACTCTCTGCCTTTGGTCGTCCCACACCAGAGGGCTTGCCGACCTCGGGACACCGGTGCCACAGAGCTTGCAGTGGTGCAGATGCCTCTCTCGGAACAGCGGCCCTCACCTCCTCCAGCCCAAGACAGCTGGCAGGTCCACACACCTCCTCTTTCCAGCTTCTGTGGAAACGATCCTCTCATTGCTGCCTCCCAGACCAGATGGAAAAAGAGGCTTCTGTCCTCTGTTCCCAGAGCGCTTTATGCATAAACACTCGTCATATTAGGTTATAGTCATTATATATATATATACATGTCCATTTTCCTTGTCAGGCTGTGGGTCTCTTGTGGGCAGAAACTGCATCTTAATTCTCTGAGTTCTGATAAATAACATGGAATGACATGGAATGAAATTAATTATTGTGTTCAATAATTATATATAAATATGTTTTTATATAAATACACATAATGTATAAACATTTATGTGTTATTTAGTCTCTCTCTCTCCATACTCTCTCTATACACGTGTGTATCTCCAGTATATGAACCTTTACCTATTAAACAACAAAATAGAAGGAAGATGCACTTGGTGTGACTTCTTAGAAAACTCACGGGGGTTGCAGCCGTCAACATTTTTACTGTCATCAGGGCCTTTTGATTTGCAAGCATCTGACAAGATCGATTTCCAGATGTTTTCTTTAAAACCAGCATTTTTCATTCTGTGCCGTGCTCCTTCCAAGTTGCATGAGAAATATTTTGAAGGTGCATGAGTGTACATTTTCTGGGGAGAACCTCCCAAGTTTTATCAGATTCTCAAAAGCATCCATAACAGATAATCCATTAGATTATACTTGTTACATGAAGAATTACATTGAATAAGTTCACATATTTCACTATTTTCCCCTAAACAAACGAGACGTGTGTTCGTTGATACTTCCAGCCGAACATGGTTGCCGGTGTCAGCTTTACTTTTTGGAACATGAGACCCCTGGTGGCAGCACATTTTAGTCAAAGATTTGGTCTTTTGAGTGGTGAATAAATTTGAAAAAAAAGGATCGAGTGTATAAACTCTAATACATATGATGCCATTGGTAGATGTCACTCCAGTCAACAACGGGCTTGACTGATTTTGTTTTTTTCACTGAATTGGCCGGAGCTGTGGGGCGTGGCCCAGGAAAATGTGGAGCCCTGTCTCCAAGGTCCGCGTGGGATGTATTGCTCATTGCTACATGAACAAAGTTCCCAGCGGATGAGGGCTTACACTCAGAACCACCAAGACCCTCAGAACAGAGCAAGTCTCCATGCTTCTTTTTTTTCTTTTTTTTTTTTTTTGTGAGGAAGATCAGCCCTGAGCTAACATCCATGCTAATCCTCCTCTTTTTGCTGAGGAAGACTGCCTCTAAGCTAACATCTATTGCCAATCCTCCTCCTTTTCTTTCCCCCAAAGCCCCAGTAGATAGTTGTATGTCACAGTTGCACATCCTCCTAGTTGCTGTATGCTGGACGCGGCCTCAGCATGGCCGGAGAAGCGGTGTGTCGGTGCGCGCCTGGGATCTGAACCCGGGCCGCCAACAGCGGAGCGCACGCAATTAACCGCTAAGCCACGGGGCCGGGCCTCCGTGCTTCTTTTTGCAGTGGGTTATAAACTCACCTTCTTGTTAACCGGGTCCACTTTGACCAGTTATTTAAGACGTTCAGACTCATACAAGTTTTCATATCGTCTGTTGGAAAAAACCCATATTCTTTTGAAAAAACACATTCAATCCTATCCTTAAAGTGTTTAAACATTGGCCCTAAAAAATCACATTTACAGCCACTTGTAGACTCAATTTTCCTTGTCAAGCATCACACCCATTATTTCTGCCTAGGACTATGAATGCAGCAGGGGCCTGATGAAGATTTTACCAATGAATTCTCAGAATAAGCACAGAACCTGTCGGGTTGGCGGAGTGGGCCTGGTGCAGGGCGTGAGGAATCCCCACTGTACACTACAGTCGGTTGTTGAGGCTGCAGTGGAGCCACAGATCCACAGAATTCCTTCTTAATAAAGTGCCCCTTGATCAGAATTTGTCTTTAAATGTGAGAACAAATGTTCAACATTTGCTGAACTTTGGGAAGTGGAGACGGCAATGTAAGAAGCTAGGGCAGAAAGGGGCCTATTGATGGCTCCTGCTAGAGAGCTGAGTGGCCGGAGGCGCCACATCCACCCAGAGCCGGGCCCTGCACGCGGCAGGCAGGGCTGCAAGGGGAGGGCGCTGTGTGGTGGGCTGGCTCCTGCCTGGTGCGCGGAGCAGAGACACACAGCAGCTCTGTCACCGTGGGTGGCCCCACACGGTCAAACAGGGGGACCGTGGTGCTCACCCCTGTCCTGTGCTCACTTCAACCATCGCCTCTTGTTAACACGAGAAGCCGTTTGGGAATTAGGACGCCGGGCCCTAGACGCACGCACCACGTTGAGAGCTGGTTCTGCCCCTTGTTAGATGGGTATCCTCGGCAGCTCACTTCTGCATCTCGTTTTTTTCGTCTGTTAAATGGGGCTAATAATAGTGTACGCCTCATGGACAGTTGGGAGGATTAAACCAGATAAGTGGTCAATGACTATCAAACAGGCTTTAGAGCTGCTTATTTCAATATTTGTTCTCAAGTAGCCAGTAGAATCGATGACTTCTATGTCGTAACAATTAATTCTCTATGTGATCTTGGGCATGAGGGTTCTGCTTAATTCAATGAGCCGTAAGGCACCGCTGAAGAGGCAGAGGAGAAGGGGGTGATGGGAGTGACATGCTGAGAAGCCGGTCTAGCCCCAGGGCCTGCCACAAAGAGGGGGTCAGGAGAGCTGCGGGAGATGTCTCAGCAGAGCGATGCAGGAAAGGCTGGGAGGCAGGAGGCCTGGCCTCCCGTCCTGGCTCACATGCACTCGGGGTGTGACCGTGGATGAGTCTCTCTAGGACTCAGTTGCTGCTTCTGCAAATGGGCTGGCACGGAGATGTGTCCTTGAGTGTTTGTGAGAACAGAACACTTTATGACATGGAGAGCACCGGGAGCCGGGCTGCACCCGGAGTCCCCACCCAGCAAGTCAGAGGGTCTGCAGTTCCTGTTGAGGTGGACCCCAGGGGAGCGGTCCATTGAGTGCCGGTGGGAGAGAGCCGAGACGATGACGAAGGTCCCACCCGGAGGAGCAGGGGCTGCCCAGACCGAGGCTGGTGGGAAGAGGAGGAGAGCTCCTCTTCCTGCTGGGGTGGAGGTGGGGTCCTGCAGTCAACGAGGCAGGGATGACCAGATGTGTCTGTGGAAGCAGGGCTGGTGCTGAGGTGAGGAGGCCTGAGGCAGCCAATGAGGCAGGTGCACGGCTGGGGGCCCGTGGGAGACACTGTATATTTCATCAGTCGGAGGGATGAAGCAAGTTGCACCAACAGCCTCCCCTCAGCTCAGGACGTGAGGTTTATTTCTTGCATGTGTGTCACGGTCTGCAGGAGCTCAGGCAGGAGCAGACGACTGTGGAGAGTCTAGAAGCTGATGTTGAGTAGTCTACCATGGAACGCCGTGATGGTTAATTTATGTGTCTGGGCCTTGACTGGGCCACAGGGAGCCCAGACATTTGGTCAAACATATTCTGTGAGGGTGTTTCTGGAGGAGATCAGCATTTGAACCTGTAGACTGAGTAAAGCAGGTTGCCTTCCCCAGTGTGGTGGGCCTCATCCAATCAGTTGAAGACCTGCATAGAACAAAAGCCTGAGCCTCCCTCAAGTAAGAGGGAAGTTTTTCCTGCTTGACTGCCTTGAGCTGGGACATTGTTTTTCTCCTGCCCTTGGACTCAAACTGAAACATCAGCTCTTCCTGGGTCTTGTGCCAGCTGGCATTCAGACTGGAATTCACACCCTCGGCTCTTAGGCCTTCTGACTCCGACTGGAAGTATTTGTCAGCTGTCCTGGGTCTCCAGCTTGCTGACTACAGATCTTGGGACTGGTCAGCCTCTATAACTGCATGAGCCGATTCCTTAAAATAAATCTCTCTTTCTCTCCCATTGATTCTGCTCTCCGGGAACCCTGACTGAAGCAGGTACCAAGGAAGCGATGCGTACAGCAACTTACATTGTCGTGTTCTGAGAAAGCTGACCCTTGTGGAGACTGCCTCTCTCTTTCCCACTTCCCGCCCCGGCATAGGCAGATCTTCACTATGCCAGGGGCTTTCGCCGGATTTAGGGCTCGGGAGGAGGGCGAGGAGCCAGATGCAGAGGTGTTGGGAGGACTGTAGGAGGAGGCCAGGCGAGCACAGAGTCGCCACGGCCAGAGGTCCCAGGAAGAGAGAGGGATGCCAACACCACCATGTCCTCTAAAAGCCAAGCAGGACAAGCCCTGAGAAAGACCGTTGAGTTTCCTATTTGATGAGAATCCTGCAAAAATATGATGTTGATCAACATGTATTTTCTCCACACTGGGAACATTAAAGGGCACACTGGCCATTTCGATTGAACCCAAATTCTCTGCAGGAAAGGGGGAAGCTGTTGTTTCCAGTCCCGGAAATAGCTGCACTGACGTCCTGTTGTTACGGATGAAAGAAGGAAGCACAGAAAGTTCTGGCTTGGCAGTCAGAGAGGACGGTGAACGATGCCACTGTCACGTCTCCCGGCCGACACAGCACAGCAGATTGCACCGCTCATCTCTCTAAGGGGTGGAAGCCGGTGCTGCCTCCAGGGGGTGCGTTTACCCGTTCCTGATGGCCACGGCCAGTCAGAGCTCGAGGACACGGCCTTGGGAAGATGAAGGGCAGGAATGGTGGGCTCAAAACAGACTAAGCGGAGACCCTGCTGAGCGAGCTGCTGTGGCACGGCGAGGAGACCGGAGAAATGACGCCTCCCCTCCGAGGCGGGGTCCACGGTTGCTATTGGCTGAGCCACCAGGCGCCGCGGTGCCCCAGGCTCTCTCCGGGACTCACTCCCGGCTCCCATAGAGAAAGGCTCGGACTGGGCTGGTGGGTGGAGCTGTCTGTCCCTCCACAGCTGTCCATTTCTGTCCCACTTTCATACAGTGGCCCCTTCCCGTGTCCCCTAGAGCCGTGTGTGCACACTCAGAATCCACTCCCGCCTGAGGCCAAAGAAAGGCTGCGTTGAGGCCACTGCTGTAGACACGTGACAGCTTTAGAAGTCACCAGGTGCTGCCCAGGCCACTGCCCTGGAGTCGGGACGTTAAAGTTTTCATGTACTTGTATCTCCCACCCGACCCTGGGGTGGCGACCGACCACCTCAGCCAATCTCCATGCCCCTCAGCGCGCAATCTTGATACGAGGGAAGGCTGAGGTTACCCAGTGCATGTCAGGGTGTCTTTGACTAGGACCCTTTAGAGGGTGTGGGTGTGTGCTTGTGTGTGTGTGTGTGTGTGCGCGTGTGTGTGTGTGCATGTGGGAGTGGGGCGATAATTCGGCCACGTTAGTCCTGTCCGTCCACGGCCATGGGCAAAGTGGGCAGTCAGAGTGTTTATGACTCTGCCTTCACCATGCTCACTTGTAGCAACCCTGTCCTCAGACGCCTGCGTCCCTCCACTGTCCCTGCTGCTGAAGGCCCCCTGGCCAGGATGGCTGGTATTGCTGCCCCCGCCCTCTGAACCTCCCCTCGCTCTGACAGTCAGCAGAGCCCTCCAAACATGCCAGGCTTTGCTCAGTAGGTTCAGCCCCCACTGAGACCCGCTTCCTGAGCTGGGCCTCCTGCCTCCTGGGCTTCACTCCCAGCTCAGGACACTTGCTGGCATCCCAGGCAGGTGGAACGCCCAGCTATGGCCCTGACAGACTGAATATGCAAAAGGACAACGGCCAGACCACATGTAAAAACAGAATACTGAACCCAAACCTGCAGTGACTGGCCGGGAAGCCAGCGCCTCAGCTGCGGTGACTGGCCAAGAAGTCAGGCCCTCACCTGCGGTGACCGACCGGGAAGCCAGCCCGCCACAAGTCCGCCTTGCAGGAAGTCAGACCAGCATCTCCAGCAGTTCGTCCGGGAGGCCACACAACCGCCCCTGTGACGATCAGCCCCAAATGGATAGAACGTGATCAATGACTGACGGTTTCTCCAAGTTCTGTCCTTGCTTCCAGCTCGGGACCAACCAGAGAAAGCCGAACGAGGACAACTCACTTCTAGATCTCCACCTCCCCGGGCCTCTACGGGGCGCCCCTGAGCTCCCCTTTCCACTCTGAAGTCTCCACTCCTCCGTCTGCCTTTGGGTCTCTGCCAAACCCAAGTGACATGGGACCCCTGCTACAGTGCGCTCTGAGTAGCAGCCTCTGCTCTTCTCACTCGGGGGGGGGTCTTTGTTTATCCCCCCGTCGCTCTCCCGTCCTCATGCCCCCCAGGCCCACTCTGTCCAAGCCTCTTATCTGTGGAGGAGTTTCATTCCTGGAGCAGCCCTCATAGAAGCAGAGGGCGTCCGGGCGGGGGCCCCTGTGGTCCTATCCCCCCACCCCCTCACAGGCACAGATGAAGAGACTGTGTGCCTGGTGGGATGGGAATAACCTGAGAACCAGGTCGATGAGCTCCTGCCCTCGCAGCTTCCGGGGGCCAGGTGAGAGCTCAGGCGCTGGGGAGAGGGATGCGCTCGTCTACCTCCGTTTCGTCTCTGGCTCCGATTCTCCTTCCCTCCCTGAGGGGGTCACGTCAGTTATTTGCTACGTTCATGACTTTGTTTTTGAGTCAAATCAATAAATAAAATGTAGGGAACTGTCATCAGCAGAGCTCTTATCTCCTCCCTCGGACAAAGCTGGGGTACGAGTCCCGGTAATTTTTAGTCTCCTGCAAGTCCTGTTAAGGATTTTTTTTTTTTTTTTTTTTTTTTTTGCATTATAGTTGTGGAACAATCCACATGACTGTGAAGGATGGGGCCTAAATGATCATTCTCAAATGTTGAACGGGCCGTCCTGGAGGAAATCGGGGACCTGCAATCTCAGTAAAGCCTTTCTTCCAACACCGTTGTCCCGGAAAGAGATGCCGTGGTGAGGCTCACTAAAGTGCCGTCCACTCTGGCTGAAGGGAGCTGAGCAGAGGGGCAGCTCCCCAGACGCTGAGGCGCGAGTCAGGGGGCAACCAGGGGCCGAGCCATGGGGGAGAAGACGTGCCGCAGGGTCCTCGGTGGAGGGTTCCCCTTTGCTCATGGGGTCCTGGCTGCATTCTGCATCCCTCCACACGGCTCAGGGGGTGCTCTCTGCCCCTGCCGCCACCCCAACTCATTTTCTCCAACCCTTGCTCCTCCCCCGTCCCCACGCTCAGAAGCAGATGGCTCTATGAGACCAGAACTCTGAGCTGCAGACCTGGGCTGCCGTCCTCAACCCCCACAGCGGGGGGCGTTTCTGTTCCCTGGGGGCGAATGCCCTCCGGCTTTGCCCTCCATGACCTACAGGATGTGTCCCCCCCACCCCCCCCACGACTGTGATCCAGGAGGGGGCCCGTGTCCCTTTCCTTTGGCCTCACTCGTTTTTATGTGGGGCTAGTTTTACACGTTGTATTTCTTGATTTTATTCTTCTTCTAAATATTTCGTTGCATTGTGCTGAGAACACCTAACAGGCGCTCTGACCCTGTGTTCGAGGGCGCAGACCCGCTGACTGTGGGAGTGACGTCACGGGCAGATCTCCAGAACGGACGCATCTTGCTTAACGGAAACTGTGCCCATGGGTCAGCAAGTCTCCGTGTCCCCTCCCCTCGCCCCCGGCTGCCCACCCTTGGTTCCATGAACCTGACCATTTGAATCCCTCCTGTGAGTGCATGCTCGGTGTGTCTCTCTGTGGGCAAAGGGCTTTTCAGACCCTCCCTGCCCACCAGGCACCAAGGATTTTGCTTTTGGAATCTGAGCTGAAGGGCGAGATGCGGTGGTTTCCCTCTGGTCCTTCAGCTGCTTCAGGGGCGTGGGGGTCGGGGGACCGGGCCATGGGTGCCACTGTCCTTAAGCCATTAGAGATGTGGTCGGTTCTACAGGGCAAGGTACCCGTCCTGGGATGTCCCGGGCTCGCTCCCCACAGGCAGACCTCAGACTGGATGTGTGTGTCTGTGGGGGGCTCAGGAACACCAGGGTGGGGGGTGAGAGAGGGAAGGCAAGAAGCTAATGAGGTAAGTGAGCACCGCTGTGGGGACTCTAGGGGCACGGGGGCAGCCCCAGAGAGAGCCCACGGTGGGCACTGGGACTGCAGATGGCCCTCCTTTCCCCTTGTTAGCGGCTGAGGGCTGCTCACGGGGGCACTCACTCCTCGTGCTTCCGTCCTGCCCCAAGTGTCCCTAGAGAGGACCTGGTAGGGGAGCAGGAAGGGGATGCCAGGTCTTGGACAGCGAGTGCTGAGGTGTTGAGGGGTACAGACGAGGTTTGCTCTGGTGCCCCTGATGTCTGATGGATGGCAGCAAACACTGAAAGTTAGTTTGTGTGACCCCCACCTCCCCTCGGCTGCTAGACTGGGAGTTGGCACGTATGGTCATGGGTTTGCTCATGGGTAGGGAGGCAGCACCTAAGAATTATCTTCTGTCTTCCCAGGCACCCCCTTCCCGCAGGCCCCCTCCCCCCAGTTAGTCAGAAGGGCGGGGGAGGGTGGGGTGTAGCTTTGTCCCCCCCTTTCCAGAGGGAGGTAGCCCCAGGGTAGTTTTCCATCCCCCACTCACCCCACCGTGGGGAGGCACCCACAAGCTCTCTCCGCTCCCTCCGTCTGCCCCTCTCGATGCCTGTTCTCCAGCAGGCGGAGCAGGCCGCCGGCCCCTGAGCAGTGTCCGGCCGTGGGCGCTGGGCACGGGTTCCATGCAGGTGAGGCCTCCTTCCTCATGCAATTCCCTCTGCGCATTCCAGGGGGTCCCGGGAGGTGTGCATGTGTGTGTGTGCACATAGGTGTGTACGTGTGTGCTGTGTGCGTCTGTGTGTGTGGTGTGTGTGTGTGTTCCCGTGTGTGATGAAACGTGCTCTTGCTGCCACAGCTGTTTTAAAGCAAACGGAACTGGCAAAAGTGGCCCAATTTCCTTGCCGCCCTGGTGAAAATGTACACCCAGCAGTCTGGGTGGCGTTTGGAGCCCCGCCGTGTGTCTGACCCCAGTTTAACTTCATTTCTACCCCCTCCCCCGAGGCAGGGGGGAGAGGTGGGGGGACGGGAAGGGAGAGAATCAATAGCTAAAGCCATAACTCCTCTGGCTGGTCTTCCAGAGGGACGGAGCGAACTGCCGAAAAGTGAACCCAAAGAGAATAATGCGGCAATCTTTTCCAAGGAAAGTTATTAAAATATTGACATTTCATCTGCACAGGCTTGTCCCGCAGACAGGGTAATTTAATTATGCTGCCCCCGGCACGTGGGCTCCATCAATCCCGTTCTTCCAGGAGGCACCAGACGTCTATGCTCTTAGTTTTGGAGGCTTTCCTGGAAGTTATCTCAAACTTCAAGTAGGCTTTTTAATGTAAATCCCAAAACAAATGGAATTGAGCCTCTGAGACCCACGTGTGTATTCTACCCCCAGCGGAGACCCTCCCAGAAAGAAGAGGAGGGCAGAGGTATGAGGTGTGAGCCCGGGGTGCAGCCTGTGAAGGCAGCCTGTATCTTTCCTTCTGGTTTTAATCTTTTTCAAATAATGTCTTAGAGGCAACAGTTGGGATCACTTGTCCTCGAGGGATGGAGGATGTATATGAAACTGATATCTTCCGAAAAGGGCTGCCTGGATAGAGCTGAGGCTATGTGCAAGCCCAAATAAAGCACAGTGGGTGATTTGTTGTTTCTTTTAAATTCTTTTGTACTTTCTTTCTTTCTTTTTTTTGTTTGTTTATTGCGATAACATTGGTTTATAACATTGTATAAATTTCAGGTGTACATCATTATACTTCTATTTCTGCATGGATTACATCATGTTCTCATGTTCACCACCCAGACACTAATTACAATCCATCACCACACATATGTGCCTAGTGATGCCTCTCGCCCTACCCCCTCCTCCTCTCCCCTCTGGTAACCACCAATCCAATCTCTGTCTCTATGTGTTTGTCTGTTGTTGCTATTATCTACTACTTAACTAGTGAGGTCATATGGTATTTGACCTTCTCCCTCTGACTTATTTCACTTTGCATAATACCCTCAATGTCCATCTATGTTGTTAAAAATGGCTGGATTTCATCATTTCTTATGGCTGAGTAGTATTCCACGGTGTATATATACCACATCTTCTTTATCCATTTGTCCCTTGGTGGGCACTTAGGTTGCTTCCAAGGCTTGGCTATCGTGAATAATACTGCAATGAACACAGGGGTGCATGTATCTTTACGCATTGGTGTTTTCATGTTCTTCAGATAAATACCCAGCAATGGAATAGCTGGATCGTATGGTGGTTCTATCCTTAATTTTCTGAGGAATCTCCATACTGTTTTCCATAGTGGCTGCACCAGTTTGCACTCACACCAGCAGTGTATGAGAGTTTCCTCCTCTCCACATCCTCTCCAACACTTGTTGTTTCTTGTCTTGTTAATTATAGCCATTCTGATGGGCGTGAGGTGATATCTCATTGTAGTTTTGATTTGTATTTCCCTGATAGTTAATGATGTTGAACATCTTTTCATGTGCCTGTTGGTCATCTGTACATGTTCTTTGGAGAAATGTCTGTTCAGGTCTTTTGCCCATTTTTTAATTGGGTTGGTAGTTTGTTTGTTGTTGAGATGCATGAATTCTTTATATATTTTGGAGATTAACCCTTTATCATATGTATGGTTTGCAAATATCTTCTCCCAATTGTTATGTTGTCTTTTTGTTTTGTTGATGGTTTCCTTTTCTGTGCAGAAGCTTTTTAGTTTGATGTAGTCCCATTTGTTTATTTTTTCTATTTTTCTTGCCCAGTCAGACGTGGTGCTTGAACATATACTGCTAAGACCAATGTCGGAGAGCGTACTGCCTATGTTTTCTTCTAGAAGTTTCATGGTTTCAGGTCTTACATTCACGTCTTTAATCCATTCTGAGTTAATTTTTGTGCATGGTGTGAGGTAAGGGTCTACTTTCATTTTTTTGCACGTGGCTGTCCAGTTTTCCCAGCACCGTTTGTTGAAGAGCAGTGGGGTGATTTGATGGATCAGGTACAGGGAGCTGGCCTGCTCGACAGCTTAGGGGCCAAAATGTGGGGTGGGGGCAGGTTAGGATGTGGAATTGAGCAATGTCTGTAGCAATGTGAAAGTCTGTATGTGCAAGCATGTGTGTATGCATGTGCTTAGACAGAACACTTTTTATTCAAGAGGAATGCAATGAGAGGCATATCTAAGAGAAGGTAGAAGCAGCGATTCTTCCCGAGTTCTCTTTGGAGCAGCGTTTCTCAACCTCACCCCTGCAGACATTTGGGGTGGATGATCTGTGTGGGGCCACCCTGTGCACTGTGGGATGTTAGGCAGCGTCCCGGGCTCCACCCACCAGATGCCGGTAGCACCCTCCACACCCCACCTCCCAGTTACGACAACCAAAAATGACATTGCCAATTGTCCCCAGGGGGGCAAAACTGTCCTTGGTAGAGAACCACGGATTTAAAAGATAAAGACACTTTAAAATGGACTACGTGGTATTCTACTTGGTCAATTCTCGTCCTCTCTCATTATTTCCTAACAAAACAGCCTCGTGTTCTGGGCTGTTGTTAAACCATCGGAAAAGAGCAAAGAGACGGCACGGCTTGCTTTTGTCTGTAGTCAGTACATTGAATTATTTGGGGGCCAGTGTTAAAATTGTAATTCTGTAGAAGATTTGACAGTTAAAAAAATCACAGTAGCCTTTAAAATAAATGTCAATCTGGCACATTCAGAGGGCTGAAATAACACGGAAGAAAGCTACGTCCAGAGTGGTTTTCGCTTCTTTCTCTCCTGTTGTTTTTCTCTGTTGATTTTCTGTGACTGGAGGTGGGAGGCGAGGGGAGAGGCTCAGGGCCATTCTCCAAGCCCGGAGGGCAGCCCGGGGAACTTGAGGTTCCAGGCTGGCAGTCAGGTGGGCTCTGGGGTCCCACCTCTACCAGCCCAGGGTCTGCCAGGCAGGCCTTGGGGACCTGCCATCATCATGCTGAGTTGTAGGGGTGACAAGAGTCATGGATTTGAGACGCCGCTGAGAAGGGCAAGAACACACGTGTCCCACTTTCCTTGAGGCGATTTTTGAGGTGGGTTGGCAATCTCGTCCATTCAGATAGAAGCTGAAGTCCTTCTCCCTCACCAGCGTGAACAAAAATGGGAAGTTAAGTTTTAAAAATGAGGTTTGGGGCTGGCCCCGTGGCTTAGCGGTTAAGTGCACACGCTCCGCTGCTGGCGGCCCGGGTTCGGATCCCAGGCGCTCACCGACACACCACTTGTCCGGCCATGCTGAGGTCGCGTCCCACATACAGCAACTAGAAGGATGTGCAGCTATGACATACAACTATATACTGGGGCTTTGGGGGGAAAAATAAATAAATAAATAAATAAAATTTAAAAATGAGGTTTGACGTTTAAAAGTAACCAAGCCGATTTTGTATCAACACGCCAGAATTTTACATCGAGTGGCGGCTGGGCTGTAGAGCAGGTGTTCTGGGAGGCTGCGTAAATTCTGTCCTGTCCCCTTGCACAGGCGAGTGGAGCATCTGCTTTTGTTTCTCATGTGTGGCCTTCACATCTGCCTCCTTAGGGCGGCATGGAGGGGCCGCTGGGAAGAGAGAGGGAGGACTGGGGCCGTCGACCCCCTGCAGGCTGAGATCCAAACCTGCCGGACGCCATCCTCCTGCCCACAGTGAGGCTGGACCAAGGGTGTCTCCTTTGAGAACGGCCTCTCGACTCCTCCCTGATCAGAGAAAGATTGCCTTACTGGACGGCTGTGTACAATAAATGCCCCCAAATCACAAAACAAAAGGAAATAACAGGTACCGGGTTCCCTTCTGATGTTTTGCAAGCCTGGGTTTCACAGGTGGATATTCTACCGAGGGAGCAGGAGGGCGGGGAGAGCTGAGGTTTCAGGGGCCTTTGGCTTTTGGGAAAAACAGGGTTTTGTGATGTCCAGAGACATGTGGGAGCCTCTGGCATTAGGTACCCGTCAGTCCTCTTTAGTGCGCCGTCCTGGGCAGGATTGGACAAGGCCAGGGCAGGCGAGTGCAGCACTTCCTCACCTTCTGAGGACCTCAAACAGAGCCCCCCACGACCCGCAGCCTGGGGGCTGGAGCAGGGCCTCTGGAGGGAGCACAGGGGCAGGCATGACAAACAGAGGTATTCCCATTCATTGCGGCAGAATTGTCTATTCGTTATCTTCACTTGTTGCATTACTTTAAGTAGAACTTCCGTAATCTGATCATGAGAACTGGTCAGCTTCGCCCAGTTCCTGGGAGTGGAGGAGGTGGCTACCTCCCCTTTATCTGTAGAAGGCCCTGGAGTTTAGAGGGCAGCTGGAGGGAGGTTGCATCTTCCAGCAGCCCCACATGGTGGCTCCAAGGTGAGCATTGCGGCCCCAGTGGGGCCAAGCCTGCCGCCCTGTGCTGCCTCTGCCTCCCTCCTGGTTCCGATGCTCTCCAACTCACGATAGACTTCAGCACCCCACCACACTACCCCTTGGCCCAGGGTGCCAGCTGCACTGCTGTTTTTTTGCCCCTGCCGGGAGGCTGCTCCAATCACCTACCAGCCCCTCCCTCTGCCCAGGACCCTCTGCTGGCTCCCCTCCTTTCCAGGTTGGACCATAACTCACGGCCTGGCGGCCACGGCCCCAGCAGCATGAGCCATCTTTCCGGCACACTTTTCTCTGCCTGCCCATTCTTCCCCTTTCAGCACCTTGCCACATCCAATTTTTGCTGCTTTCCAGAAATACTCGCCTTTTCTCCCTCCATCCTTTTTTGTTGGTGCGTCTGTCCTCAGCCTGGCCAGCACCTTGTCTTCAAACCTATAAGGAATGTCTCCTGCTCCCGGGCCCTCTCAGGCCTGCGTGCTCGGCCTCCCTCTGAGCTCCTATCGATTGTGCCTCGTGATGACCTCTCCCCTCCCTCGGCGAGCTCCGGTGGGCAGGGACTGGGCCTCGCCGTCCCCACATCCTGCACCCAGCACTGCTGGTTCCCATGAACACCATCTGAAGGAAGGACAGAGAACACAACGTTTACATGAACCAAATTCTAACGTTTAAGACCCAAAGCAGTACAGAGCCCACTCTCATATGAAGGAGGGAATCGTCCCATTCAAACACTAGGCAGATGGTCCATACCAGTAATAACAAGGAGAGAGTAAACGACGGCCTTCTGGAAGCTCCAGACGCCGCTGCCAATTCCACAGCATGGCTCCAAGAGCCTCGGGCTGCGAGGCCACCAACACGCAGGCTGTCACCGGCTGCCCTGTGGTTAGGGGTCCCCCAAAGGGCTGCTAAGGATGATGTTAGCATTATCGAGGAGACAAAAATTCTAAGTGTTCCTTTGAGTGAAACAGTAATTTGGGTTTTCCAGACAAAATCTTTCATTTCAGCAGATCAATATGTTCACAGAGAAGCAGCAAGCCCACAGCCTGGCAGATATTGAGCCAGCTGATTTAGGGACGGGCGGCAGCCTGATGCCTGGTCAGCTCCGCAGGTTTTTGGAGAGGGGGCCATGAGTGACCGTCAGCCCCAGGAGCTGTTGCCGGGACGCCTTGGTCAACACGCCCATAGAATCCAGTGAGGCTTTCCGCTGGCCCTGGTTGAAGTCAACTTTTAATCTTGCTAGTCGTGCGAGCACAGTGTGGATTTTATAGCAGCAGTTTCATTAATATTAAAACACCCTTTTTCTCTCTCTGTTTTCGAGCATGAAAATGAACCAATTTGCAGAGTTCTGGAACACATCCCGGGATCTCTTTGAGCCCCTGTCTGCCTACGGAAAGGCGCAGCGTCTCCGGGGTGTTTGTGGAAACTGGGGCAGAGCTGCCGCAGGCGCCGTGTCTCATGCTTTCCGCGCATTTTTACTAGCATGGCATCAAGTTGCCAACATCCATTTAGCCTAGAGAAATGAAATATGTCTGATAAACTCCCCCAGTTAGACGACACTAAACAACTTGAAACACATTAGGAGCCAGCCTTCAAAAGGCTTCACATTTTCAACATGGAATCCAGCCATCTCTAGAATAAAATAATGTTACCAGAATAAATACATTTTTACACAAATAGACTGTATAGTGAGGCTCTGGTAGTGGCCTCTAATGTAGAGGTGTGGATGGGGAGGGCTGAGCTCATTTACATGTGCTGTGTGGTCTGTTTATACAGCACAGTGAATTACACGTGCACAGCTCGTTATATATGTACGGATCATTACATATGCACAGTTATTACATATGCACAGCTCATTACATATGCACAGTTATTACATATGCACAGCTCATTACATATGCACAGTTATTACATATGCACAGCTCATTACATATGCACAGTTATTACATATGCACAGCTCATTACATAAGCACTGCTCCCATGCAAATCTCGGCTCCAGTGGGGTATTAAGCAGGAAGGAGCTGCTGGTAGGCATTCACCTCGGGATTACCTTGTGTGGGGCATCCTTGGCCCATGGGTTCCTTCTGCCTGCCTCTGTCTCAAGCAAGACCCGCGTATGGGACCCTCCCCTTCGAGCAGCATTAGTGTGGGAGAGACACAGTAGTCCCTCAATAAGTGCATGTTACATGGAAATCAAATCAGCCTAATCTCTGGACTAGGAGGAGTTTTCAATGATGATCAAGGGACTGGAGGCCACGGCCAGTTAGCAGGAAGGGACCTTCAGGGCCACTGTGGAGGGATGGTGAGCCAGCCTTGCCTCGGGCATCCGCAGGGGCAGTGTCCACGGTCAACGGTCAGCTGGCCGAGCACTGGGCGGTGCTGGAGTGGCAGGGGCTCGTCCCGCAGGTTCAGACTGGTTCAGGTGTAGCGTTGGTTCATTGCGAAGCTTTTCTTAGAGAAGAACCAAATAGAGTTAAAAAAGAAAGGATGTTTTCAACATCAAACATTGCCTTTTGTGATCCTCCGCCTTGGATGTCATTCTTACTGTTTCTTCAATTTACCAAAAACTAAGAAGCACTCTGGGGTTGGCACGGAGGGCGGCGCGGTTTCAGGCGCCCTCTCTGACTCTGGCAGGAGATAAGGCTCTGCCTGGGTGGGCGTCCACCTGTGCTCCAGGCCATGGGCAACTTTCAAAGATAATCTAACACTTGACGTACGAAAGAGCGAGGGCATTCACTTGTGTTTGTGTTTTTCTTCTGCGGCAAACCTGAAGCCTTCTGAGGAAAGAAAGCCGTTGGCAGAGCAGAGATAGGGCCAGAGAGCGAAGGTTCATGATTTACGGAGTGATCTTGTTTCTGTTGGCGTCAGTAACGAGTGAGGGGCACTGAGCAGTGAATGTGAATTGAATCAGATGATTTAAATAACTAATTTTTAGATGACCAATTTATAATGTTGGGGTTTGAGCTTTTAAAAAGACAATATATTATTGATGAATAGATCTGAAGGGACCTGATAAAGCGAGCAGGGAGTTTATTATGACAAGATCAATAATAGCCTGCTGCAGACAGATGTATAGCTCCAGGGTAAATAATGACGTGTTTGGGGAAGGCCCACGGCATGTGATTTCAGAGCAGTTGGAGCGCTGGGCGGCTGCCGTGGTTACCCAGAGGAAGGGCAAGGACTGGGCGGCTGCCGTGGTTACCCAGAGGAAGGGCAAGGACTGGGCGGCTGCCGTGGTTACCCAGAGGAAGGGCAAGGACTGGGCGGCTGCCGTGGTTACCCAGAGGAAGGGCAAGGACTGGGCGGCTTCGCCGCAGAAACAAGATAAAGAGGAGGCAATCTAAACTACGTTACCTACTTGTGATTCCAGGAGTGCTGTCAGCTAAGAGCGTGTCTGGAGCCTGGTCAGGTTGGGCAAGGGTCCAGACAAGAGCCGGACGAAGTGCCATTTCCAGTTCTTCTGGCTGTGGGAAACCCTCCTCGTGTTTATGATGGTCATGCAGTAAATAATAGTGATGAGGAAAAGGGCTTACAGGAGCTGTTTTAAGGGTTTTATGTATGTTAATCACTGTAATCCTCCCCTCAAGCCTGTGGGGCCTGGATAATTACCACTTTTGTTTAACAGATAAACTGAGGTGCAGAGAAGTTAAGTAACTTGTCCAAGGTCACACAGCTGGCGAGAGGCAGAGCTGGGCTAGGCCATGAGGTTCTTCATCACGACATCGTACACCGCGTGGCAGCTGACCCCAGGGCCCTGCCTGCTCCGTGCTGTCACCACCTGAAGGGTTACACGAGGTGAGCGGGGGCGTCTACAAGGTCTGAATGCTGTGTGGGTAATTTAAACGTCATTTGGCTTAGAATCGTGGGTGAGAATCCTTAACTGAGGCTTTAACGCTTGGTTGCCAATCTCCTTACTCCAGCAGGGATGGTGACCGACTTGAGGATGAGGCGACAACTTACTGGCCGTGGTTCCGCAGAACCTGGCAGGAGTTCTGGCCCAGAGTGGGCACTTGGTGGATGCTGGATGGCCGCGTCAGGGGGTGTGGTCCACGGACCCAGAGGAGAAGAGCGCTCTGGAAAACTGCCCCCTCTAGAGCCCGAGCATGAGACTGAGGAAGGCTGTGGTTGCTCAGGGCTCATCCTGCTCCTGACCAAGACGAGACGGGCCCCCAACTGTATTGTCAATTTAGAGCTTTGATTTTAATCCAAAAGTGTTAAGTTACTAATCTTACGGCCGCCACGTGTTCCTCTTGAAACACATCCTTGAGCAGCCTTCTTGGCGAGGGTCTGTGGCTGGTGAAGTCTCAGGCTATTTCCCGCCCCCTAGTTCAGGAGGGAAGGAGACCCCTGGCCAACACTGTTGCTGTGGATGTGGGCCCTGGTCCAGTGTCTGTCTCTTCTCTTTGGTAGCGTGGCTGACGCTGTCTCTCTGCACCCCGACCCCTCTACAGTCTTCGGCACACCAGCTCCCGGGTCCTTCCACTCCCAACAGGCCGCACTGGTCTTTGCTGGAGGGCTGTCTTCAGCCTGCTGGAGCCCGCTTTACCTGTGCATGTGAACCACCAAGGGCCTGGGAGTGGCCTGGACCTCGCTCAGACCCTGTCTAACCTGCTGCTGTTTCACTCACGTTTTGCTACAAGTTTCATTTTTCAAATTTTCTCATTCCCTGCTCATATTTTTTAAGCTTCCTTTGAATTTTTAAGATGTTTTTAAAACATTTTAATACGGTATGTCTGGTATTTCTAACATCTGAAGTCTCACAGAGTATCTTTGCTTTTTCCTCTCACTCATGGAGCATTTGATCTGTGTGTGCATCGTTTGCGGGACTCTACCTGTGAATGGGGAGTTAGTTCTTCAAGACCTGGGTTGAAGCTGCGTTCCTCCGGAGAGGACCTTTTCTCTTTCCTTTCCCTCCCTCCGTGCCTCCCTCTCTTCCTTCTCCTCCTCCTCCTTTTGTCTCTCTCTCTTACCTATTCTTGAGCTTCTGTCAGTTGCTGCTAGGGTCTACATCTGCAACCACTTTAAACTGCGGTTTACCCTGAGGTTTTCAGGGTCACACAGTCGCTGTATTTGGACCGCAGACTGCGTGAGGCCCTTTGCTGTTACGAGGGGAGGTCATTTCTTCCCTCTGCATAATGCCAGGTTGGAGACCAGCAGGTTTTCCTCCCCTTCTTCTGACTGTGGGTTTATTTTGCGTACCCTCTTATGATGTGGGTGTAGCCCCTGGAGGGCCCAGATTTATTGCAGGGTCTCCCTGGTTTCCCCATTGAGGGCAGGCACTGGGTGTGCCCTCATGCCCCCACAGCCCTGGGAGCTGTCCTGGAGGCAGTGCAGGGCTCCAAGATCGGGCACTCACTCCCAGGCTGAAAGCTGCTTCATTTCTTTCTCCGAGTCTGTCCAGTCACTGGCACTGTGCCAACCCAGCCATGCGTTTAAATGAGATTAAAGCTATTTTATCCAACTTTCAGTTGGGAGCGCAAGATATCTGCTGAGACGGAGTCTTTGCTGTCCTTTTTAATGTCTGAACGTTAGATTCCTTCGTTTGATCCGGAATCTTATTTTTTACAGGCTCCTTGTCGGCAGGAGGATTTTTGGGGGAGACTTACCTTGCTCTGTTTTGTTTCTCTTTCTTGCCCGCCCTTTGTTCTCCCCCCTTCCTGGTGGCTTTCCGGCTCGTTGGGGTTTCTGCCCCACGGCAGTGCTGGGGACCTCGGCGAGGAGGCATCCTCAGCAGGTGCTTGGCTCAGTCCTGACCTCATGGTGCTTCGGACCGTCCTGGCCTGTGGGTTCCTAAATCCTGGCACCCCATGTGAAGGTCAACCGGCTCTCCCGTGGGTGGCGGGGACCCTTCAGGCCGAGCGCCTGGCTGAGGGTCCTCCATCGGCTTTGGTCCCTGGTGTTCTGTGGCAGCACCACTGCCCCACTGCCCCTTCCCAGACCTGGAGACCAGCGGCTTCGGCCCTGCTCGTGGAGCAGGGCTTCTTCTGTTTCTCATCCGTGGAAACCAGGCTACCCCTTTCACCCTTTTATCTGTAACTGCCCTGTGCCTGGATCCCAGGAGATAACAGAAGGTGGACTTGCTGCCCATCCTGACACAAACTGTGTGTCTCTGAGGCCTGTCCTTTGATGTCAAGGATTGTGAGGGAGAATAATCTCCTGACCAAGAAGCTATGTGTTTTCTTCCCATGGTTCCTTCCTTCCTGAAGAGACCCTTGCAGAGCTGATAAGAACATGGGCTTTGCCATTTCCGATCAAGTCCTGGGTCTCACTTGATAACTGCAATCTTGAGCAGATTACCGACTCGAGCCTTCATTCCTTGTTTGTGAAATTCTGTAAAATCATCCAGTGACAGAATATCTCCTGAGCATCTCTACATTCGGACCCTGGTGTATTGGGTGTGGGGGGCAGAAGTGACTATGGGAGCTTAAGGTAACAAGGGAGGATGAGTACACAGGAGAGTGACCCCCAGAGACGTCCTCGTCCTGATCCCTGAGACTGTGAACACGAATGTGACACGGCAAAGGAGAATTAAGGCTGCTAATCAACTGACCTTGATTTGGGGAGATTCTCCTGGCTTATCTGGGCCTTAAACATGTCAGATTGAGGCAGGGGCGTCAGAGTCAGAGAGGGGTCAGAGGTGTGTTGCTGGCTCTCAAGGTGGAGGGAGGGGCCATGAGCCAAGGAGTGCGGCGGCCTCTAGAAACTGGAAAAGCTAGAAAACAGATTCTTCCCTATAGCCTCAGAAAGAACCAGCCCCGCCCACACTGGGATGTTAGCCCAGTGGGACCCATTTCTGAGTTCCGACCTCCAGAACTGTGAGGTAGTAAATTTGCGTTGTTTAAAGCCACCGAGTTTGTGATAATGTGTTACAGCAGCCCTAGGAAGCTAGTACGGTCATAAATGGAGAACCCCGCCCAGTGTGACCGGCCACCAGGGCGCAGAAGGGCGTGAGTCTGTTCCCTCTCTGCCTCGAGGCTGACCAGCGGTTCCAGGTGACCCTCTCGTCAGGGAGCCTCTGTTTCTCTCGGGTCCACCCTTAATGTGGAAGGTCCACTACCTCCTCTAAAGACTTCATGGGTTTAAGGACTGTGTGCCTAAGTGGTGGGACCTGAGACCAAGTCTGCGCAGCGCCCCGTCTGACGTCCCCACCGGGCTGACCGGCTGAGGGCTCCTCCTGCAACCTCAGGTCTCCCTGCCACCAGCCACGCAGGGACTCTGAATAGGAGCGAGGACACCTGTTCTCTTCCAGACGTGACTGATGGTCACTGCAGGGAGCACACAGACTCGTCCACATCAGAGAGCACACCCTGGGCACAGTCTTACTGCGGGGAGGGCGCCTTCTGGCTGTGGTTTACCACGGTTGTTTCCAGGAGACCGTCTGCAGCCGTTGCTTCCTGTGGCAGCTCTGCTCACAGCGCCGTGGCTGAGGACTCAGCGCTCCTCTCACATCCACCGGGAGGAAGGCACTCACCCTCCTTGGGAGCGGGCTGGGCCAACCGCTGAGGGGGACGCCTGCCAGGAGCCCAGGGGCCACTGGGACATCTCCCCTGTCAAGCAGAGAGGGCCCGAGCTGCCCACGGGGCCCTGCAGTCCGGCCTTCTTTATGTGGGAACACCAAGGACTGAGGGAGGGCTCTGGCCACCCATGTGTGGCAGCAAATGGACCAGGTGTCCTGAGCCTGGTGCTCCGCAGCTGCCTCTGTCCTGAAATTGGAAGAGAAATCTTGTTATTTTATTGCCTTTTTATTTCTCTTAACGCTGGAGACACAGCAGCAGGCAGGCCTAACCATTGCTCCTCCCAAACCGCAGCAGTGGGGACACATCTCTCTCAGGGTCTCCTTGAGCCGAGCCTGTCCACCAGATGCTGTGTCCCCTTGGCTGTGCTCTGAGGATGGCGTTTCATGGGAGCAGGTGAGGATGGCGCCACTCCACGTGTCTGTTTGCCGCAGGGAGGGTCATATCTGCCCTGTGGGCTCTGGGGGCACTCAGCTCAGGGGATGCCACTGGGACCAAGACTATCATGCAGCCGAGAGTGCTCCCAGCCCAGCTGATGGGCCGGCCCCTCAGGGCCCAGGGGAGGATGCCGAGGGGCTGACCAGGGCTGGGTCTCTCGGTCTGGAGTGAGGAACTGCAGCCCGTTGGCCTGTGTGGGCACGACTGTCTCCTCTTGGCATCGCTACAAAGACCTCTCCACAGGTGGGCTCCCCGCCCTGGGCATGAGCTCAGCTTGCCCCATGGGCTGGTTTCTATATGATGCTCGTGTCAAATACTTGTCCCCCAAAGTCTTATGCACATTCACAAACACACATGCCCAGCAAGCACACACACTCGCATACATACATACACTCACACACACATACAGTCACTCATACACACTCACACACATACACTCACACATGCCCACACTCACACACACAGTCACATATGCCCACACCCACACACACACTCACATATACACACTCACACATGTACACACAAACACTCTCACTTAACGCTCAGGGACTGGGATGAGAGATGCACTGTGGCACTGCTGCCCTGCTCTCTGTGGGTTTGTGAGGAGGGGGCTCTGGGCACAGCCCATGGTGTTTCACATGCTCTCTAGTGACCACGGCCTGGCGGCTCTGAGGGCTCCTTCCTGTGCTCCAGATGCCCGGTGATTTCTAGGGCTCTAAAAGCACAAACAGCCATCTTTGTGCTCAAGTCACTGATACCACGTGGAATCTGTGAAATCACCGTGTTCTTTTCACACTAAGGACTTGCAAAGGCCTAATGCTATATGTTATGGATGACCTGGAAAATCAAGGGCTCTGGAATGGAACCAAACACCATTTCTTAACGGAGGATGCAGAGGCAGAGGAGGGAGCACCTATGGGTTTTAGGGGCACAGAACTTTTAGCTTTCTAGGATATTGTTGGGAAAGACGCACGACTTTGAAGGGGGTACTAAAGGTTACTGGACGTCTTGTCCAGCGCATCTGTCTGGGTCCTCCGATTCTGTTGGCCTGCGTCCTTCACTGTCTGTGGGCCGTGTAACAACTCTGTAAGCTGGAGACAACTTAGAGTAATTCAAATGGTTCTTGCTGTAGAATTGCAAATAAATTCTATCTGGCGAAATACAATTGACTGTGGATATTGACCAGTTTTTATTTACTTATAAACCAATTTCACCATTCCCCGAGGTCTGTGTATGTGTATAATTCTCCTTTTACCAATTACAATGTCTTATTGGTTTCTTCCTTACTTAATGAGTTAAACAAAATCTTTGACATGCATTTTTAAAAATATTTTTATGACAGTAATAATTTTACCTTTATACAAAAATTGTGTCCTTTAAAAATATTTAGGTGAGAATGTTTTCATTTTTTAGTGTATGTGTGATTTATCACACTCCTCAAAGAAGAGTTAACTAAACGTTTCAATAAGTGCTTACAAGGAGAGCCCGTTCTGCATCTTTTCCCCACCTTTCTTAAACTTTTCATAATTTTCATTGTGGTGGTTAATTTTATTTGTCAACTTGTCTGGGCTAAGGGATGACCAGAGAGCTGGTAAAACATAACTTCTGGGTGTGTCTGGAGGGTGTTTCTGTAGAGATGAGCATTTGATTTAGTCACTGAGTAAAGTAGATCATCCTTACCAATGTGGGTGGCATTGTCCAATCTGTTGAGGGCCCAAATAGAAGAAAAAGGAAGAGGAAAAGCAAATTTTCTCTCTTTCTTCTTGAGCCAAGATCTCCATCTTCTGCTGCCCTCAGACATAGGAGCTTCTGGTTCTCAGGCCTTCAGATTCAGACTGATAAATGGATGATTAGAAGCGTCATTCAGACCCCACCAGCCCCTGGATGTGGTTTGGGTTCTGCGAGCCCAGCAGCATGACCCCTCTGGAGCAGCGGTTGGGATCCAGACCCCGTTGGTCCTGCCCACCTCTCCCTTCGCTTCCAGAGGGACGTGGTGTCTTGACTGGACAGTGCACGCAGTGCCCACCTCCAGAAGGTCAGTGCGTCACCTCCTAGTGAAATATTCAGGCCAAGTGCTTGTCAGAATTTCCGGGGGCACACCGTGGGGCTCCCCGCGAGCCACAAGAACAGGATATGGATGGTTTTGTGCTTGGAAATGTGTCTGTACAGTCAGTGATGTTTGCTCTGCCTTGTGTCATGTGCCATCCTGCTTGGCCTGGAGTTGGGGTTTTTCTTGTCTGAATTTCTCCCCTTGGGGAGAGGGGGATCGAGGGTCTTTCTCTCTGAGCCATGAGCCATATCACCGTTTTATTCTTGGTTCTTCTAAGATGAGAAATCTTTAATGGCTCCTGATTGTTTTCAGCAAAGGTTGACACACTTTTCCTCTAAGTTTCAGAGAATAAATAGTTTCACCTGCGAGCGTCATATGGCCTCTGCTGAACAGCTCACTTCCGCCTTGCAGCCTGGATACAAACGCAGTCCGGTCAATGTGAGAACAGACGAGGGTGCCCTGTTCTCATTAAATTTTTTCTATCACCCTGAAACTTGAACTCCATATCATTTTCATGTGTCATGAAATATTATTCCTCTTGGTTGTTTTCAATCATTTAAAGTGGAAAAACCATTCTCAGCTTAGTAGCCAGACAAAAAGAGGAGGTGGCCGGACCTGGCCCTCCGGCCTCTGTTTGCTGACCCCTGGTCTTCAGGATAAACTTGAGACTCCTCAGCCAGGTGCTCACACCTCGTCGGTCAGCTGAGAATGGAGAAAATCCACCCAGAAGAGCATCTGAGGGCCCCCATACGTGGTCCCCCTCTGCCCTCTCCCCGCCCCTCCCCACAGGCCTCCACAAAGGGCCAGCCCAGTGTCCTGGCCCCGTGGCCCTGACTGGTGGGAGCCTGTAGGTCAACACGTCCCTTGAACCCCGTGTTCTGAGCTCCAGCGCATCGTCCAGACCATGGCCGAAGCAGCCTCAGAGCCGGCGATGCAAATGCCACCCCCAGAACTTATTCTGTCACCTGCTTCCCTCACTTCTTGGTAACAGTGTGGAGTGCCCCACTGCCCCCCAAGTTTACAGGCCCCTGGACGGGGCGATTCTGGCTCTCATGGTCGCTGCTACGGGATCGTCTCCATTGGTGAAGGCCAGGGAAGCCTCGCTGCCCGGGGCCACTGCCCCTCAAGCAGGGCATGAGTGACTACAGCCAGTTGTCTGCGGCTGAGGAATGAGGCCCCTTGTGCGGCTGGACTTTGCTCTGGGCGGTCAGAGCAAGGCTGTGGAGGGATGTTGTTGTTGCTGTTCTGTGTGCTCCTTCCCTTTCCAGCTCGTTTGGGGTCACCCTCATGTGTCTGTATAGCTCAGGGCATCCAGGAGAGGGGGCATGAGGGAGGGGACCTCGCCACCTTCAGTGTCAGCCTATCCCCCTCACCACCCGCAGGCCATCCTCAGCCAGCCCTGGGCCGGGAGGTCAGGGGCAGAGGCAGAGTGTGGAGACTTCTGATCCACCCCTCACGCTACCTGCTGGCAACCCAGGGGGAGAGAAATCCTGGAATTTCCTCAGGGTTGTGTAATTATTTCAGAAAACCATTAAATATTTGATGATGCTGTTTTCTCTGTTTATATAACTTACTGAATGAGTATTTCGAAAGACATTCATGGCTCATGCGTCACTACTGAACTGTGGTGTTGACAGGCAGACACACAGCTTGTCCTAAGGACACTTTATTTATTATCAGAGTGTCTCGCAGAGAGGGAAGGACGGGGACAAAGGACCAAGTGTATGCCATCGACGAGGATGGATATAATGTCAGGGCCCCTGGTCACCCCCCATCCTGGCTTCCTCAGGGCCGTGGGTGGCCACATGAAGCAGTGAGCACAGGAGACCATGGCTGCGACCTGGTCAGGCTGGTCACCCCGGAACCCGAGAGTCCTGCTGGAAATGCCAGTGAGCCCGGGCTGGCTCTGGTGGCCTGGACCCCACTGGACAATCAGCCTGCCCTCAGGAGAGGATGCCCCACCTCGTGGCCAGAGGCTGGCTGTTGGATGGGGCCAGGTGCTGCAGGACCGGCTCCTCCGCCCTCCAGGGGCTGCAATCTGAGGGCTTGGGGAGACCCTTGGAAGGGCGGGGGCACTTAGCAGGGCAAATGCTGTCTTCACATGCACAAGGTTCATGTGCTCAGAGTGGGCTTGGCCCTCCTGACCCAGGCGGCTCTGCTTGCTCTAGAAGCCGTAATGTGGAATGGAGGCCTGACTCAGAGGCCAGCGCACCCAGTCTGTCCCTTCCCAGTGCGTCTCATCCACCCCATCCCGGGGCCCTGCAGACCCGCATGGCCTGGCAGCATCGCAGGGGGTGCGAGTTGGTCTTACTCCCCCAAATATCCCTCTGCTACCCCCAGGGGCGCCCCGGCAGACGATGTCCCTCCTTCCACATCCCTAACCCCTAGGGTCACCAACCTTGTGTGTTGGGTGAAAGGGAATCTAATTCGAGTGATAGCGATTGATAAGCTACCGACTCCTCCCGTCCACCATGACTCAGGAAGAGCTGACGGTATGTCCACTTCCAGACAGGACAGTCTTGTGAGGAGCTGGTCGCAGAGGACGGAATCCAGAGAATGCAGCAAACCCCTGCCTTGATTTTCCTCTTGAGCCATCCGCCTGTGCACCTAGAGCCAGAGGGGCCCTCCTCCCTGGCCTCCCTGTGTGTCCTTCTCCCACTCTCCACAGGTCTCCATTTGTTCTGCTTCCTCCCCCAGGGCTCGAGGCCCAGGCTTGGAGTCACATCAGAGCTGTTAAAGCCATCAGGCGGCTCTCCTGCCTGTCCTGGTGTATAGATGTGCAGACGAGACATATCCCCTGCCCACCATCGAGGCCAGGTGGGGAGGGGCTGGAGCACAGACCCCCATCCCAGTGGTGCTGGTGCAGAAGAGTTGCTGGTCTCCAGGTGAGTCCTTGGCCCTCCGACCAGCAAAGTTTCTGGCAGGTGATCCCCTGTCTGCTCTGACCCCCTCCTCGTCACACATACTCCAATGCCTGGACCAGCTCCCTCCCAGCTGACCTGCTGACCCCAGCAGCAAGCCTTTGCCCCAGAGATGCACGTTCCTGCCTGCTAATTCCGCCCGACTCGGTATTAAAGGGCGCATTCTTGACCCCTCAGAATTCCTTTCCCAGGGGCCATGCTCCAGATCCGCCACCGCCAGGGAGCTGTGTGCATCGGCCTGTCTTCTCCTGTTCTCTGGTGTGGATGCTCAAATCTTTGACAGAAGCAAATGCAGTGACTCAGCAGAACCATCCTCCTGTGGGGACTCTGCCCAGCTAGGTGGCTGCCCTGACCTAGGGGCCAGTCTGGGACGGATGTCTGAGTCATGCATGTGTGTGTGCCTCTCTGTGTATACGTGTCTGTGTGTGTATGTGTGTCTCTGTGTGTGTGATGTGAGTATGTGTATCTCTGTGGGTTTGATGTGAGTATGTGTAGATGTGTGTGTGTGTGTGTGTCTCGTATATGTGTGCGTGTACGTGTGTGTGTGTGTATATTGTGAGTGTATACATATGGGTGTGTGTGTTTGTGCATGTGTGTGTGCATGCAGGTCTTTAAGCTGCTTGCATCTGGAAGGAGAGGCTGACGTCACCGGAGGGTCCTGTATCAGTCAAGAGTTTCCAGTGAAACAGGGCTGACAGGGTGCATGTAAGTGTGTGTATATATATAGATACACACACACACACACACACACACACACAGAAGGACTTATTTTAAGGAATTAGCTCACATGACTGTGGGGGCGGGGAAATCTGAAGCCTGCAGGGCAGGCCGCAGGCTGCAGACCCAGGGAAGAGTTGATGTCCAAAGGCCGTCTGGAGGCAGAGTTCCCTCTTCCTCGGGGACCTGTCTTTTTCTCTTAAGGCCCTCAGTGGATTAGCTGAGGCCCATCATACAATGGAGGGTCATCTGCTTTACTCAAAGTTTAATGATTTAAGTGTTAATCTCATCTACAAACACCTTCACAGCAACATCTAGACTAGCGTTTGACCAAACAGCAGGGTGCCGTGGCCCAGCCGAGTTGGCACGAAAAATTCACCCTCGCAGGGCCTAAGGCCGTCAGGGGGAGGACGCGCCCACTACTGCCGTGGGAGGAGGCGGGAAGCTGACTTCTGGTTTCTCCTCGAACATGAGGTGACGACATCTGAGATTTGGGGGTACAGTGGGCACAGGGGCAGGTGTTGGGGGAGAGGAGGAGGGGAGGCTCAGCAGATCACAGGTGCCAGAGGGCCCACAAGTGAGGGACGTGGGGCCCCTGGGTCCAGCGTTGCCCAGAGGGAGAGCCCTGCCTCCCTGGAGCTGCGAGATTCGGAGGGGACCCCGCCCAGAAGCGATCCTGCAGCCTGCCCGGCCTCTGCTGGGTGGGAAGGGCCTGGTCTCTTGGGGATGGGTGGGGAGGCCCTGGTTGGTCATCCAGGCTCCAAGAGAGGCCACAGTGGGCACCCAGGCTCTAGGGGGCCTGCAGCTCCTGGGCAGTGAGGCCCTGAGGCTGTTTTCTGGTTGAAAATGTGTGCTGCCTGGTGGACCAAAGGGAGGAGCCTTGGGCATCGGAAGGAGATTTGGCCAATGCTTCCCCACAAAGAGCACCTTCAGGACAACGGTTCAGGGTGGGGTGAGAGGGGCCCTGATGGTTGTCCCTTAGCCCAGCACTGGGCTGCACAGTTCATACATCCAGCAGACTGTCCTCCTGCAACTTACTTTCCCTCCTGACGCTGTGCTGAGAATTAACCTGCCACCCAGTCAGACCACCTGCCCTCCCCAAATATCCCCTGTCAGAGCCTGGCCCATCAGTCCCATTGGGCATCCATGTCACAGGTGGCTGAGTTACCCTAGAGACACCACAGGAGTCAGGGTACCTGCTCTGTGGCCCGGCTGGCTGGGTTTGACCCCCATTCACCACCCACTGACTACCTGTGTCACCTGGAGAGAGTAAATGAGCACATGCAACCCCGTGAGCTTGTCTCTCATCATCCCCACTTTACAGATGAGGAAAATGAGGTGCAGGGAAGTCAGGGCACACAAGACAGCGCCCGACACACTGAGTGACACTGAACGTTGGCTGTCTTATCGTTCAGACTTTCCCAAGTTGCGTTGACCATTTCTTAGCCCCATACGAAGGTGGCTGAGCTGCTCCTTACTAAGCACTCTGCCATTGCCTTGCTTTGGCAAATTGCAAATGCCGGGGGCTGCGCCAGGACGTTGGAGGGTGCTGGGTGAGGGCGCGGGGCCGCGCTGGGCCTTGGCGAGGCCGCAGGGGCAGCTGTGCTCGGAGCCCTTGTTTCTCTGCTCTGCCTGCCCCTCGTCTGGACAGCAGCACAGATGGACGATCGCCTGTCCCTTAAGAAAAGTGTGACCGCTTCGTCAGAAGTCTCATGTATATTTCAGGTCTCTAAAAGAGGAACGTCATCCCACACCAGCCTTACGCTCACTGGAATCTGGGGCACTTTCTGTGCTGATGGGCTTTGTGTCTGCTAATCACAGCTCTGTGCCCACGTGCTGGCGATGATGGCGTGCGGGACGGTGGGTGAGCTCCCGGGCTCGCTGCACAGCCCTGCACGTTGATGTCCGCCCTGGAAACCCGGGCGAGAAGGTGGAGGGATGGTTCTAGGGAAAAACTCTGCTGCTTCATCCTCCCCTTGGGAGGCATCTCGGCGGGTTTTCCCCATTTCCAGTTTCCCGCCGGCTGGCCCACTCCTTCTGCATTCTCTCAGGGTCAGCCTGGAGGGGCCCCGAGTTTCTGTCCTGCTGCTCCCCGGCTGTTGGCCTCCACCAGCTTTTCAAGCTGGAGAAGAGGAGCCGTGTGTTCTGGATGAAGCGCGGCTTCAGGGCCGTTTACCGCGGCTGCGGACCCTCCATCCTGCAGCTGCCCTGCCGCCCTCGGCCCTCCTGGCCGTGCACCGCCGGCCTGCCCTCCGACATTCATGCTCGCCTTCGACGGGGCCTCCTTAGGGCCCTCTACCCAATCGGAATTACAACTCTTGCCGAGCCCTGGCTCTCTGAAATGAGCAGGACAACGTGGGAGGGCTGTGATTCTAGATCTGCGAGGGGGGAGTCCTGTCAGCAGCCCGGCCCTGAGGACGTTTTAACCGTGTTTATCGTGTGGGCCACGACCTTCCTCTCTGTCCTTCAGCCCTGAAGCACACCCCCCTCTTCTGACAGGCCCTTCAACTGGCTGTCTTCTGGGGGGTCCGCTCGCCTGTTCTGGCAGCACTGGGGGCCAGTGAGCAGAGGCCTCGCTCAGAAGCAACGCTTGCTCACCAAAGGGAGACGTCGGCCCAGGTTGCATCTGTGTGACCACCGTGTGCAGGGGGAGGACAGAGGATGGATCTGCATCCAGATCTGAGCACCAGGGAACCCTGTGTCTCAACTTCCTTCCTGCGACTCAGTTTCCTTAGCTGTAAGACATCCAGCAAAACCACCTCCTAGAGGAGCTGGGAGGACGAAACCACCTACTTCATGTAGAGCACCGGCCCACAGCCCTCTCTCTTCATTCTCTTGGGGGACACACATAATGTCTATTCCCCTCCTTCCCGGGGGGCTGGGGGAGCCCCTGAGCGAGGGGCCGGGGCACCTCCTTCCTACGGGGCGACAGCTCTAGGCCCAGGGGCTCCAGCATCGCCCCTCCCAGTTAAGTGCGACTGTCCAGGCCTTGCGGGGCAGGTGCAGGGCCAGCCCTTGAGAAAGTTTCCAAGTCGGGGAAGTTCTTTTGGCCTCGTCCTTTGCTTTGCCCTCTGGGCCCTCCTACCAGGTCTGAGTTCAGAGGTCAAGAGCCTGGGCTTCGGGGTCAGATGTGCGGGGCTGCAGGGACACCCGGCTCCGTCCACTCCCGTGGAACACGGTGCACAACCTGGCGGGGGCTTCTTGCTGTTCCTTCCTCTGTACTCCATCCTCGCTTCTCTTAAAGGAGGGGGCTTTAACTCCCATGGTCTCCTCTGCTAGGTGACCACCACCCCTGGGGGGTTCCTGGGACAAGGGACTTCCAGTGTGAACACCGGGAACATCCTAGGCAATCGGGACAGGCTGGCTACCCTGCCTCAGGCCCCGCTGCAGCTCTGGGGGGAAGAGGAGCTGGGGGGCTGTGGGGGGAAGGCCCGGTGGAGCCCCCTTTGACCAGGGAGCAAAGCTGCTGGGAGCCCCCCATGCAGCCGCGTGTCCTCCAGGACCTTAAAGCACGGATCCCATGATGTCCCCACCCTGCCAGAGGCTCTTGTTCTGCCCTTAGGGCTTGCGCAGACGCCGTAGCAGCCCCTAGAGCTGTGGTTGGGGCCCTGCCTGCCGAGGTGCAGCCGCCTCCCACCTCTGCGCTCAGCCTGCTGAACTGCCCCTGCCACCAAATCCTGCCTCCAGGCCTCTGCCCGGGCCGTGGTCTGCCTGCAACGCCACCTCTCTCTGGGATCAGCTATCTCGTCTTCCAGGTCTCACCTTTGTTGTAACTTCCTCCAGGGAATCTTCTCTGACGTCCAGTCCAGGTTAGGGACCCCTCCCTCAGGCGTCCTCGGAACCCTGAACTTTGTCAACCTTTGGGCTGCAGGGTGACTGCTGAGCACTGGCCCAGGTCCTGTCCCTCAAGCTGCCACCGTGGGTGCAGTGACTCTGCCTCTTCTGTCTGCCTCTCCGCCCTCAGTGAGCACCTCACCCCATGAGCAGCTGCTCCAGGTGTGCGGGTGAAAGGTGGATGATGGGTGTGTGTATTCAAGGAAACGCCATCCCGCCAAAGCCGTGAGCGTCTCTGTGCGGGCTGATTCAGCATCTCCTCTCTCTTGCACTTTGTCAGGTTTGCTGCTCATTGACATTTGTCTGTCCTTTAAGAGAAATATAAAGGTTTCCTCTAAAGTCACATTAATATTTCATGACTTGGAATGAGGAAGTCTTTGTCTCTTCTGTCTGACCCTCAGGAACTGAGATGATCCCGGGGGCTGTCTCTGGCGCAGAGCCATGGCGTGTTCTCCACGCTCAGTTCTCACGGGCCTCGATGTGTCTGTCAGACGCCTGCCGCCAGGCCCGGTCCTGAGTTAAGGGGGTAATAAACTCACCCACAGGCCTCGCTCACGTGTGTCCCGTCTTGTTAGAACCCTGAAAGTTGCTCTTCCTGGAAATCTCGGGGTGAAGCGTCTGAGATGAGGCTTGATGAGTTAAGGTAGATGTTTTCTTCAAATGTTAGCGAAAAAGTGAAAGTTCGAGGCATGGTTTTCACAGGGAAAAGCGTTCCTGTGTTGTGTTTCCGACAGGGCTGCTATAAAGCGCACTGTCTCCAGGCCGTGTCCTGCACCAGGGGCTGGGGTGGGGGCAGCAGGGCAGACCCAGGGCCGCCTCTTCTGCCCCGGGGGACGTGGCAGGAAACCTCCCTGCCTTCTCTGAGGGTCTGTGAGGTGGCAGAGGGGAAGGCATGGACCTTGCCCGCAGGGAGGAACAGCTAAAAATACCCCCGAGGACACATCACGCGTGTTCGTCGCCTCTTGATTGCAGCATCTCTTTCAAATGTGACTGTCGTGGTGGGAAATCGAGAGAAGCCTAACTGTGTGTTCAACCGCTTGGAAATAAAGGAGGTGCTTTAAGGCCTGGGAACGTTGCTCAAAGGAGGAAAATCCAGCGGGTGTTCCTGAGTATCCTTTAAACGAAGTAGAGGAGAGACCAGGAGGAGGCAGTAGGAGAACGCTCGGAGGACTCTTTTCAGGCCAGTGCGCGTCCGCCGGGCCCAGGCTGCCTTCTGGATGCTAAGTCACCTTCCGAGGGACCAAGCAGTGGGAGGTGGTGAGAGCCAGGAGGGAAGCCTGGGGAGCCGACCACTTCCCGATGGGAACTCCTGCCGCAAAGACCACAGGGTCCATGGGTGCCGCATCGTTGGGCAGTGTGCTCTGGCTGCCCTCTGCCTGGTACAGCCACAGACGCCGGCCCGTGGTCCCGCAGTGGACAGGATCTTAGACAAGGTCTCAGGCGGCAGCAAGTGTCTGTTTCAAAGTGAGACGCACGAGGTGGGCACTGCTGTGTCCCCATTCTCGGCTGCCTGGCGTTACCTGCCCCTTGACCAGGGCCCTCCTGCCTGCAGCCCACCCAGAGGAACTGCTGGAGAAGGTGACGTGGGTGTGTGGGTCTGCAAGCATGTGGATGCCAGGGTGTGTGCAAGTATGTGTGTGTGTGTGAGTGTGTGTGATGTGTGTGTGTGGTGTGTGAGTGTGTGTGGTGTGTGAGTGTGTGGTATATATCTGGTGTATGAGTATATGTGTATATATGTTTGTGTGGTATGAGTATATGTGTGTGGAGTGTGAGAGAGTGTGTGTGTGAGTGTGTGTGTATGTATGTGGAGTGTGAACGAAAGTGTGTGGGGTGTGCATGTAGTGTGTGTGAATGTGTGTGGTGTGTGTATGAGAGAGAGTATGTATGTGTGTGGTGTGTGGTGTGTGAGAGATTGTGTGTGAGTGTGTAGGTGGTGTGTGTGTGATGCAGATCAGGGAGGAGGGCTCCCACACCCTGGTGTCCCTTCGCCTCTCGCGTTTATGCACATCCCGGGGCGCAAGCACTGTGGTCCTGGGTGGAGGAGAATGGCCTCTGGAGTCCTATTTCAGGATGAGAGCAGCTCCCTGTCTCCTCCCCTCCCCTCACCATCCGCATCTCCAGTCCCCTGTGGGCTTTGGAGCAGTGGCCCGGTCAGTGATCTGGGAGGGATGCACCTGTATCCTTGCAGGGGAGTGGCCACCATCCCTTCTGGGGGTGGAGCACTGTGGTGGAGGCTGCCTGCCCCTGGGATCATGCCTGAAGCTACCCGCAGTGGGGGACACCCAGCACCTTCTTGATTTAGTGTGTCTTTGGCTTGAGTTTCCATGGAAACCCTGATGGCACTAAACACAGGCACATGAAAGTTTTTCAACTATCATTATTTTAAAGAATCTCACTCCTCCTTCCTTGCCCACATTCAGATAGCTGTTTCCATGGAAACTGGAATAGAAAATGCCAGTAAGAGAGGAAGTAGAATTTGGCCATCTCCCTTGGTTGTCTACTGGAGGGAGGAGAGCAAAGGGGGAAGGGACTGGAGGGACAAGGGTGGGGGCCCAGTCACACCTGCCCAAGCTGGGAGGCCTTGCTGGTGGCCTGAGCCCCTGGGTAAATGCAGTTTTCATGATGGAGGAAGGGGGCTCAGGGATGAGCCCCCGATCTTTGATGACTCTTCTGCTTGTAGTTGTGATGGCTTAAGCCTTTGGAGAATGAGACCAGAATGGGGAGAGGAAAGTTGCAAAGGAGCTTTTATCCCAAAGTGCCCTTGATGCTGATTTCCTGGTCCTCACATAAGTACCTGCCAGGCTCTGATGGTCCCCCAGGCACAGCCCCCAGCCCCCAGGGGAGACAGGAGGTGGGCAGTGCACAGTCCTCACCTGGGGGTCACTGGTGCTCAATAGGTGGGACTATCATCCATCCAATATTGAGGCTGAGACATAAGTCACTTGGTCAAGTCTTGTACCTGTGCAAATCTGCAGGTGAGAGCATTGGTCTATGGGGAGGACAAAGGAGAAAGGGTTCCACATGGGCCTCCTGTTGCCAAGGGTCTGATGGGTGAGGGAGCCAGAGGCAGCTGGAGGGCCCGGGAGTGGGGCTCTCATTGCCTCCCAGAGCTCCATGGCTGGCAAGTTCTTTGTTGTTTGTGCATTTAGCTCATGTGCCCTCCTAGAGTGGATTGAATAGTGCCCCTACTTCTAAAAATATGCCCATCTGGTACCTGTGAATGTGACCTTATTTGAAAAAAGGTCTTTGCAGATGTGATTAAATTAAGGATCTTGAGATGAGATCATCCTAGATTTAGAATTGAGGGGAGAAATAGAAAATTCGACAGTAATAGCTGGAGACTTCACTACCACACTTTCGATAATGGATAGAAACAAAAGAGAAGATAAATGAGGAAATAGAAGACTTGAACAGCACTATAAACTAACTAGTCCCAACAGGCATCTATGGGACACTCCACCCAGCAACAGCAGAATACACACTCTTTTCAAGTGCACAGAACATTCTCCAGGATAGACTATATGTTATCTCAGGATAGACTATATGTTAGGACACAAAAGAAGCGTCAGTAAATTTAAAAAGGTTGAAATTATACAAAGTATATTCTCTGATCAAAGTGGAATAAAACTAGAAATCAGTAAGAGAATGAAATTTGGGAAATTCACAAATATGTGCAAATTAAACAACACACTCTTAAATAACCAATGGGTCAAAGAAGAGATCACAAGGGGGATTACGAAATACTCTGCAATGAGTGAAAATGAAAACAAAATGTACAAAAACTGATTGGGTGCAGCTAAGACAGTGCTTAGAGGAAAATTCATAGCTGTAAACACATATGTTAGAAGAGATTTCAAATTAATAATGTAACCTTCTACTTGAAGAAACTAGAATAAGGAGAGCAAACTAAATCCCAAGTCAGCAGAAGGGAAGAAATAATAATGATTAGTTTGGAAAAATAAATAAATTTTCTAAATAAAATAAAGAAAAACAATAGAGAAAATCAACAAAACCAAAAGTTCGTTGCTTGAAAAGATCAACAAAGGTGACAAACATTTAGTTAGACTAACCCAAGAAAAGAGAGAGAAAAGAAGCAAATTACTAAAATCAGGAATGGAGGAAGGGACGTTACTGCGAACCTTACAGAAACAAGAAGGATAATAAGGGAATATCAGGAACAATTGTATGCCAAATAATTACATAACCTAGATGAAATGGACAAATTCCTAGAAAGACATAAACTATGAAAACTAAGAAGAAGTAGACAGTCAGAATAGACCTACAACAAGTAAAGAGATGGACGGGGTAATTAAAATACTTCCCCAAAGAAAAGCTGGATTCACTGGCAAATTCTACAAAATATTTAAAGAAGTATTAATACAAATCCTCCACAAACTCCTCCACAAATATAGGAGACAGAAGTCTTCCAGCTCATTCTATGATGCCACATTAACCAGGACACCAAAACTAGATGAGGGCATCACCAGAACAGACAACTGCAGACCAACATCCCTTGTGAATATAGACACAAAACCCGGGGAGAAAACAGTAGCAAATGGAATCCAGAAACATATGAGAAGGATTATACACCATGATAAAGTGAGATTTATCTCAGAAATGCAAGGCTTGGGGCCGCTCGGTGGCACAAGCAGTTAAGTGCGCGCGCTCTGCTGTGGCGGCCCGGGGTTCGCTGGGTCAGATCCCAGGCGTGCACCAACGCACTACTTGGCAAGCCATGCTGTGACGACATCCCATATAAAGTGGAGGAAGATGAGCACAGATGTTAGCCCACGACCAGTCTTCCTCAGCAAAAAAAAAAAAAAAAAAAAAGGAGGAGGATTGGCAGGTGTTAGCACAGGGCTGATCTCCTCACAAAAAAAAAAAAAAAAAAGAAATGCAAGGCTTGTTTAACATCAGAAAATTTGTTGATGTGGTACACCAAATTAATAAAGGACAAAAATCACGTGGTCATATCACAGATGCAGAAAAATCATTGACAATATCCAACACCCTTTAATAAAGAAAATATTCAACAAACTATGAATGGAAAGGAATTGCCTCACCTGATAAAGGGCATTTATGAAAACCCACAGCTAACATCATACTTAATGGTGAAAGACTGAATAATTTATCCCTAAGACCAGGAATAAGACAGAAGCGATGCTCTTTGTATGAAATGTCCAGAATAGGCAAGTCCACAGAGAGAGACGGTCGGCCAGTTGCTGCCAGGGGCCGAGGCGGGGGAGAGGGGACGGGGGAGTGGCTGATAATGTGTACGGGGTTTCTTTTTGGAGTCAAGAAAATGTCCTAACGTTAGATAGTTGTGATACTTGCACAAGTCTGAACATACTCAAAACCACTGAATTGTACACTTTAAAAAAGTGGATTTTATGGTATATTAATTATATCTCAATAAAGTTGTTTAAAAAAAATCCAAACAGGCCAAACTAAGATGTCAGACATCAGGAGGGTGGCTCCCCTGGTGGGGGTGGAGGAGTGGCTGGAAGGGGGTGAGGAGGTCTGAGGGTGGTGGTAACGTTCTGTTTCTTCATCTGGGTGCTGATAACAACGCGTGTTTGGTTTGTGAAAATTCACTGAGCTGGGGCCAGTGCTGATGGTGAGTTTGTGTGTGGGGTGGGGTACGTTGGTGAGGGAGGTCATACATATTTTACTTCTCCTTCAAGGCTTTGCTCAAGGTTGACTCCTTTGGGGTGTCTTCCTGGGAAGAGTGGCCTAGGGCCTTCCTCGGTGCTCCTAGGATGCCATGGCTGCCTGTGGTCAGGGCCTCCCATCGTCTCTCCCTCAGACCTGTGAGCTCCTCAGGGAGGGGCAGTGTCTTGGTCAATGCTGTGTTCACAGCCCTTGGTAGGGGCAGTAAATGTTTGTTGAATGAATGCAGGAACACACACACGCCCTGCATCTGGATAATGAAGCCATAGCCCCACTTACTTAGATGCTCCTCCCCTCCCTGGACCAAGGGTCCATTCTGTCAGTGTCAAGGGGATGGCCGTGCCCCTCAGCGTTCTGATGGGAGTCTGCCCTGCTTTCAGAGTGAAAGAAACGGCGTTTATTGCTTCTATTTGTCCCGGGGTATGTTCGCCCCTTTGCTTCTGTGACCTCAACCTGGCCGGAACCTGATCCTTGGCCAGCACAGAGTTTGAGCAACCCCAACCCCAGGGCGACTCTGCACCCTGTCCCCATCTTCCACCTTGACACCCACATGTTGCACACGAGTCAGGTCTTCCTCTGGGGTCCGCCCCACGTGTGCGGGCTGACTGGGTGTCTACTCCTTACCTAACAAAGACGAAGACTTCTCTGTACCACCCCCTACCCCAGGAGACGGGGGCCCACCTGCCAGCAGAGTGCTGCCCCTCCCAGCCCCAGCCCTGCTGGCCACCACATAACCTGCCAGGTGTCCCCCGCCTGCGACAACTGAGAAGGTTGCATAAGTTACTTGCAGAGCATCCTGCAGCCATCCCCCTACCCGTTGGCGGTGAGGGCACTTTGGGGCGTCCAGTGGAGGGGCTCCTGGGGGGCAGGCCTCATTTGGTCCTTCATGATCCCAGTAGTGGCCAAGATCCCAGACACTGGCCTGGCCGCTGTATCCAACTCCCTCTCTTTGCCTGCAGCCGTTGATCGTGGGCTGTGACTCTCGTGACTCTTGTGTCACTGGGGTAGTGGGAAGCCCTGCCCCGAGGGCTGCTGGAGGGTTATTGTCAAGCTTTAGAACCGGGCCTGGCCTGTCATAAAGGCTCCAAAAATGTGAGTGGTGGCGACTCCTCTCAGCCCTCCACTGGTCACTTGGTCTACGATTAGCGTCATGTGAGCGCAGCACACAGGCCACCGCTGGGGACCGCGTCGTCGTCGTGAGAACTGTGAGCACCACAGGGCTTCTGCTCTTTCTTCGGCTGATCCACTCCCTGCGCAGGGAACCAAACCAACCCCAGAACTTCCACTGCTCTCAAGTATCTTTCCACACCTTTGGTGTAAAAACCCCGAAACTCTGAAACGAGCAGAGACAAGATGAGCGGGGAGGACGGTGCCCCAGGATGACGCAGAGATCACTCAGGTCCAGGGCGACTTCTGACACTTTCCCCACGTTGTGTGCACGACTTCTTCTTAACTTCAAGGATCTGGCCTCCTTCCTGGTTAACACTTAAGTGTAAAAGCATCATTTGAATTTTTAAAAAGTAATGAAGCTTCTTTTATTTCTGCTTAAAGACTTGAGGGATGAAGACAGGGGTATCATCTTCCTCCCAGAAAGGCCTCAAATCCCTCGAGGTGCAGGAGGCCGGGGCACTTGTTGGGGCCGTGAGCCTCTGCAGGGCAGCGGGCCGGCGCCCCACTCCCGTCTCCTGGCTGTGTCCTCGCCCTTCGCAGGTCAGGCCGGGCCTCCGTGTCCTGCTCCTTGAGCCCCTCTGCCCACCCTCTTGCGGCCAAGGCTTGTCACGTTCACAGATCACCAGACCCAGCTCTCCTTCCCCTGGCACAGCCCACCACCTCCTGGACATCGCCTCCTGGGTCATCGCAGGTTCCTCTGAGCCCCTGGCAGACCCTGAGCTGGGTTCTGGACACCCAGTCTACCCAGACCAGAGGGTGGAAACGCCAGCGTCATCTTGAGCTTCTCAGTCCCCTCACTGCTGCCGCCACCACTCCGTCAGACCCCGATCCTGCCTCACCAGGGTCCTGCGGCCTCACCAGTCCTTCTTCAGTGACTGCAATGGACTCTCTCCTGGGGTCCCCGCCTCCAGACCCCTCTTCACTGGCCCCAGGGGCTCCCTAGGGGTAAACGTCGCTGCGCCCCTCCCCACTCCCGCCACTGAGCGGGGTGGGCTCACCTCCCTTCTCTCCAGCCTGTCCCCTCCCCCAGCACCTGCTTGTGGGCGCCTCAGAGAGCCTGTTCCTCCTGGAATGCTGCACAGCAGCAAAGGCACATTTTTTTTTTTTTTTTACATTTTCACCGATTTATTTTATGACAAATACCATATGACAGTTCTGACAATGACATCCAGAAGAACTTTTCACTGTGCAGTCACCAGAGGAGTCCCTCAATGGTGGCCCCCACCCCCTCCTGCGGCAGCACATGCCGTGCACAGTGTCGCAGTTTCAGGACAGGCTTTAGAAGGGGTGCCTGGCGCCCCACTATTGCTTTATTACTTTCCAAAGTGTTCTTAGCTTTCCACCTGTTTATTCGAGGCTATTTCATAGTCATGTGTCATATTAAGCAAAACTTGCCAGGATCCTGATTCAAAGAGAGTGAACCTGTGCATGACTTTGGAAGGAATTCAAAGTTTTATGCTTTTCTTTTCCTTAAAAACATGATGTATTTCTTTTGCTGTGGCTGCCGCAACAAATTACCACAAACTTGGTAGTTTAAAATAACACAAACTCATTATTTTACAGTTCAGGAGGTCAGCAGTCTGCAGCGGGTCAGCGGGGCTGGCCCCCTGGAGGTTCCGGGGGAAACGTTCCCCGGCCGTTCCTGCTCTGAGAGGCGCCTGCCTCCCTGGCCCCTGCGCCTCCCTCCATCTTCAGAGCCAGCAGTGCAGCATCTTTCCGTCTCTCTCTCTGACCTCTGCTCTGTCACCCCATTTCCTTTTTCTAACTGACCCTCCGCCTCCCTTGTGATGACACCCAAGTATCCAGGATGATCTCCCCATCTCAAGATCCTTCACTTGCTCACACCTGCAAAGTCCCTTTTGTCATGTATGGTGACATGTTCACAGGTCCTGGAGACCATTTTGGGGCCATTGTTCTGTCTAGCATACGTGGCATGCCTCTATCATTTTTCTTTCATGTGTCTCGGTAAATTTTTATGATTTTCTTACAAATAAATCTCTCAATTGTACAGAAACAATCTTATCTAAAATGTATATTTTCTGCTGCTGTAATGAAAGGTATTGGGATTTCTTTTTTCCCAACTGATTACTGCTACCATATGGAAAAACTATTGATTTATTTATAATAGTCCTATTTTCAAAGACCTTACAGAACACTTTTATGAATTCTTATAGGTTTTCATCTTATTTTCTTGAGTCTTCTTCGTACGCAGTCATTGCATCGACAAATCATGATAATTTTAACTTCTCCTGTGCAATAATTAGAGTCTACCCCTCTAGGGTATTTTATGGTATTGCTAGAACTTCTACAGTGGTGACAGAGGGCATCTGGGGTTTTCTGTTGGGTTTTAATTGCCACGCTTTTAATTTCCTCGTAAGAGTCACCTCCATGGACAGTGCCTAAGTGTGGCAAGGTCGTGTGGGGCAATGGACAATGACCTGATGGAGATGGGCTCAAGGTCGGGGTCTGTGGGGTCTCCCCACGCCCCTGCCCCTCACCCTCAGTTTCCACCTCCGTGGGGCCCGACTCAGAGACTGAATCCCTGAGTTGTTGAGTGACAGACACGTGTGGTTCTGTCACCTTCTCACAGCTCTCCTCTGACAGGTCAGTCCCTCTCTAGGACCCTCACCCTGCGGAGGCAGCCAGTGGTCCAGGGTGACAGCGGGGGGCAGTCTCCCCTCACTCAGGTGTTTCCGTCGGCGTGTAGGGAGCAGGACATGATTGTTGTAACCGAATCTCTAGGCGGCGAGACATAAAATATTTACATCTATATCAGTGAAGACAAATTAAACCAATAATAAAACAGTCTGGAGACCAGTGCCAGCTCTTTTATTTATGAGAAGACCCCCTTCTCCCCCACGTTGGGAGAGCCAACATGGAGAAGCGATTCGGTGGCTGCAGGCTCTTCTTGAGTGCGGGCACTGTAGTCATACCTTCCTCTCCCTTGTCACTCGTGCTGTAAGAACTCCTTAGTACCTGCTGCTGTGGGCGACAACGTGGAGGGAGATCCAGGCAGGGAGGACTGAGGCTCTGAGAAGGCACCTGGCCCTCCTGAGGGACGGTAGCATTGGCCTGGGGCCACCCCCAGGGCTCTGCCCTCACCATGTTCCCTCCTACCCAGTGGCGCTCTTCTGCATCATGGCCGGAGACCAGGCAGGTGTCTTTGCCTGTGTCATAAGGGGCCCAGAGACAGGGAAGCACCATGTGCCACATGAGCCACTGGTGCGGCTGCTGGGAGGGGAGGGGGAGTTTATAGCACCTATCTGCCTGCAAACACTCTCCTAAGACTCCATCAACCACTTCTCTTCCCCACCCTGTCCCTTAACTGCTCCCCCCAGGTCCTCTCTGACGTCCCAATGGCCCCTCCTCCCCGCTGTACCCCTCATGTTCCTGTCACACCCAGAGGCCTCTCTGCTTACATGTGCCCCCACGACGTCCCATCCCTCAGGGAGGCGGGACACAGGCCTTTCCAGCTGTTGGAATACAGGGACTCAAACATGCTCCAAACCCACACGTGGCCTCCTCTCCCACTGCGTAAGCTTCTTCTACACGGCTGCCCCTCACCATCCGCCCCGGGGGCTCCTCAGAGCCTCATCTGCTCTGCATTCTCCCTGCAGGAGAGGGAGACGGTGTTACAACCCCTCATTCAGCGTGAACCTAGCGTGAGGAGCCCGAGGGGCAGGCACGGTGCCCTGGGAGCCCCAAGTGCCTTCAGCCTTCAGCTCTGCCTCCACGAAGTGTGTGGCCTGGAGGACAAGGGTCAAGCCTGATTGCACAGTGAGCCCGGGCTCTGCTGGACCGGCCAGGGGTCCTGACGGGGCATCCCTGCTGCAAAGGCAATGTGCCCTGAGATCCTTCGTCCCCACAGGGCAGCAGTCACTCCAGATGCTGCCAGATGTTTGCTGATGCCTTGGAAAGTCCTACAGTGGGCGGAGCTGAGCAGAACAAGAGTCCCCTGTGCGTCGCCCTACTTCTGCTTCAGCTTGGATCCTCTGCTCCGGTTACCACACTGGCTTCCCTGAGCCCCGAGGGCGGCTTTGCCCTTTCGCACACCACTCCACCCGTCCGCCCTTGCTCCTCCCCGTTCCTCTCCAGCCTCCACCCCACTCTGGCTGTGGTCTTAGGGCAGGTCACACAGTCTCCCTGTGCCGCAATTTCTTATAAAACGGAGGGGTGTGTGTGTGTGCACTTGCGTGCATGAGTGGTGTACGTCTGTGTGTCCATGTATATGTCCATATGTGTGTATGTGTATGTGTGGTGTCTGTGTGTGCACGCATGAGTGTATATGTGTGGTGTGTGTACGTGCATGCATGTACATGTGTATGTATGCACGGTACATGTGTGTATGTGTTTGTGTTTCTCTGTGTATGTGTGTGTATGTGTGTGCATGTACGTCTGTGTGTGTGATGTGTATGTATCTATTGTGTGAGTGTGTATGTGTCTGTGTGTGGTGTATACGTATGTATGTGTGTGGTATGTGTGTGTGTATAATGTGAGTGTATGTTTGTGAGTATATACACATGTATGTGTGTGGTGTGTGTATGCATGCATCTGTGCATGAGTGTACGTGTGCATGTGTGCCTCTATGCACATGCGTGTGCATGGGTGCATCCATGCATGTGTCTACCGTGTTAGGCATGGGGAGAATTCAGTGAGTTAGCACGTCCCATGCTCTGGGCAGAGCCGTGGGCACAGCTCAGCCCTCAGTGCCGTTGTGTGTTGTTATTGTCCTATTCCTCCTCTCTGAGTCCCGCGGCCCCGCATGTGCCCCCAGCACGAGCTCTGATGGGTCTCTGCCCAATCGGGACCCTCCCTGCGAGGAGACGCGGCAGCCCTTGGGTGCGCTCGCTGGACGGGATGTGCGCGGGTGCAGTTCAGTCCCGCTCCAGGGTGCCCCCCACAAACAGGCGCGTAAACACGTGAAGGAGGAAATGGCATTTCTTGGGGAAGCTCACCTGATGTTTACCAGGCACCTGCTGTGTGCTGGTTTCGGGGTGAGACAGGGTGTCCCTTACTCTGAGGACCCACAGTTGTGTTAAGAGGGTCCGGTGACTTCAGAAACCTCAGGCCCACTCGGCCTCACACAGACGTGACAGGGTCGTTTTGCCCCAGGCACCCCAGAGGCCGCCGACCTGCCGGGGGAGCGCCCGGCCCCGCCTGACCGCGCACCTCAGAGGCATACGCGGTGCCTGGGCGGCGGCACGACCGGCCTGGTCATCCGCGGTGCTGTGCTCATGTTGCAGATGAGAAGACAGGGGGTTTATGACACTTGCCCGAGGTCACAAGGGGAGTCCTGTGAGAGCTGGATGGCCCAGCAAGGATGTGCGTGTCACTGACCTCAGGGGTTGGTCCCGCTGCGCTCCCCACAAGTTCTCTCTGGAGTCCTAGGGGCCGAGGAAGGAGTGCTCCTCCGGCTTGTTGGGCAGCCGGCCAGGGTTCCTGATTGCACTGAAGTGGGAAAACGGGGCCAAAGTAAACAAAGAGTGCTGCCCATCTCACTCCTGGGTGCAATCTAGCAATGTGTTTGTCTTTTGAGAATAGAATATGGCATTCCTGCTCTCCCAGCTGCAGACCAGGGAGCTGAGGTAGAAGTGAGTGAAGAGAGTGGCTGTGGACCGGGCTGGCCATCGGAGGAGTCACCTCATTTCTCCTGGGGTCCACCGTTAGGCCCACTCTAGCTGGGTCCTTCCAACCAACGCCTGCTGCCCTCTCACCCCGACCCGGGCTCCCTGCCAGCCAGGCCCCCGCCTGCATTCTTCCTGCCAGCCCCTGCCCCATACAACCTGCTGGTTCCACGTCCCACGCCGTGTCCACACCGGAGGACAACGGGTGCCCTTCTGGTCAGTTGGGGCTGCGGAAACACTCAAATGAATTTCTACAGGTCTCCCGGAACTGGGCCATGGGGGTGTGGTCAGGGGCATGGTTCTCTGCGGGTATTAAGGTATTATTGTTTTCCTGCACACGTATACACACACCACACGTGCATACACATGCACACACCACACACACACACACCACACACACACACCACACACGCATGCACACTCTGATCCCTTAGGAGCCACCTGCCAGGTGAGCTTGGTGCCATCTGAGCTCTGCTCTCTTCTCGTGACCGTGAGCCTGGGCGTCCACAGCACAGCATGTACTCGCCATGTCAGTGACATGCTCGCCTGAGCGGAAGCTGCATGCTGTCAGAGGTGCCCACACGAGGAGGGTGGGCAGGGGAGGACGAGAGAAGGAGGGAAATGACCGAGCGGAGTCAGCGCACGGCGATTTAGCGTCAGCAGAGCAGCATCATCTGCTAGGTTGAGTTTATGTTTTTCATTTGAATTTCGTTGCTGTTGTATTTTGTTCGTGTTTAATTTATAAATGTATTTTGTTTTTAAAGTCATGTAAAAGCAAAAAGGAAGAGGAGTTTCTCTCTAGTTGAATATTTGTACATGTTAAAATAAGATTATAATAAACTATTTTAAGTCGGCACTAGGGATTGAGAATCTGTCCTTTATTTTCTCTCCACTCCTCTCTCACCTGTGTCTAAGGTACCCTTCGAGACAGCACCTGAGGCTAGCGGTCAGCAAACTAAGCCCAGGGGCCCCTGCCTGTTTGTATAAATAAAGTTCTATTGGGACGCAGCCTCCTCCTTCCTGTCCGCGTTGCTGTGGTGGCTGTGAGTTCTTGCAGCAGAGCCTGGATGGCCTGCAAAGCCTCATATATTTAGTATCTGGCCCTTAAAAAACTGTCGCTGACCCCTAGCTTCAACAGCTGGTTTTCTAAAGCTGCTGGAGTCACAATCAACGGGTGAAATTCAAAAAACTAAAAATACAAGACTGGTCCCTGGGCTCTGATTCTGACGCAGGATTAGCAGGTGGACCACGAGCACTGAGTTCTCTACAGGCTCCAGGTGGTTCCAGTGCTGCTCTGGTCCCTACAGGGGACGTGGTGGTGACACTCCGGCCTGTGGCAGGCCTGGGAGACAGTGTCGGCAATGCACAGACCACAGGGGGGGTCTGCCCATTCCCACACCTGTCACCGTGCCAGGAGCCCAGGCGAGACCCTGTCTCCCACCCGGGTCCACAGGCCCTTCTGTCTCCCACGGGTCCACTGCGCCGTCCAGGAGGCTGGTTTCCTGCTGTGTGGCTTGTTTAAATCACTGATTCCTCACTTTATTCCCCCAAACACACTGATATAATCTACCATGCCCCGAGTCACAGGGAAATGTGTTTAAAACATTTCTGCAGTTTAAACGACAGTTTAATTAGACATTGCCGACACACCTGGGGATGAGGTAAAATCATTTGTTTGCTTTTTTCTTACATAGAAAAATGATGCATCCCAAGAGGGCAAAATACATCTATTTGATAGAACGGATAAGATTTTCTTTGGACAGCAGACGTTTCTCCTTACCTGGTGCCTAGAGACACAGTGGTGACCGCGGGGCCTAGCCTGGCCAAGTGACCTTCCCCAGACGCTCCACCTGCACTCAGAATGGCCCAGGACGCAGGTGGTCGGCTCTCTGGAGCCATTGAGGGGCACTGTCATCGGTTAGTAAACCTGGGAGAGGAGAATGGTGACGGCAACGAGGAGGAGAAGGGGCCGGGAGCGAGGAAGCGGGGGCGAGGCCCACAGGAAGGATTGCCGTGGTCCAGGAGAGCAGTTGCCCGGGTCCTTTCTCCCACTGATGCTGGAACCATCCACCACGGAGACAAGTGCGATTGGTTCCAGTGCAGGATTATTTATTTCAGCCGCAGGAAGGGAGGGCGTTTCTGTGAGAAGAACTGGTAACCAGATATTGGTGTAGTCATCAGGCACTTGATGAGAAGAGGTCTCCACGGAGAGCAGTGGGGTGAAGCCAGGCAGGGCTGGAGGACCAGCAGGGAGGAGGTGCAGAACACAGCAGGCCGGCTTGCGCCCAGCAGTCACTTTCTTGGGCTCGAATGGCTGAGACCAATTCCGCAGGGGTCAGGAATTTGGCCCTGGGATGGGCCACCATGGCTCCAGGGAAATCATAGCTTGAGCCCGTACACAGCCCCTGGATCCGTGCTGGGCGCCATGGGAGAAGATGGCACGGCGGGCCTGCAGGGCCACATGCCTTGCTCATGGGACATTTGCCCTGTTGGTTGACAAACAGTACAGTGGACATCCTTGGGTTAACCCAATGCACTGGCTTCAGAGCCAGAACCTCCCCGACCCCCGCTTTGACAAAGGCCTCCTCTTGGGAGGGGATCTGCCAGTTGCTCCGGCAACCTTGCCATGTGGTCCAACCAGCATCCTGCCCAAGTGGGAGAGATGTGTGCCCTGTCCAAAAAGAGATATTTGTTTTGAAAAAAGTTTGGTTTAAATGAAACAGCAAGTCAACTCTGCCCAAGCTGATGCACATCTGGCGAACAGGTGATTGTGCTTCTTACTGCTTCTTGGCTGTGTGCCCAGAGCCACAGGGCTGAGCACCTGTGCCCAGGTCCCCGGGCTAGAACAGGCGAACCTGGGCACAGGTGCCCTGACTCCACGGGAAAGGTCTTGCCCACGTTCATCATCAGCCTTCCTTGAAGATGGCGGCTCCCCATCACTGGCTGCGGAACGGGCCCTCCGCGCCGTGAACGCCGGGGAGCAGTGCAGCCCTTGGCCGTCCTCTGCTCTTCAGGGGACTTTGTAGGACAGCTCTGTCCTCCAGGCAGCTCCTTGGAGGGCAGGGGATGTGAGCCAGCTGATCTGAGAACAAGGCTCTGGGGTGACTGCTCGGGCTCTGTGCTGGTTTGACTGGATACTTAGAGATGTTTAGTCAGACACCGTGAGCCTATCTGCTCCTTAGGGGATGGACTATAGGAATCAAGTAGTCAATCATTTATAGATCCATTCTGACTATTAAGGGTAAAAATGGAAAAAAGTTACACACAGCTTCAGTTCCATGAGAGAACTGATTTTAAAGAATACGACCGCAAGCTCTGAGGCTTCATTCCGGGGGGAGAGCCAGCCGCATTCACTGAGTTCCTTCTTCTCAGGGGCCATGGGGTCCAATGGTTGCAGTCGTTGGTTGTGGAATGCACAGGTGGACACGTGACAGAGTAGGAATGGGGTTTTCCGGGACAAGAAGAGACAGGGTGGAAAGGCCATTGGTGAAGAGCACAACCACCCCTTTACCATGGGGGAGCGCACGTGTCCACCAGGTGAGGGCGAGAGGGAGGCTGCATGCGAGGACAGCAGCACCAGAAGGCTCCAGCTTCAGTAGGATGGTTCCCAGGGGCAGGAATGCCGAACTGGCCGGCGGGGCCAGCTTCGCCGGTGGCATCCGTTCCACGGCAAGAAGAAACAGAGACCTCCAGGACGCTGCCTCTCGTTGTCCAGTTTCACGCACATCCATGAACAACCCAATATTTTTGCGGACCCTGCTTGCCGCTGGACATGTAGTTTCCAGTGAACTAATTTCTGAGTTGAAGTGGTGGAGAAAGGGTGAGTGTGGTTGAATTCGTCGAAGTATCTGACCCAGAAGAAAGCTCTAGGGAAGGAGGCGTGTGGTGCCTGGACTCAGATGCAGACAGGCCTCCTCACTCTCTTTCTTTGTACGTTTCTGGCTAAAGGGCAGATTCACCAGCCAGACAGGGGGGCCTGCTGGGTGGCCGTGTGTCTCTGGGAGGCAGGAAGCCTTGTGAGAGGAGACGGAGATCGTTGTCTGAGCCTCCCTGCAGAGGGCTCTAGGAGCCACCACTCACCCAGAACTGTGAGCACCTTTCCAAGCTCCACCGCCCAGCACAGGACACTATGTCGTGTGCTGCCTTCTCTGCCCCCCCCCAGCCCCCAGAGCTGAGTGATGGGCAGCAGCCCCCACAGGGGAGGGGGCCAGCCAGGGGTCCAGATGTATGTTGGAGCATTCATTTCCCACCTGTTAGCCATTCTTCTAGAAGCACATAAGTACCACGTATCAGGTGCTGTGTGAGGGTCTGGAGCGCAAAGATGAATCAGTCTTGGCTGGTGGTGAGCTCAGTCCAGTGGAGACACAGATATACGGCCTGACACACACATCACCCTGTCCTCCACCCGGCTGCTGCCCACGCCTCCTCCCAGGAGCCATGTCCTCGGCTCTGCTCTCCTTCCCACTCCGACTGGCTGTGCCCTCCTGAGGGTCACTGAGCAGCACGTTGGTCTCTTCCCTAGACCGAGCCCCTCCATGGCCTTCTGTGGCTCTCGAGTACAGGGGGCATGTTCCCTCACTCCCTTTCTGCTGTCCTGGGGATGCCTCCTTCCTTCTCTCCCAGGTGCCCGCTCCACCAGCCCCAGGCTCCTCATCCTCCGTCTGAATGTTGGGGGTGAGGGGACTGATTCTGTCCTCCCGTCTTCCGGCTACACTCTTCCCGGGAGACTCTTGCCAGCCCCACTGTGAGCACCACCTATCATTTCAATGCCCTCCTACCCACCCCAGTGGGGAGGGAGGGATTCCAGCCCAGGGTTACGGGGATGGCTGGACACATGACGCCAGACCCTGGACAGGTGAGATGGGCAGCGGTTAGTAGTCACATGCTCACAGCTGGGGGAGGAGTATGTGGTGCCACGCAGGGCACACGAGGGTGCACCGGAGCAGAGGGAACAGCCAGGGGCTGAGGAGGAGGCCTTGCGGTGGCAGGGGTGGGGTGCCCCCATTCCCTCAGGAAGCTGTGATGGGCTTGTCTGAATAACCGCAGGCTGGCAGGGACCTGAACCTCGCTCTCAGGGATGAGCAGGCACTGTGTCTGCCCTTGATAAGGGGGCTGTTTGGGTGGGGACCTTGTCTGCAGGCACAGAGTACGGGGGCTTGTGGGGGGGCCATCCCAGGCCCTCCTGGCTTCCCCCAGATGTCAAGGAGGTGTGTGACACTGAACTTTGATTTTTGGCCTCACACTGCACCTATACACTGTTGGCTCCCATTTTTTCATGTCTCAGATCTTCCCCTTAAATTCCAGTCTTTTATGTTCAAATGCCCAGCAGGTATCTCCATTTTGATAACACACATCTCATCTTAGTGTGTCCTCAAAGGAGACCTTAATCCCCTTCCCACCCCATCCCACCCCATCTCCAAACCTAACCTTCCCGAAATCTTTCTCAGCCAGGAAAGACCACACTATTCACCTAGTTGCTGAAGACCAAAGCTAGGAGTATTTTTTGATTTTTCCTTATCCTTCTCTCCTCACATCTAATCCACATGCAAGTACTATCGATTCTATTTCAAAATATATCCCAATTCTTCTCACCTTTCTCCATTTTCACCACCAGTCACCCCTCACCTGGCTCCTGAAAAGCCTCTTTTCCTCTCTCTGCTTCCATTCCTGCCCCTCCCGCACTTCATCCCACACAGCATGCTGTTATATCACACCCGTTCAGCCAGGGGACTGGAAGATAAAGACGAAGAAATCCCTTGGAATACAGGAAAAAGCAGAGATTTTAGAGATAATAGAGGATCGATGCAAAAGAAAAGTAAACAAAGAGAGGAGGGGAGAGACACAATGGAGGGGAAGCTGTCAGAGCCGAAGGGAGGCACACTGCTCAGAGTGGGAGCCCCATGGAGCCCCAGGGAATGAGGGAAAAGAAACTCACCCTGGACACTAAAATTAGAGAGAGAGGGATGAGGAGAGAGAGATTGACTACCCACCAAGGATTTGGAGTCAGACTGGTGTCAGGATCTAACTGACACACCGGGGCTGGAAGACAGAGAGGCATGACTTCATAGGTCTGAGCAAAATTATGTGAACCCCAGACTTTAGCAGCAGTTGAATTATGTGCAGGACCAAATATATGTTAAGACAAAGTAAAGGTGTTTTCTGTCACACAAGGGGCTTTGGAAATGCATCTCCTGTGTTTCCTTCCTGATGGGGTTGTGAGGGACACACTCTAGGTGAAGACGGTGAGACCCCAAGGATGGTAGGGTGGGATGCGAGTGGAAGAGACAGAAGCAGCTTAGGGCTCATTGACGATTTGCAGCAGGCCTGGAAGCCGCAGGCCCAAATCAGTCAGGCTTTCAGTGGGACGCAAGAGAAATGTGTCCCAGAAGAAGGGTGAGGTGGGGTCCAGCCACAGACAGGATGACGGAGAGCCATAGAGCTGCTTCTCCCAACAGGAAAAAGGAAGAGGCAACTGGAAACTCTGGGAAAACCAAAAAATGGTGTAGAAATTCCTGGCTAAGAGACCATCTACGATGTAGCAAGGTTTTGAGTTCCTGGTGGGGCAGAAGAAAAGAGAACTCTTTTCCCTGATGCCAAGACTACACTCCTTTCTGAATGTAAGTTCTGACCTCAGACTTCCAAAGGGGAAAACGAAACCTAGCACCCTCCCTGGCTGTGCAGAGAGAATGTTTACGCCGTCATTTGCTGCGAATCCTCTTTAATCATCTTCAAGCTTAACAGTCAGGTGACAGACAAGGGGAGACGTCACAGGAGGGGACACAGGTAGGAGCGCCATCAGTATTGGATGAATGAATGAGTGGAAGAATGAACAAATGAAATCCCATTCCATTTTTCCGGTTTGTGCCACCATGGGTCACACATCATGTCCCCAGCAGCATTTAGTGTCCTGCCCGCTTCTGCGTTTGCATCCAAGGGTCACATCTCAGTATCGTCCAGTCTCCACTGGGACCTCGATTTCCTCCGCGACTCTGCCCGTCACCCACTCATCCACGCAGCCCCTAGATCTTGTCATTTCACTTCACAACCATTACCAGGACCTGGCGCTTCTGTCCTCAGTCCAGGTCCCCCTGTCCCCCTGGGATGGAGGATGACCACAACCACCTCTGGATCCCAATGCCCTGCCCACATGGCTCCATTTTCCTGCCTCGTGGAGCTTCTTGTATGATGCTTGCCGAGCTCCCCAGCCACGGATGGGGTCCAGCTCCTTGGCCTTCTCGGCCCTTCCCAGTCTAGCGCTGCTTCTCCTGAGAAGCACAGATCCTGGCACTGAGTGGGTGCCCAGAGAATCTGGCCGCGTGCATTACACGCAAAATATTCTTTAGCAGCTGCTCCCCTTCCTCAAACCCTGGCTGGGGCATATGCGCCCCAGTGTGGACACAGGGACAGGGCTCTAAGGCCGAGAGGTGGCCCAGGGCCCCAGCCAGTGCAGGAGCAGGCCCGCAGCTCTGCTCTGTGCCTGGCTAGCAGGCCCCGGCTCTTTCTCAGGCCAGGGGTCCTACCTTTTCCGAAGGTCAGTAGGCTCCTGAAGGCTCCTTAAACCACCTGACCCGCTGTCAGGAGCCGACACTGGGAGCTGACAGCAGGCACTCCTGGTGGGCATCTATTGAGCACCAGCCCTCCCACGGACTGCTCCCCTCAGCCCCATGATGATGCTCTCAGGACTGAGCTAGCAGAATCAGAGGGATCAGGGGTACAGGCAGGTGGTGAGCACCCAGCTCCCAGGGCCCTTGGTGAGGAGCGGGTCTGGCTGGGTTTGTCCTCAACAGGCTGCTTGGAGCTGCCCAGAGCCACGGTGTACAGCATCTCCCAGGACGGTGCCGATGGACTCCGCCTGGCCCCGTCAGACAGAACTACCGTCATGCATCACTTAATGACAGTTCTGAGAAATGCATCATCAGGTCCTTTTGTTATGCTGTGAACGTCACAGCGTTGTGATTGCACTTACACAAGCCTAGATGGGACAGCCTACTACACCCCGAGGCTGTACGGTACTGATCTTACGGGACCACCGTCGCACGTGCCGTCCATCACTGACTGAAACGCGGTGCATGACTGTATTTTTCTTTTAGGAATCGGTAAATTTTCACTAATTTCCCCAAACATTGCCAGAGTCTCTTTTCTTAAAGTACAAACATAAACAGTATGCTCATCATGTAAAATATAATTTCTTTAATGGTTGAAAATGTTCTCTAGCTTTTTCTCTCGAGCTGTGAACAATTAGAGAAGAGCGCATTTCATTTTAGAAATAAGCACTGTTAGTGATCATCGTGAACATCAGATGGTGGGGTAATTAAATTAGGGTAATGTACAAGTTTCTTTGCTAATCGCTGGCAATCCGTAGTGGCTGTAATAACCGTGATTTGTCATGTCGGACCCGCTGGTGGAGCCGCGGAGATTGAGGCAGCCGCCTGCTAATGAACCTGCATTTCATGTCCCTGTGGATGAGCTGAAAACTCTCACCTTCTCTGTTTTTGTTTTTTGTGTGAAAACAAAATTTCACGTTGCATTTCTCTGAAAAGGGTGCATGACGGGAGACTGGGATTGGGTCATTGAGAGACTTCCTGAGGTTTGGGTGCTTACCTCGTGTCCACAAGGTGGAACGCTATGGGTATCCCTGTGCGTAAGACTGTGTGTCTGTGTGTGCGTTGTGAGTTTGTGTGCATGTGCATATGCGAGTGTGTATGTATGTGTGGTGTGTGCGTATGTTGAGTGGTGTATCTGTGTCACGTGTTTGTGCCTGGTGTGTGTCTGTGGGTGTATATGTGAGTGTGTGTGTCTATACAGTATGTCTGTGTGTGTGGTGTGTGTCTGTGTGGTATATGATATATATCTCTGTGTGTTTGTGTTATGTGTGTATATATGTAAGTGATTGTGGGGTGTATGTTGTGTTTGTGTGTGTCCTGCCCTGATGTGGGGAGTTTCTTTCTTGTAAAGCAGATTTTCTCGCTGGCTGGGAGCCTGAACTCTCCCCATTTTTGTGCACGTTGGTCATTGGTTCAGGGCTCTGAAAACGAGGCTGAGTATCCAGGTGCTCAGGTGCCCAGGTGCTCAGGTGCCCAGGTGCCCAGGTGCCCAGGTTCTCAGGTGCCCAGGTGCCCAGGTTCTCAGGTGCCCAGGTGCCCAGGTTCTCAGGTGTCCAGGTGCCCAGGTGCCCAGGTGCTCAGGTGTCCAGGTGCCCAGGCGCCCAGGAGCCCAGGCGTCCAGGAGCAGCAGTAGGACTGGGATGGCAGGGGATCTCCCCCAGTGTTTCTGCCCAGGCCTTTGTGCTGAATGACTCAAGCTTTCTCACCTCAGCCCTGAGCTGGCCCTGATTGGGCCAGGGCCGTGGCCGCAGATCGAGGACCCCAGCTAGGGGCACCACCAGGTGGCAAATACCCTTCGAGGGTCCCTCCTGCCCACAGCCTTGAAACTGTGTAGAGGCCAGCTGCTCGGAGCAAATTGTGTCCTACACCCTCTCCCTCAGCCGTGATGTCCCTGTAGTCAGGTGGGTGAAACGGAGGTGCCTCCACTCATCTGCAGCGCCCCCGGTCTTGTGACTGAGCATGCAGAACAGGTATCTAACAACAGTATTGACCGATGCTACAACCCACTGGTTACTAATGGAAAAGTTATTTGTGGACACGAGAAATTTCCGAGCCCCAAAGAATGTAAAGAGTCACAGCGTAGAGAGTCTGGCTGGGGATCTCGTTTGCTCCCAGGTCCGCCTCTCACCCTCCCGCCTGTTCTGGCTCCACCAGTGGGCTTCCCTGCTTCTGGGCTTTTATCGGTGTCTGCTACTAGGAGCACAGGCAGGAGCACAGGCAGGAGGGGAGGGAAGTCTGCGAATGAGCTTTCCTGGTTCCCTCCCGGTGGAATTAACCCATCTGTCCGTGTTTCACTGTTGAGGGGCAGAGCTCCTGCGGTCTCTTGCGGAGCCCCCTCCTCCTTCGCCAGGACTCAGGGCAGCCACAGCTCCCGCTGTGCTGCCCCCTGTGGTTTTCCTAAACCTGCTCATGCTCTCGGAGGAAGATGCTCCAGCTACCTGTCTGAGTGCCGTCCATTTCTAGCCAATGGAAGTAGTGTCTTACTCTTTTAATCAGCGCGTGATGGTCAGAGCCCCCCTGGGACTCCAATGTGCCAGGCACAGTCTTGGCGCTAAAGGTGCAGAGGGGGCACCTGCTCCCCAGTAGACTGCCCGTGGCCCCAGGGTGATCATCAGGCAGAGCAGCAATGTTCGTCTCTACTGGGGTTTATCCCACATGTTCCTCACGGGGATCCCGCAAGGTGCCATTGCCCCATTTTCCACACGGGGGGCTCTGGATGTTTCCGTAACTCACAAAGTCTGTGTTTCATGATCTCAATGCCCCCCCGCCCCATGCCCTGGGACCTTTTCCTGCACACAGTAGGTGTTTCACGTGCTCATGGTGATTTGGATTGGACTAGGGCTTCCTAGCAGGTGCAGGAGCCGATGGGCAATGGGGGAAAGGCCCTGACTTCCTCTCAGCTGGCATGTTTGGCCACCCTCCACGCATCAGGCACCTGAATGTTGTGCTCTGAAGAGGAAGGCCTGGGCAGAGCCGGTGCTGACAAAGGAGGCCCTGGGGAGTCAGCAGGTGTGAGGGCCTGCGGTCATGCTCCCTCCTGCTTCTCCTGAGCCCATGGCTAAGACCCAGGCTTTTGGCCTCCTCCCTGCACCTGTGACCATGATGGAAGGACCCCAGGTGCTCAGGGGCATGGGCAGAGTCTTTGCCTTTTACACGAGGTCTCTTCCGTGAGCCTCCCTGGAGGGGGCGTCTAGCCATAATGGCGTCAAACTAAAAACTAGTATCAGAAAGACAGCAGGGAAATCTCTGAACATGTGGGAATTAGCACACTTCTAAACAATTCATTGGTCAAAGAGGAAATTTCAAAGGAAACTGAAAAGAAAAACAGAGATGAATGAAAGCAAACGACACAACAAAATACGTGGGATGCAACTAAGTGCCTGGAGGGAAATTTACAGCACTAAATGCTTACAGTAGACACAAAGAAAGGTCTCCAGCTAATACCTGAATTCCTAACTCAAGAAACTAGTAAAAGAAGAGCAAACTTAACCCAAACAAGCAGATGGAAAAAATAATAAAAAAAGAAATCCGGGCCGGCCCCGTGACAGAGTGGTTAAAGTTCTGCACAATCAGCTTCGGCAGCCCGGGTTAGTGGGTTCAGTTCCTGGGCACGGACTTACTCCACTCATCAGCCATGTTGTCGAGATGTCCCACATACAAAATAGAGGAATATTGGCACAGATGTTAGCTCAGGGCTAATCTTCCTCACCAAAAAATAAATAAATATAAATAAATAAATAATATTAAAAATAAGAAAACAATAGAGAGAATCAATGAAACAAAAATCTAATTCTTAAAAAAAATCAAGAAAATTGATAAATCTCTGGCAAAATTGATAAAAATAAACAGAGAAGACACAAATCACCAATGTCAGGAATGAAACAGGGACCATCACTAGAGATCCTACAGTCATTAAAAAAATAATGACGGAATACTACAAATAGCTTTATATCCAGAGATATGACAGCTTAGAAGAAATGGACAAATTTCTCAAAAACCACACACTAACAAAACTTGACCAAGATAAAATAGACAAACTGAATAGCCTTATAATCATTCAATTGAATTTGTAATTAAAATACTCCCCAAAGATAAAATTTTTAGGTCCTGATGGTTAAACTGGAGAATTCTACCAAATGTTTAAAGAATTACCACCAATTTTACACAAGCCTTTCACAAAATAGAAGAGGAGGGAACATTTCTCAAGTTGTTTTGTGAGGCCAATAGTACCTTGATACCAAAACTAGATAGAGACAACACAAAAAAATTTAAAAAGAGAGAGAAAACTAAAAACCAATATCTCTTATCAACACGAAAATTGTCATCAAAATATTAGCAAACTGTATTGAACAATGTATAAAAAGAATTATGCATCATGACTGAGTGATATTTATTCCAGGTGTGCAAGGCTGGTTCACATTTAAAGTCAATCAGTGTAATCCACGCTATCAACAGGCTAAAGAAGAAAAACCTATGACCACATCAATTAATGCAGAAAAATCATTCGGAAAAAATCTACACTCGTTCATGATAAAAACTCTCAGCAAGTTAGGGATAGAGGGAAATTACCTCAACTTGATAAAGAGCCCTTATAAAAACCCCGTAGCTAAAATCGTAGTCAATAGTGACACGCTGAACGCTTTCTCCCTAAGACCAGGAACAGGGCAAGGACGTCTACTTTCACCACTTTTATTCAACATAGTCCTGGAAGTTCTAGTCACTCCCCTAGGGCAAAAAGTGAAATAAAATAAAACGAAGTGAAATAAAATAAAAGACGTGGGTACTGGAAATGAAGAACTGAAACTGCCCCTATTTGCAGATTGTAGACAATTGTAGACAATTCCAAGGAATCTACAGAATAGCTCTTAGAATTAAATGTGAGTTCATGAAGGTCAGTGGATACAAGATCCACAAACCAAAAAAATCACATTTCTACATCCTAATGTTGGACATACGGAGACCAAAATTAAAAGTACAATCTTGTATAATTGTTCCCAACAGGTACATGTACACTAAAAACATGTACCAGATCTGTATGCTGAAAATTACGAAACGCTGATGAAAGAAATCAAAGACCAGAATAAATGGAGAGACATGTCATGCTTGTGAGTTGAAAGACTCACTACGGTGAGAAGCCAGTTCTTCCCGAGTTGATCTACAGGTTTAATACAATTCCTATCAAAATCCAAGAAAGGCTTTATGTTGACATAAACTAGCTTATTATAAAATTTATATGGAAAGGCACAGGCTGTCGAATAGTTAAAAGAATTTTGGAAAGAAGAATAAGGTGGAGGGACCAGTCTAACTGATTTCAAGACTCATTGTGTAGCTACAGCAATCAAGACAGCGTGCTATTCTGGAAGCGATAGACACATTCTTGTTTTTTTGATTAAGGTGTAATTGACATACAACGTTATATTTCATTCAGGCGTACAACATAATGGTTCAATATTTGTAAATACTGCAAAATGATCACAACAATAAGTCTAGTTAACTTCCATCACCATATATAGTTACAAAATTTTTTTTCTTGTGTTGAGAACTTTTAAGATTTACTCTCTTAGCAACCTTCGAATATGCAATACAGTAATATTAACCATAGTCACCATGCTGTACATCACATTGTCAGGACTTATTTATTTTATAACTGGAAGTTTGTATCTTTTGACCCTCTTCACCCATTTCACCCACTCCTCACACCCCTGAGTCTGGCAACCATCAATCTGCTGTCTGTATCCATGAGCTAGTTTTTTTTTTTTTTTTCAGATTCTACATATAAATGAGATCATACTGTATCTGACTTATTTCACTTAGCATAATGCCCTTGACGTCCATCCATGTTGTCTCAAATGGCAAGGATTCATTCTTTTTTATAGCTGAGTAATATTCCATTGTGTATATGTATTTCACTTTTTTTGATCTGTTCCTCTGTTGATGGACACTTAGGTTGTTGCCATATCATGGCTATTGTAAATAATGTTGCAATGAACATGGGGGTGCAGAGATCTTTCCAAGTTAGTTTTTTAATTTTCTTCAGATAAATACCCAGAAGTGGGATTGCTGAATAATTTTTGGTAGTTCTAGTTTTAATTTTTTGAGGAACCTCTGTACTGCTTTCCATAGTGGCTACACCAATTTAAATTCCCACCAACAGTGCATAGAGCTTCCCTTTTCTCCACATCTTCACCAACACATGTTCTTGTCTTTGTAACGATAGCCATTCTAACAGGTGTGAGGTGATATCTCATTGTCGTTTTGATTTGCATCTCCCTGATGATTAGTGATGTTGAGCACTTTTTCATGTATCTGTTAGCCATCTATATGTCTTCTCTGGAAAAATGTCTATTCAGATTCTCTGCCCATTTTTTAATCAGATTTTTTTTTTGCTATTGAGTTGTGTGAGATCTTTATATATTTTGGATATTAACCCCTTATTGGACATATGATTTGCAAATATTTTCTCCCATTTAGTAATTTGCTTTTCTGTTTTGTTGATGGTTTCCTTTGCTGTGTAGAAGCTTTTTAGTTTGATATGGTCCCACTTGTTTATTTTTGCTTCTGTTGCCACCAACTGATTTTTGAATAAAGATGCAAAAGCAATTCAGTGGAGGAAGGAGAGCCTTTTCAACAAATGTGATGGAGCAACTGGTCATCGACAGGCAAAAACGTGAGGTTCCAGCTAAGTCTCAAGCCTTTATCCAAAAGTAATTCAAACTGGATCACAGACTCAAATGTAAGACATAAAACAGTAAAAACTTTAAAAAAAAAAGAAATATAGGAGAAAATCTCAGGATGTAGGGCTAGGCAGAGAGTTTCTAGACGTGACAACAAAAGCACAATTCATAAAAGGAGAAGTGGAGAAATTGGACCTAATCAAAATTAAAAACTTTTGCTCTGTGAAAGCCCATGTGAAAAGGATGAAAGACAGACTACAAACTGGGTGAAAACGTTTGCAAATGACACGTCCAACAAAGGACCAGTATTTAGAGTAGATAAAGCTCAAAACTCAACAATAAAAAACAAACAATCTGATTGGAAGTTGGCAGAGACATTTCTCCAAAGAAGGTAAACAATGGCAAATAAGCATGAAAAGATGTTCAAGGTCATTACTCAGGAGGGAAACGCAAAAGAAAACCACAATGATGTATCACTAGCCACCTACGAGGATGGCTAAAAGAGACAACAGTGACAACAGCAAACGCTGGCGAGGATTCGGAGACACTGGACCACTCGCGCACTGCTGATGGGAATGCAAAGTGGAACAGCCTCTTGGGAAAACAGTGTGGTGGTTTTCCTATAAAACTAAACATGCGGTTAGCATATGACCCAGCCATAGCTTTCTTGGGCATTTATCCCAGAGTTCACACAAACACCTATCCGTGAGTGGTCACAGTGACCTTATCTGTAATAGATAAAACCGGAGTCACATCAGATGTCCTTCACGGGACGAGTGGTAAACAAACCGTGGACCATGGCATCATGCAATACAACTCAGCAATAGGAGGGAAGGAACCTCGGATGCCAACAGCCTGGGTGAATCTGCAGAGTACACGCTGAGTGACAAAATCCCCCAAGTCTGCCCTGTATAACTCCACTTTACAATATTCTGAAATGACAAAATTGTAGACATGGAGGACAGATTAGGCCTCCAGACGAGTGTTGGCCATGGTTTAGGGTGGGGTGAGGTGAGGGCAGGGTGAGGAGGGGGGAGGGGGGATGGGGACAGACGGGAAGTGGGGTGGCTACAGAAAGTCAACACGAGGGGTCCCTTGTGCTGGTGGACACATGGTCCAAACTACGTAGTAAAACTGTACAGATCTTAGTACACCTACACACACCACACTCATCCTACACATGCACCACACATATACACACATGCATCACACACTCTCCCACTCACACACACAGCACACACACACTATAGATACCACACACACACACACACACATCACATACACTTCCCCACGTACACACACACACACCACACAGACACTACACACACACACATCACAGATACCACACACTCACACACACACATGACATACACTCCCACACATACATACACACACACACGCACCACAGACACCATACACACACACACACACACACACACACACACACAATTTTGGTTTGAATTAAGTTTCCAGCTCCATTTGATAAGTATGGCTTGTCGTAGTCGCTGATTGCTGAGACGCTGGTGTGTGTATGTGTGGTGTGTGTGTATGTGGTGTGGGGTGTAGTCGTGTGTATGTGGTGTGTGTGTGTAGGTGGTGTGGTGTGTAGTCTTGTGTGTGTGTGTGTGTGTGGTGTGGCACCTGTGAGTGTGTGTCTGTAGCGTACGTGTTCACGTGTATGGTGTGGAGGTACACTCCCGTGCTCTGAGCTGATAGCAGCCACTCTGGAGAGCGTGCCACGTTGGGATGGACGCGTCACCCAGATGGGGTGAGCATGGCACAAGCAAATTCCTGATGACAGTGCCAGTGTGGAGTCTCCAGAGCAGCCGGCACTAGGAAATAAAGGCAGATTCTCTTAATTCATGGCCTGTCATCTTGGGCAATCGGTGTCTCTATCAATTGCGTGGGAAGAAGGTGCTGGAACGCAGTCCCAGCTGAACGGGTGGGAGGGGGCGGAGTGGCCGTGAGAAGTGCCCATTTGCCTTTCCCGAGCGTCACATTTTTAGGAAGAGTGTAATTGTATTACGTCTGGAATTGGCAGCGTGAGCGTGGAAGGTGGGTACTTTAACATTTTGTGCTGCATATCAGGCATATTTTTTCCAGCAATAACTTTCAATTTGACACTTCACTTATCTACGATTATTAACTGTGATTTTGAGCCATATGCACAGTGACAAACTGTCTTAAGGGTGTATTTGTATTCTCTTCCATGCAGACCGGGCCAAATTCCAGGCATATTTTCCTGTAACGTTTGATCTCAGCAGTCCAAGCACACGGAACGAGGCTCCTGTGATAATGTGAGGGTGTCACCCTCTAATCACGGGTTATGTCACAGGGGCCACGTGCCACGTGTGGCATTGTGTTTGGTAATGGAAGGGGAGCACCAATTCTGAAATATTTCCTATCAGCTTCCAGTGCGAGTCAACTAACCATGTTATTACGGCAGCTGCGCAAAATTGCGAGCCGCTTGCCAAACGCCTTCAGAAATCAAACTTCAAAGACGCCTTTGTAATCTCATTTGCATAGTTTTTGGACTGCGATTTAGAGGGGTTTGGTTTTGCATCCACACTGCTATCTATAGCCACTCGCTCTCATCATTTCAGCACGGGAGGCTCAGAGTGCAGACGGGGCTGCCGAGAGAAGCCCCTTCTCACAGGGCTGGCGTATTGAGGTCTGAGGGAGCGGCACCGCCGGCAGAGGTCCAGGTTCACAGACGGGCCTCGGGGTGCACAGCTGGTTGCTGCGCGGGCGATGCATTCTCTTTCCAAGCCCCTCCACGCACCTCCCCGGCTCTGGCGTTCTGGGTGCCTCCCCCTTCTGTCTGCTTCCATCTCTGATTTCCACTGACTTTTCCTGCACCTCACGGTTCCTCTGACTCTGTGCACTAGCGCACACTCCCCCAGCCTTGCACATGACCTGCCCACACCCTCCATCCAAGGAAAAAGCCTGGGCTGTCCAGAGCCTCGCACAGGCCCCCCCAGGCTCCATCCCTGCTCCCACCTGGATCCTGGCTCTGCCTCACCTCCAGCATGGGGCTCTGCATTCAACCCTTGTCCCTCAGGACAGTCCGCTGTCCCGGCTGACCTCGGCTCTGCCCTCAGGTGCTCAGATGCTTGCCCTCTGGCTACTGGTCTCTCCGGCCTTGTTCCAGGCACTGAAGCGAAACCCTAGAGTTGGTTCTGGAACTTATGCTCACAAAGGGCACCTTACAGATCTTCACGGAACACAGAGGCCTGCATGGCCTACCTTCCTCGGGTGCAGTGTGAGCTGCTTGTGTCCACTTTTATTTTGCCTGGCCAATAGGCAGGTGACGCCTGGGCCATCAGTGTGGTGAGGCTTGAATTCCAAAGCAAAGGTGGGTTACAGGGCAGAGGAGTCCTCCACCAGGGCCTTGGGCAAAGCTAGAGGGGGGCGTGGTTGAATTTGGCCCCATCCCATCCGACGATCTTCATTATGCTCTACCATTTTCCGTCCTGCATGCCCCAACCCCCAAAGCCTAATGTTTCCCTAGAAATGGGGAGCAGAAACACCCCATTTTCTAAGGACATGGTGGTTTTCTTAGCCAATCCATATTCATACCTGTGCATGCATAGAGCTGCACGTATTCACATCTGTACATTTGTACCTCTGCTTGCTCATGCCTGCGCACACTCATACCTGTGCCTGCATAGACTTACTCATGTTCATACCTGTATGTTCATACCTGTGCGTGTTCATACCTGTGCATGTTCATACCTATGCATGTTCATACCTGTGCCTGCACAGACCTGCATGTATTCATACATGTGCATTCATACCCGCACATGTTCATACCTGTACATGTTCATTCCTGTGCACATTCCTACATGTACACACATAGACCTGCACGTGTTCATACCTGTGTTCCTGTCTGCAGTGGTCATCCTCTGTATCCATTATCTATTGTTGTGTGACTAATCACCCCAACAGTTAAATTTAACACTTAGTTAAGACAGTAGCCGTTTTGTTTTCTCTGCAGTTCTGTGATCAGCTACTTCGGCAGGGCTCAGCTGGGTGGTTCTTCTGCTGGTCTCACTTTGCCACTACAGTCATCCAGCAGCTCGAATGGGGCCAGCTGGTCCAGGACGGCCATGCCTGCGTGTCTGGAACTTGGTGCTGGCTGTTGTCCACCTGGTCTTTCACCCCAGAACTGCGGTGCCAGGGAGGGAGAGTGGATGTTTCAAGGCCTGTTGATGCGTTGGCTCCGAAGTCCTCCGTCTTTGCCTCCACAGCACGTGCCGGAACCTGTGTTGGTTCAAGCGTGTCACCAGGCCAGTCTGGACTCAAGAGGCAAGGACTGGCGTCAGGTCAGGGACGAGAAGGCTCCCTGTGGCCACCTCTGTGGACATTTTCCCAGCAGCACTGTGTGTGCAGATGGGGAGACGGCAGTCAGCAGAAGCCAGCCTTGTCTACCTTCCACTTCAGGAAGCAGGGGGATCCAGGATGGAAGGAGAGAAGAAAAGCTCCTTTAAGGAGAGAGAGAGACTGGTATGAAGGCGTGAGAGAAGCCTGCAGGTCAAACCAGCAGCATATTGTCTTCCACCACTCAGATTGTCAAAGACGAAGACGGGGGAAACCCCAGGTGTTGACGAGGATGTGTAAGACTGTGTGGTGGGTCTCCTCTTTGGGAGGTGTCAGTTACAGTCTAGAGTGCAAAACTCCGTAGTGTTAGGATTTATCTTAAGGATGTACCCACACATGAGTGCGATGTCTGATGTGCATAGCAGCATTTGTATTGGCAAGTAGACAGGAATAATCTGCACGCTCATTAATGGGGCTGGTTTAGATGACACAACAACAGATAATGATGCAGAGGATGACCATTGCAGACAGGAACATGGGCGTGAACAGGTACAGATCTACGCATGTACAGGGATAAAATACAGTTTAGCCGTGTAACAGGATCCTATGCTGTTAACAAGAATGTCTATCAGTGCTGAGAAGGGCTGGTGCCATCACCCACCGATATTCTAAAAGTGTACCCGGCACTGGTTTTGAGCAGGTATAGCAAGACACAGACACGAAAACAACAGCCACGAAGGAAGAAGTTTTTATATACTCATCATCCCCTAGAAACAGGTGTCACCCCCAGGGTCCCACAGGAAAGCACGAGGGAGATGAGCAGGCAGAGAGGGAGAGGGAACCTGGGAGGGAATGGGCAAAGCAAGGTAAGCAAACAGTAGATGTCTATGACTGCACAGTTGGTGGTATTCGGTGGGATCTGGGCTACAGGGTGGTGCCCAGTTATCCAGTGCCTGCCCCTGGGCTGATGAGGGCAGGGAATAGTGCTGGACCAGGGTCTGGTGGAGGAGCCAGACGGGTGTGGACTGGATTGGGACATTTGTTGGTCTGCATAGCAAAGGCGCACTGGCCGGAGAGTCCTTCCTTATCGCTCCTTAACCCTGGAGGGGTGGTTCCCTGGGTCCGCAAGTCCCCAAATGCTGGAGCCTCAAGAATATAGGAAGTAAGAAAATATAGTTAATGCAACCAATAGTAAAGATATTAAGATAAGAAAATATTAAATGAAAGAGTGTATATATGCTCTAATTTATGCAAAAAAGGTGTGTGTGCACGCATGCTTGTCTGTGCTGGACAGTTCTGACAAGTGCCAGGAGCCATGGCTGTTCCTGAGAAGGCCAGAGACTGGGGTGGGGACCTGCTGTCTGTTATACCCCTTTGGGCTAAGTGGTTCTTTTTTTTGTTTGTTTGTTTTTTGGTGAGGGAGATTAGCCCTGAGCTAACATCTGTTGCCAATCCTCCTCTTTTTGCTGAGGAAGATTGGCCCTGAGCTAACATCCATGCCCATCTTCCTCCACTTTTTAAGGGCGACGTCCGCCACAGCGTGGCTTGATGAGTGGTGTGTACGTCTGCACCCGGGATCCGAACCTGTGAACCCAGGGCTGCCAAAGCAGAGCACACGAACTTAACCACTACGCCACCCGGCTGGCTGCTAAGTGGGTTTTTAAAGACACACATGCACATAGTAAAAATGCAAAAGGAGAGTGGGGCCGGGATGAGTCTGCTTTTGCTGAAATTTACATTGACTGATAAATGTGCCCTCACACAAGTATGTATTACACGCTTCTAAGACACAGCTGCGTGGAAGAACACGACGTGATGCAGAAGGAGAGGAAGCCAGAAGGAAGGTTCTGAAATTGGGGAGAAGCCCCATCACCCCAACCCAGGAGCACAGGTGGGTGCCCAGTGCGCCCTCCAGGAAAGGCCACGTGTCCGAGAGCTGGAACCAGCTCTCTGAAAGAGGAGAGAAGTCTGTGGGTACGGCCTGCAGGAAGGCTGGCTCAGATAGGACGGAATGTAGGGCAAACCCACCCTGACGCCCATTGTTTAAGGTGCCCAGGCAGCTGCAGAGAAGAGGGCAGAGGCTCAAGGTTGTTAGAGATGGGGACAGATTCAGTCTCCTTTGTGTCCCCACGGTGGCTTACATGCATCCATTCTCTGTGAATATCCTTTAATGGGTGCCTTGCATTTTTTTTCCATTATTTTATTGAGGTCATAATGGTTTATAACATTGTATAATTTCAGGTGTACATTATTATATATCAGTTTTTGTATAGACTGCATTGTGCTCACCACCAATAGCCTAATTTTTATCCATTACCATGTATACGTGCCTCTTTATCCCTTTTGCCCAGCCCCCCACTCCCTCCACCTCCAGTAACTGCTAATCTGTTCTCTTTATCCAGGGTATGGGAGTTGAGAAGAAACGACCTGGGCTAACAGAAGAAAGATCTTCATCACAGTTAGACCTTCTAGAAGAGCAAAGTCCCCTGGATTATGATTTCCGGACGTGTTCCTCACCACGTCTGATTCCAGGCTGGCACAGGGAAGGGACGATGAGCCTGGAACAGCTGGTGGGACCAGAAAGCAAGAGTCTTAGCGTCACCACAGGTTGCTGGGTGAAGATCCTTTAGCACAGAGAAGTC